>NW_027185340.1:18609866-18794866 GCF_022577435.1 Embiotoca jacksoni | reverse complement strand
CGTCTCTTGTTCACTCAGAACTACTGGACCCAAAGCAACGAGCAAGCTGAGATACAGCGCAATCTGAGACAGATGCATTGTCTCTACGGTGTGAAGTTTGTTTGTTTGTTTGTTTTTTAAAAGAGAGAGATTCCCCGTGGTGAGTGCTGGAGCTGATGCGCGACTGAACTGGGGTTGGATTAATGTCCCACACTGACAGGCATCATACTTTATTAGCGCGCACCTTTTTATACTCCAACTTTTGCCCTTTTTTGTGTCGTCAAAAACTATGATTGGCTGGACAGGCAACAATGAATTTTAACCGACTGACATGAAAACTTTTTTTTCGCTGTCAAACCATAAAGGGATGGAGACTGTGGGCATGTGCTGAGCGTGGCCACTTCTTATAGTGCACAATGATTAATGGTTTAGATCACCCTTACAAAATAAAACAACACGTGATCTAATGCATCTTTTAAATAAATAAAGATGATCAGGTTTTATTTATAGTTTTTCTTAGTTACACCCTTTTCCCCTAAAGGACACCTGACAGCTCCATCACATTTCTTTATTTGCATCTTTGCTGTTTCTGCCTTGATGTGGGAATAAATTTCCCCCGTCAGGAAAAATAGAATTTGTAATTAATTTCATGTCAAGACAATAATTTGTGTAGTCTGTTACGGTCAAGTTTCCATTTCAAAATCAGATTATTGGATCATATAAAATCAAAATACAATGTTTCCAGAACTGGGATTTAAAAAAAAAAAAAAAGAATTAACAACGATAAACAAAATCCTTCATTCAGAACTTGTCACAATCCTTGTTGGTTAAACCAGGTCGTAGCAGATGAGAGGAGACCGCCATCGTGTGGCAGGTTATGAAAAACAAAATCGGAAACGCCCTCAACTGGGGTTGTTGTAAACAAATAAAAAAAAAGATGATGAAAAAACAAATAAAATATATTTACAAAAAACGATATTTTTCAGTCGGACTGGCAGACAGTGTTCAGCACTGCTTTTTGCATGGATTTCAAAGAAAGATGAGAAAATTAATTATGATAATAATGATGATGATCATAATTCGCAGACTGTAGAATTCTATTACAAACTCATCGGTGTTTGTCCCCTGATTTTTATATAAAAAGAATCATCTGATATTACACTAGTGTAGTTTACTATAAAACTGTCAACATCAGCTGTGACATTGATTTGATTTGTTAATTTACATGTTTTGAATGTCCAAATGAAGACAAGAGTGGTACAGCTTAAGGTGTTTTAGTGTCACAGATATGTGTATGTGTGTGTGTGTGTGTGTGTGTGTGTGTGTGTGTGTGTGTGTGTATGGTTGTGTGAGTACTTCTTATCTTTGTGAGGACGACTTTCAAGTTTACACCAGAGAAGTGAAGATGTTTTAACCTCACCTCTCTGGTGTGAAATCAAGTCTCAACTCTCAAACAGTGATTTACAAACTGCCGTTTGAGGGTTGAGACTGGTCAATCCTCACAAATATACAAGTGTGTGCGTGTGTGTATGTGTGTGTGTATGTGTGTGTGTGTGTGTGTGTCTGAATTCTGGATAGGGACATTAACAGAATAATCTGTAGCACTTCCTCTTTCTTTTTTAGTAATCTTGCCCTGGAGGTCTTCCAGCAGGGACATCATGGATGTCATCTGCCTCCTTCCACTTCGGCTCCTTTTCTTTCAGTCTGCTGGAGGTCTTCTATGGCCTGACGGGGGGGTTGACTTGTCCTCTCCACTCCGTGCTGTAACTCTCCAGCTGTTGCTCAGTTTTCTTCAGAGCAGTCGTGAGGTTGTCGTTTTCATCTTTCTGTTCATGAAGCTGCTGATGTTTCCATCTCCTGCAGCGGGGAGTTTTTCTCCTGCTGCCATTCCAGGTGGTCACCCTCCAGCTTTTCTTTAAGCTCCAGGTCGGCCTCAAACTTCCGCTTTTCTTCCTCCTTCTCGTCGTTCTGGGCGAGATAAGAGGCCTTTACTGTTTCCATCACCGACAGAAGATCCTCAGTCTTTTTCTGGGCAGCTGCGATCTTTCTGGTCTTTGCCCTCTGCTCCTCCAGCTGGGCCTGATGTGAAGACCAATCTCTCTGCAGCCTTTTTACTGCCCTCCTTGTGCTTCAGGAGAGCCTCCTTCATTTTGTTTATGAGAGGGGCTAAAAGTAGACTACCCGCAATACTCTTTTAAAATGGGTAGGATAACTGCTCACTTAAGTACAAGTAAAAAGAAGTAATATAGGCAAATATATAATAATATAACCAACAGGATTCTGCCACATAATGAGCACTTTTACTGAAGTATTAACTGGATTGCTGCTTTTACAGTTTTAATATTTTATAAAGGTAGTTACAGAATTAAAAGCTCAAATTTTTTCCCACTTCTAAAGAACATACAGTGGATCACATCAGATCACTTGGTAATTGGTTTATTGTTTATTTCCCAGCGGTCTATGTTACGCACACAGTGGCCGCCAGGTGGCAGGGTTGTGCCGCGCCGGTGCAGAGCCGCCGTCGGTGCGCAGCGCCCGGACTCGCTCTCCTCAGCGGCACCGCTGCGGCTCGTTAATTGCCGTGGAGTGTCGCTGAGCTGAAGTCAGTCCAGTCCTCTGATTCTCTCTCTTCTGCTGCGGAGCTCCACTCGGTGTTGACCGACGTGAAGGCAACAGGGGGAAAACCGTCCTCCTCTTCTTCCTCTTCTTCCTCCTCCTCCTCCTCCTCGTCTGCCGCCGCCTGCTCCGCCAGCCTGGGATTTATTTTTAGATATTATTTTGGAAAATGTGGCACCGGGCGCTTCATCCTGAATCCCAGCGACAGCAGCAAGTTGGGAGATAATTTTTGTTTGTTTACAGGCTGCACACAATCAATAACGTTCAAGTTCAGAGCGCTCGGATGCTGTTTGAAGAGCTGGGAGAGAGAGCAGAGGAGCCGGGTCCACACCAGATGATGTCCGGATTATTGTTTACTTGTACGACCTTGGGTTATTTCTTCTTCCTCCAGATTACAATTTTTTTTTCAGTGGAATGGAGAAAAATCTGCCACAGTCTGTTAAAAGTATGTACAACTCTACTGGATCACAATCTGTTCACATTTTCATTATACTCTCATGTTTGCAGAGATTTCTTTTCTTGCACTAAAGCTCCACTCTGTGTTGTTCCAATAAATCAGTTCTCAGGTTTTAATCCAGCTGCCATGTGTCTGTCTGACACCTAACGGACGCTTTTGCAGTTTGATGCACATTCTAGGCACATTTACGACAATTTAAGCTCATTGCCACGATGTCAGTTGTGGCAGAGGATTTGGTGACAAGGTTCAGATTCCTGTGTTGATGTCTGCACCTCCAAATGTTGTTTTACTCACAGGGAGACTCCCCTCTGCATAAATCATTCACGCCCCTGGGTGTAGCATTAAGGCTTTCTGAATGAAGCACATGTCCGCCTGTGCACCGAGGCCTGTTAGTCCCAGAAAAGGAGCTGTCACTGTGAATCAAGGCAGGCGAGGCTCGGTTAGCGGAACAGATGGGAGACACGGGGCTTACAACCAAACAGCATCAGCGTGCTCAGGCCGGACACAGACGTCCCTGTGCCACGCTACACAAAATAGGGCGAGAGATTGAGTCATAAAACACTCTGAGGTAGAGGGGAGGGGAGGGGAGGGGAGAGGAGGGATGAGTAACACGCTGGATGTGCAGGGGAGTGTTTAGAAATGATGACCGTGCAGAGAGGTGAGGTGAGGGCCCTTGAACTCGAGCCAGCCGCTGGAGGCCGGGTCACGCAGTTGCCCCTGGTGAAAATCGTTCACAATCCCTTCCTCGTTCCCTGACATCTGGTATTTTCATGCTGAAAATAAATCACTGAAATCCCCCCCCCCCCCCCCCCCGTATCTCTTTCCACTCTCTTTCTCTCTGCAGTTGAGGAAGGGATGAGTTCTGGTCAGCGAAGGAGCTGGACTGTCTGTTTCAACGCAGCCTAGACCCACACAGGGATGGGCCTCCTAGCCAGTCGCCCCCCAGCGCCCTCAAAATCACCAACTTCCGCTGTGTAACACCGCCCCCTTGGTTATCACGCGTGCCAGCACGCAGATATGTATGAGAGTGGAAGTGGATGACAGCAGCAGGAAAAAGTCCGGACAACCTTTCACCTCTGGAGTCCAGATGAAAACTTGTGCGGTAGAAATCTGACCAAAGACTTCGGCGCTTTCCTGCCACCGCGCCTCTCTCCCGCCTTACAGTGAATCAATGCGACATCCTTCAGAGTATGGGGTGCGTCAAATCCAAGAGGAGCGACTCCGCTACCCAGAATGCAAACTCCACCGAGAAGGTGCAGGGAAAAGGGCCGAGGGGCGAGAAGGCCTACCTGGTCCACTCGGAGGTGGGCTCGGCGGACAACTCCCCTCAGGTCAACCCGGTGCTGCTGGAGTACGCCCAGAAGCTGTCGGAGGAGATCGTGGCCCGGGCCGTGCAGCAGTGGGTGGAGGTAGACCGCCGCTACAGCGACATCCCTTACATTGAATGCGACGCGCCATGATGCGGGGGAGGGAGTGCCGCAGTGGAAAGGCCGGGCCAAGCCGATACCGCTTTGACCTCGCCACCTGGGGTGTGACAAGGCCAACACTGTCATTCAAGCATCCACCTGCTGTAGGCGGGAGGATGAATGAGCTGTCAGTGATTCAGTTTTGACCTTCTGGGTTGGATTATTCTGGGATTGAGCCTAAAAACAAAAACTCCTCCAAAGTGACCAAAGCTATCTGATCCTCACGTTTCTGTGATTATTTGGATCAGAGCTGGAACCTTGCTGAAGCAGAGCGTCTTCAGTTGGATATCACCTGTCTCAGTCCTTATTTGTCCCCTCTGTTTCGCAGTAGGTGCTGGATCTCTGTGGTCCCACTCAAAGAAAGAAATCCTGGAATCAGGATGTCCCTACTCGCCAGTGAAAGTTTACCCCGTCCGCTGATGTTGTCCCAGGGCCAAGATTCCGTCCTCTTACGAAGGAAGGTATTAATAGATTCCTTCATTTGGTGAAGGCTCTCACTTGAAAACCCTTACTGGTATCAGCAGGTCAGACACACACACCCAGCTGTCTGATAAACGGCCAAAGCCCTCTCTCTTTACGGCCTCCCCTGGAGATCCCGTTGCAGAGCCACAAGGAGCATCATCTGGAGCTTATCCCACTGCCATTAGGCAGCACTGACCGCAGCCCTCCATCCAACAGGCAACGTCCTCAAAATGGGTCCCGGAAATTATGTACTAATGGTGCATTTCCTGCCCTCCAGGATATATTCTCTGTACACAAGTCGCAGTTTGGCAACTGTCAGGACTTGAACCATTCGAAGTCCGCTGGTCTTTCAACCGCAGAGAAACCAGGGCACGATAAAGGGTTGACACACTTTTGAAAAGTATTTGGCTCGTTAATAGAACTATAGTTTAAAAAAACAAAAACAAAGCAAAAAAAAAAAAAAAATCACTTGGCTTTGGCTAAAATGTCGTAGGCCTAGTTTTTTTTTTTTTGGTCCACATTGTGTTATTGTATAACTGAGAAATACTGCCATCTCCCCTTTGCACAAATATGCAAACCTAGAAACCCTGTGACATTTCAGTCCAGCATGACTTATTAAAACAGTGTAGTGCTGCTCGATAACAGAAGGCAGTGACACTCCAGGGGACAGGGCTGATATATTTGGAGCAGGGGTTCAGAACCGCCAAAGTCCTTAATGAATGTTACTATGAGCTCAGTTAAGAGGCCTCGTGAATTGTTTTACTCTGTTGGACTTACATTTAAAGAGGCATTACACAGGTCTGGTCTTTGGTACAGAGGTCAGTGGGATTTCCCCAAAATTCAAATCAAAAGAGCCATGGTGAGGACGCTTTAACTGCCACACAACTATTTGCAGCGATAACAGCTTGGAATAATGTTGTCATAAAATGACCATAAAAAGCCAGAACCAGTAACCTTCAGCTAAAAAGCCATAAAAGTAAGTGGCAGGGTATCGTCACCACTTGCCTTCTCCCCAAGTCTCTGGTAACCGTAACAGTGTTTCTCGTCAGTACAGTAAAATACATGTAAAAGTCACGTATTTCCCTTGAAACGGAAGCGCTGCAGTGTGTCAGTGTCACATTTTCCTCGCCTCGGTGTGAAAAGTGAGGTGCCTTAGGTTTAAGCAACAAAAAAAAACACATGGTTAGAGGTTCAGGCAAACATCATAGTTTGGGTTAGAATAAGTAATTTCACATAAATAATGCTAAATATGTCATGTAAGTTACTTAACATACGTTACGTAAGCTAAATTACAGGGTCAGTTCCATCCTACGACCCCAAACTGACCTCACTATTTGGACTTTATCCCTCTACTTTGACCTCCGCTGACCCCAGTCATGTACTTGTCATGCCGAGTCGAGGCAAAACGTGACACTGACACGGTCTCCTCGTGGACTGATTGGTGCTTTGCAGGCTTTGCTGTGACAGCAGGCTGACCTGTTCAGAGCAGCATCAGTAAAAGAGTGAGTGGCATTTCAAAGCCACAGTTTACAAGTTGTTTAGCTTCTGTGATCTGGGTGATGATCGTTCGAAGGGCTGCTCAAAAGAACCGTAATGACGTGCTAAAAAAAACAAAAACAAAAAAAACACACGCCCGAACCCATCACTCTATAAATGAACGTATTAGACGTGATTTGCACCGAGTTGTGTGGACACATTAATCTCTTCCCAAACATGTTGTGACCAGACTAAAGATTAAGAGATCGCGGTGTTCTCTTCACGCCGTATTTCTTTTATTCTTAATCAGATTGTTTTGCTTCAGATAAAACGAGAGGTTAATCGCACATGTCTGTCAGTGTTAATGCTCGAAATAACAACAAACTGATGGCAGTGTGACGAGAACGGGACAGCCAGAGGTCGGTCAGTTCACGAGTCTTTTTAGTCCACATGGTGATTTTAACGTACTAGTTACGAGTACCGGTTACAAAGCAGGCGATGGCAATCCGTTTCTTCGGCTACACGTCGAAGATGATGCCATAAAGCTGATGTCAGGCTTAACAGCTCCTCGTGTGGCATTTCTAGTGTGATGTCACAGAAAAGTAGAATTTTTCCAAATCCTGGAATCGTCGGTGTTTACAAATGCACAAAGGTCAGGTCCAGTGTGTTCGATTTTCCTTCATTAGACAGCCAGAAGAGACTTGAAAATTTGATCCAGTTGGAACATTTGTCTTCCAGTTGACGCTTTCTTTTAGAAATATGAGTTGTTGTTTTTGAAGGTCACCCGTTTTAGGTTATCAGATAGCAGCAGGTGTAGACGGAGGTGGAAATGGAAACTGTGGAAAGCCGTAGTGCCCATTGGTACAGTTTTAAATTATTGCTGCAACTACTTACTATTTTCATTATCGATGAAGGAGTCAAGTATTTTTTTTTAAGTCACCGTCTTGTCTATAAAATGTCAGAAAATAATAATACAAAAATTTCCTTGCAGTTCAGGGTTGTCCACTTCAATTAGGTGCTTTATTCAACTAACAGTCAAAACCCAAATACGCTCAAATGACTTTATGGCAAAGAAAAGCTTCATATCCCGACATTTAAGAAGCTGGAACCAACAGCATCTTCATTTCAACTTCTTAAATTTAAGGCTGCAAATAATGATCGTTTTCATCATCGTTCAACCTGCTGGAAATTTTCTTAATTAATTGATTGGTTAATTGGATTTTAAAATGGCAGGAAATGGAGAAAAATGTTGACCAGTGTTTCCAACCAAAAGGTATTCAGTTTATTATCATGGAGGACTAAAGGAACCAGAGGAAGAAAATCACATTTAGAAATTGGAATCAGAGAATTTGTAGCATTTTTTTTCATAAAACAAATATCAAAAAATAATAATCACTGATCAAAATAGTTGGCAGCTCATTTTCTGTCGATCAACTAATCACTGCAGGTTCAATAGACAAAGGGAGTGATACAAGAAACAGCAGCTAGAGAGGGGCGGGGCTAAAGCAGAAAAACAAGAGTCAACTTTATAAAGAAAAACACAAGTAGCCTGACGAACGTTGACCGAACACGAGACCAAAAAAATAACCTTCCAGGAAGCAGCTTCGTGGGATAAAACATGTCAGCCTGTGAATAATTCATCATAAAATGACGTACAATGAGTGACTTTTCCACATCCCTGTAGTATAATACGCTTAACGTTCAAACTGTACATACAGTCTGTGTAAAAACTGATGATGCCAATAAATCAGATTCATGCCTTCTATCGTTGAAATGTTTCGTCATTTCTTTTTAAATCACGACTTCAGAACAACTTTTTGGGTTTTGCAGTTGTTAGGTCCGCGTTCATACTTCGACATATTAGTGTTACACATGGACTCAACACTGTTTGTTTAAAGTACCCGGCAAACATGACGTGCGGTCATGAGTTCGGCTGCACGAAGGACAAACAGAAGGATTTACAAACGACCGCTGGCCAGCGTCCGTTTGAAAAGCAGATGGAGGTCATAAAGCGCGAGGGTTTATCGGTTTATCAGACTGTGTTCTCGCTGTGTACGGCAGTTTATTGTCGACGGTGAGTGGAGTCGAGTCGTCCTGTGTGCTCCATCGTCGCGGAGACTGCGTTGTGCCGCCGCGACGGAGCTTTAAGGCCCGCTTAAGAAACGAGCGTTACCGGGTGAGACCGCGTGAATGTGAAGCAGGTAGGGAAGACCGAAACAGACGCGGAGGTTCAGAAGAGAAATCTAAAGACAGACTCGTAATTTCTGAGCGGGAATAAGTTGACCTCTTCAGATGGAAAGCTCGATCAATCAGTGGTACCGGTTCAGTCAGGTGTCAAGGCAAAGCGTGTGATACAACTCTCAGTCCACGAGGAGACACCGTGGCAGTGTCGCGCTTTTCCTCGGCCAGGCGTGAAATGTACACGCAAGGAGAAGGAGAAGGTCATGTGACGAAGCATAAGGGGTGATAAAGTGCAGGTAGGGAGGTCATTCAGAGGTGGTTGGAAGGATCAAAGCTAGGACCTTTCCTCCCCCCCCCCCCCCCGGAGACCAGAGCTCAAGTCTGTGAGAAAGCGACGTGGAATTATTTAAAGTATCGTGAGCTACTCGCATAACGTACCGTATTTGACTTATGTGTCAACATTTATGTTTGTGACTCATGCGCGTGTGAAATGATGCTGCCGTCGTATTTAGCATTTACACGAGAGGAGCCCACACGAACGGACATTCACGGCGTCGGAACGGACATTTTGCTGCGACGTGTTTGCCGACGTTTACAGTGACGTCAGAGGACGTGGAAGGTCATTTTTCATTGGATTTTAAGACAACAAAAAAAAAATTGTAATTTTAGTCATGTAGAGTTTTGTCTTCATAATAGCCGACGTCTGAGGAAAATACTGATCTTCCCAACGGCCTCCTCTTTTCCCTCTGTGCCGTTCCATTTCCTGCATTACGTCACCCCCCCTAAACCCTGATCTTTTCCCAAACGTCAACCTTGTCGTTTCTTTTTCCAAAATCTAAGCGGGTAATTTCCGTTGGCTAAACCCCGAGGCGCGTTACATTTTAGGCAAAATTGTGACACTGAAACGTCATCCTGTTGTGGACTGAGCGGCGTGTTGAACGCGTTGGCGTGCCGCCGACGTCAGAAGGCCCTTCTCCACTCACAGTACCGGTTCAGCTGGACTCGCTTTTTGTTGGAGCAGCTGCTCGGTGCTTCTTCATGCTGATAACAAAAGGCACTTTGCAGAGTTATCAGCTTTATAAGTAGGTCATAAAAAAAAAAAAAAAAAGGGAAAAAAAAAGACTTTCACAACTAGTTCTTTTAAACACGATGTGTCCGGGTAGTTTCGACACTCATTGGGAACACAGGAGATTTTACGTTACCGCCTCTCTTTAATGCCATCTGCTCCATCGGTGCCTAATCTGACTCTGGTTGTCTCATAAATAATGCAGCTACGGAACGAGTGGTTTGATTCCCTCTGAACAAATGCTGGATGTTCATCAGAGGAAAATAAAAACACACACGGTATCACACATTTCAGACTACTGACACCACGTTTGTTTCGTAAAATGCAACCATCTATTTGCATGAACAAATATTGATACAATACTGACGTCCGCTGTTTGTTCGGGAGTATTGATTGCATGTTGGAACACCTTTTTTTTTCCCCTTTATCCGTGTGTTAATCCTAAAAGAACTAAACACACCACTTATAAGAGAAAAAAGACAATAATACATCATCTGCATCAGAAAGAGTCACATCAACAAACACCCACAGGAAATGTAATAAAGCACTCAGTAGTGATCTCACCCTCCCCTCGTCTGGCCTCCTGTTAATGTAACTGCTTGAATTTGCAGCAGAGTAAAGTTACCGCTGTATCTAGGAAAGACTCTACTTCCACTGCAGAGCTCGTTCACTTCAAACATCTTTACCTCTGATACTCTGGGTGTTTGTTAGCTACCTCTTCCGCTACTACTTTTGATTTCTGTCTATAAAGTAAGTCTGTTTTTCCTCATCTGCAGAGGAACAGTCTGGATTTTCCTGTCAAATATCCCCAGAAAAACAAGATATTTTACAGAAGTAGTAACAAATTCAAACTACTTCCGTACATGACCCACACACAGCAGTATAACTGACCATGTGGGGATGTGTTGACAGGAAGCAGCCGGTTACAGAAGGCTTTACGTGGCGCGCGTGTTCGAGGGCAGGAAGTCGGCTCGTCAGAAAGTCAGGTCCTTGTCACCCAGCGAGGAGAAGCACTGGTCCAAGCTCTGGTCAGACACCTCCTCCAGCGTGGGGGGGTTCCACTTGGGGTTCTGGTCTTTGTCAACCAGCACTGCAAAACACACGGAGAGTCACGACCTGGAAAAGGGACTCCGATGACGAGGAGATGACAACGAGAATCGGATGAGAGGAGCGATAACTAATCCGTGACCTTCGATAACCAACAATCCGGTAATGAACGCTGAGTCAAAATACTTTAAAGTCGCAGCGGATACTGGATATTTTGGTAAATTCGTACTCAGAGGAAGAATGTTTTTTTTTACCGATCCTTTAAGAACAATTCGGGCTATATTTTACCGATCCAAACTCACGGTCTACAGCGCGTGACACCGGTGCATTTCGGGCGTCTCCAAGTCCACTTGTGCTCGTTAAACGCCAGATAATCAGAGCACAAAGTGAGATGCATTGTTCAAAGGGGTTGTACTTAGTGTCTTAAATAATCATAGGTAAGTAAAAAATGAAATAAACCAATCAGAGCCGAGTGCTCTTGGTCCCCTTGGATTGCTATATTAACGGTGGATTTGCCAAGTAGTAGTAAAGAACTTTTCTCTGCAGAGGAAACAGACCTGCTCATGTGCAGATCGATGTACACAATAAGAATCTTTCTAAATTTTTGCATGTTTGCAGGCTGCTGCATGTCCTTGTGTGTGTGTGTAATAAGGAGAAGGTGTACACATTGTGCACCTCCCCACGTAGGGGCATATTACTGTCTGAATAATGCACACTTAAAATAACAGTAAAATACTGCACTGTTGGCTTAAAAACTGATTTTTGTTGACCAGTCGCGCAATCGTTTTCTCAAGATAGCAATGCACCAACGATGCCCCTGACCACGCCTCATTTTAAGACCGTGGGTACAAATATGAGCACAAGAAGATTTACTATTTAATCAACGTGGACGCTAGACAGGAAAATGACGACTGTGTCTGTCTGAAACTAACAAAGACTCTTGGGTTGCGCTCGGCCCCTTAAAATCAACATAACCAAAGTTTTCATTGCATTTCAGTCCTTTACAGTTCTATGTGGAATCCAAATTAAAATAAGCTACATGACTAAAATTAATTTGCATCTTATTCCACTTTAGTTGCTCATGTGCCGCGGTAACTTACCGGCTCGTACACCCTCATGGAAATCACAGCCCCTCTGCAACACAACAGAAACAATCCCATAACATGACGTCGGTTTAGATTTTACTGACATCCCAAGTCAGAACTAAACATGAACGACTGATGAAAATACGTGACACTGACATTATAACTTTGGAGGTGAACGCAAGTTCAAATGGTGATAAATACAATAAAATTTCAACTAATTATTAGTTTAAAAAAAAAAAAAACGACTCTCATGAAAGCTGATTGTTGAAGGTGTGAAACCTCACTGCTGGTTTTTTTTTTTACCATGCAGGCCTGGCTCAGCCGATACTCCATCACCAGCACGTCCTCCAGGCTCAGAGCGCCGCCCTCCTGCAGCTGCTTGTGGGTGATCTTCAGGGACGTGGGGGACATTTTGGACAGGATCTGGACAAAGGAAGTGAAACCGGGAAAGTTTTTGTCTTTAAAAGAGACTTTGAGCAGAAAGACGATGACAAGACACAATCATGGAAAAAAACAAAACAGAGCGATGTTGAAGTGTTTTGATGTTGAAGGCAGGACAGTGAAGTCGGCGGTGGAAGTGGGTTTTTATAAATATTTGATGCGTGAGCTGACCTCCAGGGGCTCCAATTTTCATGGCTTGAAAGGATACTAATGACATGTTTGCTGATAAAAACAAATCATGAGCAGATAATTAGCAGTTAATTGTTGGTAACAAGGGTTGCACTGCCATTGCTTCTGAGTGATGAGGAGGGGAACAATAAGAAGGAGGTGATACCCCATGTTTTCCTGGTTTGATCTCATTGGTTTATATATACATACATTAGGTGACCGAGTTAGAAACAGAAGTCACATCCTTAAAAGTGTCCGTTTTAGACTCCTGAAGGTAAATCTGTTGACTGGTGAAAGCCTGGTTTGCCTTTGAGCTCTGAAATCCCACAGGATGGATTTTGGTCCTGCCAGCGAGACTAACCTCGTTAAGTGCTTCAACTGAGTAACTACTAATTACTAACGTGCTCTACACTCTGGCGTCAGTCCAGCTCTGTGTGTGGGATCTGGTGGTGGGATAACAGAGCTCTTACAGGGATGGACAGTAAACAGGAAGTGTGTGTGGTTGTGTGTGTGTGTCAGCAAGCCTCTACAGCAGCATTAGCAGATTTGTGTACAGTCTTGGGAGGATGAATGAATGAATAGTGACAGCGTTATGATTCAGCTGCATGTCGATGACGCACCTCAGCTTGTTTCTTAGCGAACTCGGAGCCGTCAGCCTGCAGGTTGTGCATGATGCCCTCCACACTGCTGGAGCTGAACAGCCTGGGGGGGGGGGGATATCCAAGAATATCCAGCCTTATTCTTTCAGTAAAAAAAAACGATTTATTATTCAGATTATGTGACTGATTGGGAGCCTACCTGTCAATATCAGAAATGTGCTTTTCCAAGATGAAAGGTTTGTCAGAGTCCAGACTGCTCTGTGGACAAAGAGCACAGACGCGGGTTGAGACAATCGGGAGGACACACGTGTGACGGGCAACACATTGTTTAGTGAAGTTGTATTGGAGAAGTTTTTTAAGTTGCATCTAACCTGGTTCTGGTAGGAGTCCAGCACTTTGGAGACGTCTTCAGCAGACGCGGCCTTCAGGTTCACCAGCTCTTTCTCCAGGTCTGAGATCTATTGATGACGAGAGCAAACAAATTCTTCCAAATCTTGTCATGTCTGTCTTGCGTTGACTGTTGATTCTGTCTTTTATTATTTGGGGGATTCTTGGTTCTCACTGAGGAAAAACTTTTTTTTAGAAGAAGCTGCTGATGTAAACTGCAAATTTCAGCAGCTCATTTCTTCTTCTGTGAAATTTTGTCAAACATTCAAAGACTAATTTGTCTTTGAGTTTGGATTCACAAAGAAAATGAGGCATTACGACATTCCTGTGTACGGAGTCCAGAAATGTGTCTTGTAAGCACATTGACACGCGGCGTGTTCACGTGCAGTTTTATCTTCAACAGACAAGGAAACACGACTCTGTAGGTTGTGATGACCAAAGTGTAGTTTATCTTGCTGCCAATGACCTGACGATGATGACATTTCCCTTATTTCCACAGAGGTGAAAAGTTTGCAGCCTTGTTTCAAACAGCTGCCCGTCTGTCCTAAAATCAAGGTTACGGCCTGAAACGAACTCTGCCGCCCACGGCTCTGACCTCACGCCAACAACGAGACAAACACAACCGGCCTCTGGACCAGTCGATGTATGTTTGAACCAACGAACAAGAGTGAGGCAGCCGGTGACTCAGCTCCTGGCTTTCCAAAGCTCCAACGTCCCTCCAACCTGAGCTGGTTAAGGGATTGAACTGACAGCTGTTTATTTAATTTTTTTGTCCACCGAGTTGTATCACCTTCTTGGACTCGACAAAGTGAGTGGCGACTCCGGCTCGCTGCACGTCGCGTCCTCTGAGTCGAAAGCCCGTTAAGCCGAGAAACAGTCCCAGCTTCCCCTGGAGCCTCGGCAGGAAGTAGCCACCTCCCACGTCAGGGAAAAGCCCTGTCAAAATAAAATGGGAAGCCTTTAAACAGTTTTAATCGGTGGTGGGGGAAAAAAAAGAAGACATATTTGAGTATTTCCATTTGATGCCTCTTTTTAGTTACTCTCATCTCCATTTCAGAGGGAAATATTGTACTTTCTACTCAACTACATTTATTTAGCAGCTTTAGTAACATTTCAGAGGGAGATTTGACACTGGATGACATAAGAATCTTTTCAAAAACACATTGTTAAAGATTAAACCGGTGGCCTTCAAAATATTTGCCTCCTGCATGTCTTATAAAAGCAGAGTGCAGTTAAACTTCTCACATGGTTTCATTCCAATTAATGTTCAAATGTTCCAAATATCTCGGCAAAAATCTAATATTGGTCCAAAATCCAAACTTTGTTTTTTTCGTCTTTCCTCTCCCAGTAATCATTTGACGACCCTTCACATTTATCTGCTGTCCCTGCATATAAAACTGGATATAAAGTAGTTCAAACAAGCTCCACCTGCAGCAGCTACAACAGTAACATGCAGCACACACACACACTGATGCTTCAGTAGTAAGGATCTAATGATGTCACATATAATCAGATATCAGTTAGAGGAGCCAAACTCAAACTTTTACTTTAATATTTTAACTTTATTTTGCTGCTAATACTTATTACTGAAGTAGGATTGTTTTATGCAGGAGTTATTTGTTATGCAGTATTTTGTCATTGCTGTATTGGTACTTTTAAGTATCTGAATACTTCTTTTACCTTTGGTTTTAAAACAAATGTACCTCATGAAGAAACATGGCCATCTATTACTGTTTAACCTGTTAAAAAAAAAAAAAAAAAGCCAACGGGGTCTCTTTAAAACCAGGGCGGGACTTATTCTTAACGACACAAAACATAACAAATGAGCCTTTTAAAGATGAAGATATTTAGATATTTCATGACAATTAAATTTGGGCCAGTACCACACTGACATTTGGTTGAACCATTATTTCCATTTTTGATTGCTTTGCTGGTTATTTTCTCAATTAATCGTTTTGTCAATGAAACTCTGAAGAAGTCCCCACTGTCCAAAAACGTCAGTCCACCTCACCCAACAGGCCACTTCCACGCGGTGTGATTATGTCCAACCGTTCCCGAAGCAAACGACCGCCGACAAAACACAAAACATTCGGTTTACGAGCATTCAGGAATAATCCTCAACCTTAATCTGTCCACGGCTCGTTCTGTATTTTCAATAATGTTTCCATTTGATTTCAATATTTACGACAGGAAATGAGATTCCATTAGTTACAGTTTTTTTTCTTTCTGACCATTTGTAGCATGAGGCGCAAGAAGGGAGAAGTGAAGGGTGGAGGGTGGAGGGGGGGATTAGATGAGCTGACCTGATTCATGGCTGAAAAAAATTTAATATTATAAATGTGGCAGATTATGGCTGTTGTTCAGAACGCGAGCAGGGGCCGGGTTTAAATCTGTTAATCCCGCCGCAGAAGGGGTTAGTTAACGAGTGTGTGTGTGTGTGTGTGTGTGTGTGTGTGTGTGTGTGTGTGTGTGTAGTTACACAGGTATGAAGCAGTTAACATACTCTATAAAATACATTGTTTATTTGTTATCCTGCTTTACATGAATCCTAATGCACATTAATATGCGAGTTATCGTGAGGGAGTAACTATATTACTTTTAAAGCTGTTGGTTACTGTCGTTTTTTTTCAAGTAAATGTTACTGAAACAGATGGAAATTGTTGGACAATGTAACCTAGATTAAATCTAAATGAACTACAATGATTGTTTGATGAAGGAACGTGTTCATCCAGAGCAGAGATGAGGCTCACTGATGTGTTTTTAATGGACAACAGAGGATGGAGATCTGTTGAGCTCTGGACCAACAGTTCTCCATTTCATTCACGGTTTTTCACAGTCTTACATTGAATGCTCGGTGCTCCTGGATGCTGATTGACATAAACGGTCGTCAGGCTTAGTGTTTGACTTCAAACTACATTTAATCAAGTAAAAAATATGAGGTTGAATATTGTCGTTTTTTCTTCACTATTTTTATTTGACAGCTGCAGCATCAATGAACTTTTTAGATTAAGATTTCACTTTAAAAAAAAACCAAATAAGCTTATAAAATACAAATCTTTTTTTTTTACCAAGGAGTTAAAAGGTGTTTTCCAACCGTTCTGCCACAAGTGAAATGATTCTTTCCAAAAAAAAGAAAAAGAAGTGTCTTTCATCTGATTCATTTATTAGAGGTTTCACCAAAGAGATTTCCCTCCCAAATTTCAGATAGTTTCATTAAAATAACTGTTCAAAGGTTAAAATCACTCAAGATGAGAGAACAGACAAAGAATGAATACAAACCTGTGAAATACAATCTCATTTCTATCTTCTTCTGTAGACCTTTAAGACTCCTCAGATTTAACTTGTGACCATATGTAGGCGCACGACCCCCAGTTTGAGAACCATATACTTTGTTGTTGCTACACTGCACAATAAAACAAAAACACCACTCTGATACTTCACGCTTGCTTTTAGCCAAAAGAAACTCTGTTACGTTGTGACACATCATGTCAAAGTTACTGCTGTTAGTTAACATCATGACGCTCTCCGCTGACTGAACTGCTGGCCAGCCACGTACCGTCATCAAGAACGAGGAAGCTAACGTCGGCGAAATCTGCACGATTGAGACCACAATCTGTCTTTGGTTGCTGGAAAACAAAGACCTGAAGACAACTGGACTAAAGTGCAATCTGAAAATGTAACATCCAGAGCATACGAGTAAATCCAAAGATTTCTTCTGACCAAAGAGTGAAGAATCAAGTTTCAGACAAACCTGAAGACGAAAGGCGTCTTCTGTGGTGGCTCAGCTGATTGTAAAAAGCAAGAAGCCGCTGCAGGCACCAGACGGGCTCAGACGGTACAGCTCACTGATTTCAGGTCAGCTAGCGTAATTGAAAATACAAAGAAAGAGCTAAAATGACATGTCATACAAATGTTTTGAAAAGGAGGGTTAAACCAGCACAATATGTCCTGTAGCAGTTTTGTTCTTGTTCCGCACACGGGGAACAGGTTTCATATCAAACTCTCATCACATTTCTACAACATCTATTACGTAAATGTGGCGGATGCTGTTGTGACTTTCAGAGTAATGGCTATTCAGAGAAATTAGGGCACAGCGGCATGCAGCTACCTTGTTCCTAATTTACAATCAGAACTGCAGAACTACACCAATGACATGCTAATGAGATGACACAAATCTACCGTTACAAAGCACATTTTAAATTTAGGCCGCTCAATTTGCCTGCAAGGAAAAGCGACATTTTAACTGTATCCGAGACCATTTTCAAAATAAAATAATTCTCAGCTAAGTCACGACTTTTCCATCAGTTAAACCCATCTGTATAATACCGGCAGACTTAAGTGGGAAAAGATAGATTCCACGGTGTGACTGTGCTTGCAGTAAAACGAGCACGACAGAGCTCGAGAGGATCCGACCTCGGGATCAGAGCTAAAATAAGCACGAGGGTCTGCGAGGCAGCTTCTCCAACATAATGCGGTGGGAATTTCTCACACTGCAGCGGGGACGTGCTGATAACGGCGGGTGCAGCAGCCTGCGAGTCAAGTGCCTTCGGGACAAAACCATCACGACAGCGTCACGACCGCATGCCGCAGTTCATCCTTGTGGCTTGTTTTTGTCATTTCAGTTTTTTCCTGTCGCTTTCGTGTGTTCTCCTTGTTTAGCTGTCTTTCCGTGTCTCCCTTTCATTCGGTTATGTCTCTCTTTCCTTTCAGGGTTTCATGTTCATTTCCTGTTATTTTGACACTCTCCTTTGTTGTGATCCAAATGGCGTACTTGTGCAGCAACACTCACTATTTTAAGAGCGTAAGTGCGTCCACACTGTCAAGTACAGAAACATGCACCAAACTACAAGTACCAGGATGATGCACTCGAAACAGTACAAAGAACAAGTGTGAAACGTTGGACACTTTCCACCCTAAAGGGGCGGGGCCACCGACATAAAGACTTTTCAAATGAGGGCGTCTGAGGAAGCTGCAGCTGATCCTGAACACCACACAAAAGTGTTTCTTTTCCACTGCTGCTGCTGGACAGAAGAATCAATGTGTATATTGAGTGTGTTAAACTGTTGATTTCTGGGTAAAATAAATAAGGCTGCTGATATGTTGGTGGGTCATGTTGAGGTGATTTTCCGGTCAGTGCAGAACATCAGTGTGCGATCTGAAACAACACTACACCGTCAAAATTCCTGCACGACACAAGTAAGAGTCCCGACGTGTAAGAGCACTATTTATTAGTGCACTAAGGGAAGTACGACATTTAGAAACACAGCACTTGTGTCTTGTTTCTGTTGTCTTAACTTCCTGTCCTCTCGTCTTCCCACCTGTGTCTGATTGTCCTCCCCACCTTGATTGTTTCGAGCTGTGTTCAATTATCCCCTGACCTCCTGTGTATAAAAGTCTGCTTCTGGACAATCCTTGCTTTAACTTCTGTGTGTAAAATTGTGAGAGCCAGTAAAAGGTGTCAAACTTCACTTATTTTTGTTATGCATTTCAGTCCAAACCCCTTGAAAACGGGACACCGCGGCAGCTTGGAGGAGGATTAGACACGTTTTCCTGCTCCTGAGTGACAGGAGAGTTTTAAAAAGGCAGCAGGAGACTTGTGCTTTTTTTTTTATTAGCATTAATTATGGAGACTGTGTAATTTTACCTGCAAGTAAACGCAACACAAAGATGCACATGGGTACGAGCATTGCAGAAACACCCAGTGTATCTATGCCGGGATATAGCCAATCCTCAGCCTGTGCAATTGAATTACTGTCCCATTTCCTCCCACTCCTCCTCATCTTTGAGAAAATCCCACACAACAATCAGACCACATCAACAAGAACCTCGACCAATTTTGTCTCCGCTGCGCTCGTTTCCCGTCCGCCGACAACAATACAATCTTCATCAAGAGCCAAGAATGCATCAGAACACGCTTAGTATATGTGTGTGTGTGTGTGTGTGTGTGTGTGTGTGTGTGTGTGTGTGTGTGTGAAATGAAATGAAGGATGACTCGATTGTCCTTGGAAGTTAGCGAGTGTGAGGGAGTGAGCGCGCACAGTCAATTTATCACAACAGATTCACATTGAAGCTGCACGAAAAACAAAACAAAAAAAACAGCAATGCCTGCGCAAAATATAATGTCCTGCTCATTCCAATCTGAATATGATCAAATCTGAGCAGAAAGTCTGTCGAGAGCTTTTTAAGCTGATCATCAAACATGTTTGACAACCACCTCAGACTCTATTATCTACAGTACCTTTATGAAGTGATTACACTGACTGAGATCATTAACTGTCTGCACAGCCTCATTCCCGCCACAAAACACTCCGGATATAATGTATATACACCTATATTCATGTGCAGCAACACTACTGTGATAAAACATGCAGATTTAAGTGATAACAGGCTGCTTTTACACCATAACATCAGCTGTAGTTTGGTCGTTGTTAGAGATTTGTTACTAATCTGCTCAGCGCCTCAGGAGAAGGCCATCTGTCTAAAAGAGTCAATTAGCTAAAGAGCAAACCATAGCTTAGTGCCTCAGTAATGGACATTTACACTTGAGGAACTGATTCAGATGGTAAGAAATTAAGTTAATGATGATCATACAAGGTGCCAAGTCCTTCAAGAACTGATGCTCTAAGAATTATGTTGTGAAACTGCATGTTTTTCTACCAGAAACATTTGCAAGCTTCAGGATCCCTTTGATTTAAGACTATTGAAGGCTAAAATTGTCTTAAATGTGAGCACAAGTAGGTTAACCCACGGTGCCGTCACTCACTGGTTTGTGTACTGTTGTTTTGGAGCCTGGCACTTTGACCATCGCCGTATAGTTTTTCTTGGAACCAGAAGTGACCATATTTGGATGAGCTGGAGAGGATGAGTGGTGGTGGATGGATACTATGCCCCGCCCACCTCTACCAGAAACCTGACTGCACCAGGCATGTCAATCAAACTAGACAAGCCCCTAATACCTCTCTTTAAAGCCTAATATCAAATTTATTATTAGTATGGAATTTAGCTATTGAAACCATTGTGACTTGTGGAAAACATTTTATGACTTTGTATTTCATGAGAGAAGTTGTAATTTTTTTGAATGGGAGTCTGTTGGAGCCAGAGTTTTTTGGAGCCTGCCCCTAGTGGCCCTCAGTGGCACTGCAATGTCAGGCACTCCACTACTTCCATTTTAATATCCAGTTGAAGGTTAACAAAAACACTCATTTTATCCAACTACTATACCTTAAAATAACTGTTTAACATCATTTTGATGGCCCTTATAATATGGAGAAAGGGACCTCTTTCGTTCCCTCTCCACACACAGAACGTCCTTTCTTGTGCTATTTGACTTGGTCCAATCAGGTACCATCTCCCGTGAAAAGTGCGTAACCCTTTACGCCACTACATCACACGGCACCAACTATCAGGTGGCTCTCTATTTCCAGGACGGACATCATGGCAGCAGCGAGGACACTGGAGGGAACATTTACAAAGGACGCCAAGAAAAGAAGTGAACCTTGGACTGGCTTTTAGTCGCTGACGAGAGCTTTTTGAAATAAAAGGCTTCCAGAGACGCCCAGCTGGCGTTCTTGCTAAGGAGGTAATATTATCTGGCTTGCTATGTCTTGCGTTGTTGCAATTGCTTGGTGTTTGGCAGTGCCAGCAAGTTGTTTACCAGCTGGGTGTTGATCATAAGCCACTTCAGCACATCCCGACAGAGGTTAAGCTGACAGCAACAGTTACTCCTGACAGCTGGATCACCTCTCAGTCGGCCTGCGTGTTCTTTATCAGTCGTTTTAAACATAATGTGATGAGCTGTTTAATTAGGGCATGTAATAAACACTATTAGTTTTTCTAAATCAGTGTATATTTAGATAGCAGCCTTAATTTTGACCAACTTTGATATTTACCTCACTAGTGCTGAAAAAAAAGAATCTACTTTGGATTTAGCGTATGACCTTCAGACACACCGGCCTGGACTATAAACTCTTCCTTTCCACTTTATCCCGCTGGCTACTTCAGCAGTGAGTTTTTAACCTCAATTTACGAGGATAATTTCTCGGTATTATTATACACAGTAATGAATACAGGTCATCTATCCCTTTGTAGTATTTTTCCCAGCTTCCCATGTGGACAGACCTAGTGTCTGAGTGGATATGAACTGGGTCCAGCTGGCTGTAAAACTGAAATCATTGCTCCTACATAATTAATGGTCTAGATACCCAATTGCACCGATGTGGGCCAACGAGCATCCCTGACTCCCTCCCTCCCACCCGCCCAACCCTGCCTCCCTCCCTCCCACAAAGAAGACAGGAGTCAGCTGGACAGACTTACCGATGCCCGTCTCTGGCATGGCGAACAGCGTCTTCTCCGTCGCCACTCGAAACCGTCCGTGAACTGAGACACCGACGCCCTGCAGGTGGAGGAGAGCAAGGGTTACAAAACACAGAAATCCAGATTTAAAAAAAAAAAAAAGGACAGACAATACACAGAGGTGGAAACAGTGTCACGGAGAAAACATTAATAACTGTCAAACTCAAGAGCTGAAGTAAACCAGGCCAGGCCGACCCCCCCCCCCCCCCCCCCATAGGTGTGTGTGTGGTTCCCAACAGGGACAGAGGTGAAGGCTAATGAGCAGCGGTGGCCAGAGGACATTTTCAGCCACGGTACGGACTGCAAGTCAAATTATAGTGTTGCCTTGGAAACAGCATCACCTTGCAAACCTTCTCAAGAACAAGGCAGGTGGATAAAACTGGTGAATTTTTACGCAGTTATAATAAAATGATCAATTAGAAGAAAACTTTTCAAGCTTTTATTCTCAGGTTATTCCTAATGACAGTGTAATGACAGCATAGTTAACATAAATGAAAAAATAATTAGACAGTGTACAGAATTTATTTGACGTCATCAATATAAAAATGAAATAAAAACAGTTAGAAAACTAGACACACAAAATGGATGGCGTCCTCTGCGGTGTTAAACTCAGCTGTTTCCAGAGGGGTTGTGATTGAACAGCGTAAAGTAATCCCACTACTTCGCTGACCTTCAGTAATGTAGAAGATTTCTTATTAATTAAACAATCTTCTTACCCAGAGGGGGGATATGTTGGGATCAGAGCCTGAACTGTACCTACGAGCAGGGTTGTTTAGCGGTCAGGTTAAAAGAAAAAAATGAGATATGTTGGTGATTAATGGCAGCGGAAGGTCGTCAGGTTAATCCCCCCGAGGGTTCACATCCACGTGAACTAGAGGCTGCAAGGATACGTTTCCTTTAATTAATTCATACATCTGGTTGGTGTCAAGGTGGCACAGTGAAGCTGGGAGGGAAATTGAGTCTTTATAATGTGAACGTCCACCAAGCAGCCATGGACCAATAACTGTTATAATTCATTCGTACATTATTTTTCTACCAGCTGGTGGTAATTCCCCAACCTGAACATATGTCAAGAATGTCTTTCCTTCCATGTGGACTTCAACTTTGTTGTCTTTCCCTCAAATGTTCCCGCCCATCTCTCGGCTTCGAAGAGGTTTTACAAATGTGAAATAGAAGACTGATACCATCGTATTGTGTTCCGTTAAATATGAAGTTCTTGCGAGACGCTACAATTTACCTGTGATCCTGAAACGCCTCACATGCCATCAGTAGATGCCAGCTGGCAAGCTGCACGCAGAGAAGCCTCCAGTTACTTCAGCTCACGCAACTAAAGACAGGCGTGCGGCCAAAACTTCGTTTGAAAAGAGTAATTTAGCAGACGCTACGCGTGGTAAATGCTGTGGCTCACTCACGCCGATTAAATTTACTCCTGCGTAAACGTAGCAAAGGTTATACGTTTAAAAAAGAAAAAGAAAAAACATGTTAGTGTGGATGTAGCTTAGTTATTGAAATATTGTACAGAATGACGAAATATTTTTTGATAGTAAATGGTACCGAAATAGTTCAATTGGTGCCATAAATCAGTTACCCAACCCTAAACATGATGTCCAGGGTTAAAAAAAACAAACAAAAAAACGGTATCCCTGCCAACAGATACCCTTAAATCCTCCAAACTGGTCCTTTCCATCACAAACCCTCTTCTCCAACCCTAAAGACGAACAAACTCCAGCTGAAAACCATTGTTTTTGCTGAAGTTCTCATCTTGCTGCAGGGATGTGAAACGGCACTTGAAGACGGATCCCTGCCCACCTTCAACATGAAGTCCCACTGGGAGCTGTGCAGTGCAGCAGATACAAACAAAGAGGCACACCGTGGGTAGAAACGGCCACAATGGATGTTTCTTAGCACCTTATGGACAAGGAGCTTGGCTCAGAGATAAAACTAAGAAGCGCACACTGAAGGCTACGAGCTACAGCAACTGGTGGTGTCGTCACTGAATCAATGGTATCGATTAGCAACCTCAAAATGGATGTAGAACATGTATTTTGTGCAAAGAGGCTGTAAAACAAAACCATCCTTACTGCACCTGAGAATCCGGGTGATATAAAACAAGGCAACAACGTTACGTAGATGTTTATGCATGAGTGTTTTCAAGGCTGCTGGATGAGTAGGCGAGCCATACAAGGGGAAGTGGTGGTGGGAGGAAAAAGGTAGTGAAACTCAGCTGTGCAAAACGTGTGCCAATAAACTGACATTTGAAAGGGCAAACACAACCAAGCACGGCATTCAGGAAATTGCAATTTTGGAGGACTGAATGAGACAGAATGAGATACTCTGCAAGTTTGTGGCTGTATCTAACGATCATTTTATAACTATTATATTAAAAAAATGTAAATGAGATCTTTAAATTACTTGTTTTGTTTGATTATTTCTTAAAATATATATATATATTCAACTGGCAATGATATAAAATTAGGGAAATTAGGGTATTTTTTCTCAATCATTGACTGACAGATGTCAGCTAGATCCATAGTCAGAGTCAAATGTGGTTCTTTATTATAGTCACAGACACATTGACATTACAGTGGGATCACAGCAAGTGTAGGGAATTACTCTTAGACCAATGTACACATTGATTTCTACTGCATTTAGCCCCATGAAAGATCAATGAATGCTATATGGTGCCCGGTGTAGATATATAAAAGACGCCACCTGCTGAGAGATTTTGATGACAGCCGACGAGCTGTCTTCACTTTGAACAGCAGAGGAGACGACTGCAGAGTCGGAGAGCAGCGCTGCTGGGTGACAAATTGCCACGAAGGATTAAAAATATCTGATCAGTGGGGAATAAACAGAACTCTGCCGATAGATCCCAATACTGATTCTAACAAAGGAGGGACACAGAAAAGTCTTTTTCTATTTCATAATGGAATAATGACGTTTAGTGAAGTGACGTTTTGATTTCAGAGTTGCTGAATCATCACTCAGTGCTTCCTTCACTTGTTTATTCATATTAATCACTTTGCATTATCACTGGCGGATATTTCGCAAAAAGGACTACAAAAGGATCAGTGGGCAGATTAAAGTACAGACAGATTTTATGCATGGAATACAACGATACATGCACGGTACGTGCTGTTAAACCATTTTAAACTGTACCCAATGACCAAACGTTGCTTGTACAAAAGTACAAGGACACGCGGTCCTTTGAGGATGGAGAGGAGGATCTGTTTAAACCAAGTGGCAACCAACTCTGACGTCATCCGTCGGTTTGTGAACGGCCGTTACGAAGAGTTTGACTTTTCGTCCGTCGCCATCTTGCTAGCTCGGAGCAGTTTGAAGTGACCATATTTGGATGAGCTGCAGAGGAACGAGTGGTAGATGTGACTTGATCTGATTGGTAACCCAAAGACACCCCGAGGAACGCCCCCGCCCACCGATAGCGGAAACCTGACTGCACCATATGCCTGTCAATCAAACAGACACGCCCCCCAAAAATACTGCTTTTTGAGGGCTAATTTCTAATTAATTATTGAAACATTTTCCGATGGACAGCCAGAAAACGAATAAGAAGTGACTTTAGCTAACAACACCATAATCAGTTGTGGAAAAAAATTCCTTGACTTTGTATTTTGTGAGAGGCGTTGAATGGGAGTCTATGGAGCCAGAGCCATTTTGGAGCCAACCCCTTGAGGCACTCGATGGTATTGCACATTATGGCACTTCAACCATCGTGAGTTGTTGCTGCTTCTGCTCTTCTTACCTACCATGTGGAATATATATTTTTTATTATTTGTTAAAAAAAAAAAGGTCTTTTCAAAATTACCTCTGCAGTGTCGTGAGTCTAATTTGTTTCCCAAATTCGCTGGACATTTTGAAAATGAAAAAAAGAAGCTATAATTAAATAAAAACAAATTCCTGTTCACTGGATCCTGACCCTCTTATGAAAGTCAGGCTGAATCACTTCTCATAATTGATGAATGACTTTTCAAATCGCATTTTAACAAAATATCTGGTGTTCCTCTTGTCTGCATCTATTATTAGATACTGGATGAGTCACGGAGAATGGAGAGCCATCAAAATATAAGATCAGCGTACTCTGTAAATTAACGGTAGCCATTTCCAACAAATACAAGCGGAAAAGCAGACTTTTTGAAATCAGGGAAAAGAAAAAGACCTAAAAAAGGAGGATGTAGACTGAGGGGCTGTTTGATCTCACATTACCAGACTTCCACCATAAAAGTTGTGGAATATCGTGAAGCGCCATATAAGAACACGTCTCCAGATCGCCCTGTAAACAATGGTAATTTACAAAGGTGAGCGGACGAGAGTGTTTATGGCTTCGGCCTACAAATAGAAGAGGCTGCAGAATTTACAACGCGGCCGAGACAGTTTACACTGATGGAGAACGTGGAGGTGTTCATTAGGGAATCTGGTTTATTTAATATAAAGCAAATATTGACAGAAGAGCTGTGGCGAAATCTATTAAAAGACATTCCTGGGGTGAAGCAGCTGAATTACTTTGTACCTCTCCTTAATAATATTAGACTTTAGTTAGTAGTAATCCAGTTTTGCATAATAAGGAAGTGTTAGCTGACACTATAAGAGTGGAAAGCCTGTGTGTATTTATGCAGAAGCCTTCCAGCTGATTCAAAGAGACCAAGGGATGTATTACTTTCCACATCACTCTTGCTCTTTAAACTTTCAGAAAAGGCGAAAATATTTCGCACAGGCGAAATATGGCCCGAACTCGCTGTCGTCTTCAGCATTAAGCAAATATGCTCTCAAGGGGACAGAAGTTACCATCGTACAGCTCAGGATAAATATCCATGAAACCACTTCGCTAACCCCTGTCGCAAACCGTCTTAAATACAACACGTCCTGAATGCGAGGGGCCTGCTGTCGGACTGTGTAAATGTTTGAAGTCTCAAGCACAAACAGAGAGTGAAACGGCCTCTGTTCAAATTCAAAGCGCAGCGTATCCGGATTAATAACACTTAAGCATTCGCAGACCTTAATTCCAGGGATTTTAAAACTTTGGAGTGCGATGAATGATGTGCGTGAGATGAGATCCTGCTCGTGTGTGTGTGTGGGGTGTGTGTGTGTGTGTGTGTGTGTGTGTGTGTGTGTGTGTGAGAGAGACCTGCTGATGACATGCCTGTACTCCCTGATGGTTTGTTATCACTCATGTAAGGATACTGGTTTGATATGGGAGTTCTGCCCTCGGCTGTGAACAGATCTGGGAAAAGGGGGGTCTCCGGTGCCTCTCTGACTTTTCCATATATAGAACTGGCCTGTTTTCGTCCTGTGTGCACATTAAAACAGCCATCGCCCTGAGGACGGTTTACGTCAACATTCGTGTAATCTCTGTCCTAACATGACATGACATGACAGGACGGAAAGACTTCAAATCACTTTATTTCCAGAGCCAGACGTCCATAGAGACAAAGAATAGAAGAAGATATATTAAAACGTATTATAACGGTTCGACAAACATCACAGTTTACAAAGTTTTCCGCTGGGAGGATGAACAGAAGTGATTTCCTGAACCGTATGCTTCAACGTACATCAGAACCGAGCACTCAGCTGCCTGCTTTGCATCCATTCCTTCCAGCATGTTACTCCGTAGTTTTGTTCTGACAAATAAATTACAGCTTCTGTCTCTCTTGGAAAGGAAACTGGTAAGTGGGGATGTCATTGTGACTGCAGCTGTCTAAACACAGCTCAGACGACCAAACAAGATGATTCTTTGGTTCACAGCTTCAAGGATTCATCTCTGTCCGAGTTACTACACTGGCAAACAAAACAGCCTGCAGCTTTATTTATCTTTTTTTTGTATTTTTTTGTATGCGTTTCTGAATTGGGAGTCTGTAGCAGCCCACAGGAACAGCTGATCTATTTTAAATGGGAATTAACACACCGATTAAGGTCAATTAGTTGAAAAATGTTGAGTTCTACACAACAATCCCTCTGCTGCCATCACAGTCCTAAGATTGTTTTGGTGGTCAGTCGAAATTAAAATGGACTATTGTTTATAACTGACATTTCTAAGTCGCACTGATTTCAGTGTAGGGAGATACAATATCTTTAAAGCTGCACTAATCTATATTTCATGACAGCAACAGCTCAAATGACTGTCCGAACGTGGCGGTCTGCTTGGCTCATTTCAGCGCAGACTGCTGTCTCAAGCCGGCTCAATAACGCCGGTTTCGTTTCGATGATACTGCAATTCCCACTTTGCTTGCTTACTACAAATCAGCAACCCGTAAGTTAACTAATAATGTATTTTATGGGTCGTAAAGGATATAGCATTATTGTAGCTTGCAGTGTTTATTAGCGTTGAAGTAAAAATTGTAATAGTAATAAATTAACGCGAATATGTTGCTACTTCGGTTGCTGATACCAAAAACAACAAAAAAACATATTTGTAAGGACGTTGAGAGTACAAATAAAACATTAAAAATATGTAAAATATGGGACCTTTAAGCGACGGTTGTTGTAAAAGTGCACGGCAGGTCTTCACACATCTGTACCACAGGGACACACACACACACACACACACACACACACACACACAAGCAAGCAAACAATGAGTCAGTGGACACTGGTGGCTCTGAGCGGCCTTGGTGACACATCAGGACTAAAATTAGTCAGTCAAGGTCACAACAGAGGAGATACAGAAAAAAAGAACAGACTCCTCCTAAAGCACCTCCTCCAACCAGGTGAGATAATCAATACCAATAAATCACGACGCTTCACAATCAGAGTCCGTCCTGATTAATGATCGTTTGTGCAGCTCTGTCTGAGTTACACTTCATCCTGCTTGTTGTGGAGCAAAGGTACCAAATCCAAATTCAAACCATATCTGACACCTGCAGGGAAAAAACAGCAGCAGCAACAATGCTTTGTCACTTCCCATTGCGTCCAATCAGGGGCCTCCTTGCCACTGGCATCAGGTGACAGTGGCAGAAAGCTCTCTACTGACACCTACTGGCAGAATTTAGTATCACACCTCGTAGAGAGAGTCTAATGCTTAATGATGCCCTAAATAGGAGGCAACATTTCTTAGACTTTATATACAAGACAGAAAAGTCACACTCACCCCTCCCATCGTTATGCCATCAATAATGGCGATATACGGCTTCCTGCACGCTCCTTGAAAGATGAAACAAAATGTGTTGAGAAGTTTATATGAATAGATAACCGATACTACTAGTTTAAAGGTCAATGTAATCATAAAGCACACCTATAGCATTGTTCAGCATGTATTCCTCACGAAAAAAGATCTGCGCGAGAGGGTGACCGGCCTTCGCTGCTTCTGTTATCGCTGAGAGGAAAAAAGAAAAAAAAAAGACAAAGCTGTGATGAAGGAACAGATTTCTGCTACATTTAAACATAAAACTTTTCCAGACCCCAAAGACCGAACCTCCAACACTACTGCTTACCTCTGATGTCTCCACCAGCACAAAAGGCTTTCCCTCCTTCCTTCCCTTTAATAATCACAATGTCCGTCTCGCTGTCACTTTCCCATTTCTAGAATCACAAAATCAAGAAAATCTTCATTAAAATCAAAGCAGATGCTGATGTTACATAGTTATGGAGTGTTTAAAAGTTTAAATTAATTAATATCGAGACCAATATTATATTATATTGTGCATTTTAGCATCTTCCTCATAAAAACGAGGGTCAGTGAAGATTACGGTCTTCAGAGGACTGAAGAGGAAGCGAGACCACCGAGGACATTTTAAACCACAAACAGAACAGTTGTTTTGCAGCAATTTTTCTTTAATTAGATAGATGACTAAATTATTTCATAACATTTTATCCGTGTCTCCAATTATGTCAACCTAATAACTGTTCAAAGTTAATGGAATTGCATTCAATACACTTTTACATAAGAAAAGCAGGTTCTTTATACCAAATACAACGAACGGAAACTTTTCAGAGTTAGTTTATGAGCAAATCTGTCAAACTACGCGTTGACGTCGGCATTAAGCGGGCTTCACACACACACACACACCTTGAGCTGAGGGTAGATTTGCCGGATCATCGTCAGGTTGAGGGCGTTCAGGACTTTGGGTCTGTTCATGGTGATCACGCCGGCTCGGCCCACTTTCTCCAGGAGAACCTCCGGCTCCATGCGACTCGACATCTGATGGGAAACAGACACAGGAGATAGTTTTTTAGAAGAATTTTCAACACACGATGATACACAAAAAAAAAAAAAAAGAGAGAGCAGAATTGTTATGACTCCGGCAGACAGACCAGAGTCAGCGTAGGACGAGTCAGTGATAACGTAACATCACTTCACTCAATTACAATAATAGACTATGAATACAACAATTACGCCAATCAGTGTCAAAAACAGACAAATCTGACTGAGCTGGAACCAAAATTATGAGAATTGTAGTTAATCTGATCCCAAATGCAAAACGAACATCAACACAGAGCATTTTAAACAGCAGCAACAAAGATTGCGTTTAGTCATTTTTAAGTGGAAACCACAATGTCTCCAACAAGGTCGGGTGAAAAAGAAAAGCTGCTGCTATCTGTGGAGTCTCCGGTGTCAACTGCTTATCAAAATAAAGAACAGTTGAAATACATAAATCAGTAGAAACAGTCTGTTGGTCACATGTACAGCACGTGATCAGCTGAAAGTCATCATAGTGACATGCTGAGGAAGTGTGACATCAGGATCTCAATACCAGATAATCCTGCCGAGTCCGTCATAAAGTGTGTGATGTGTTAGAGGTGAAGGACACTCAAAGCTGAGACAAGACAACACATTACTGCACATGGCTGATATGTACTGAAACAAATCAGAATAAGAATTGGATTATCGTTATTATCATTAGCTCTACTGCACCATTTAAATGCTGGCTGAACTGGATGGTAAAATATTAAATGAAAAGGATTTGTGTTGCATCTTCTCACCATGTGAGCCTGGATCCGCTGCAGTCTGCAGAGGGACTTCAGTCTGGAAGAGACAGGAAGGACAAAGTGGTGGAAAATATTCATAACTAAACATACAGGCTTCGATTTCAAAGACTCAGAATCAATATAATTTAACTTAATCAATTAAAACGTTGCATTCTGCCAAACTCAAACTATGATAAACGTAAACAGGTTGGGAACTGGCCGCAGACACACGACCTTAAACATGGTCTTCTTCTTAAAACCACGACTGCATATATTGATTATTTGCATTATCGATTAATCTGTTGATTTTCTTGATTCATTGACTCAATATTTGGTCTTTAAATTGTCCAAAAATGGTGAGAAATAAGCCGAAAATGTCTCATTTCGACCGGATCAATAGTCCACAAACCAAAACATACTCAGTTTATTATCTTTAAAGACTACAAATAAATAACAATTAAAAAAGATGGAATCAGAGAATTTATAGCAAAACGACTCAAAGTGAATAATCCCTGATCAGAAAGGTTGATAACTAATATTCTATTAAATCAGATAATCGATTACTCGACGAATCATTGGAGCTCGACATAAAGAGTGATAATTTATGATATCGGGACTTTCTGCCCCCAAAAACAGGCCACACCTTGTATCTCAACCGTTGTTTGACACCTACCTGCAAGCGGTCGTCAACACCGTTAAGGACATTTTTAGTTTTGCCTTGTGGCAGCTGCACGTCGACATACAGCCTTCCTCTCTCCTCTGAAGTTTCTACGCCGACTTCCGGGCAGAGGCAGCGAGCCACCGCTGATTGGTGGGTGTTGATGACGCCATCGAGGACGACTCTGCAGTGTGTTTGTGCGACACTGCCACCTACTGTACAGTGGAGGGAGGGAGAGAGAGAGCACTGAGTCCCGTTAAAAACCTTTAAAAAAATATCAGGTTCTTTATTTAAATAAAAGTAGCAACACATTCATGTAAAAATACTCAATTACAAGTCAAATTCATGCATGAAAAAAAAAATCTACTTAAGCAAAAGAACTAAGTACTAGTAGTATTAGCAGCAACATGTAGTTGAAGTATTAAAGTAAAAGTTCTGATTTGGTCCCTCTGAGTGATATATTATTATGTATGGCATCATTAGATTATTAATAGTGAAGCATCAGTGTGTCAGCAGTATATAACTGTTGTAGATGCTGTGGGTGGAGAAGGTTTAAACTACTCTATATCCGGTTAATCAGGGACAGCAGATAAATCATCAGATGATTACTGACGGAGGAAGTTCTGCTTCACAAATGTCTTTTGGTTTTTAGACTTTTTCTCTAATCTGTTATTTGCTGAGATATTTTGATTTTTTTTTTTTTTTTTACAATTATTGAAATTAAACGTTCGGAATTTAGAGGGAAAAAGTACTGTTTGGTGGAGCTGTTAACAAATCATAGACCTCTGAAACATGGGCCCGACTACACACTGCTCTTTCCAAGATGTTAGAAGACAAAAAGGTTGGAAATCATCTGGCTTGATCTTTAACAGTGTGTTGTATTTTAAATGCTTGCTATATTATTCATTGTGTCAAATCTTCATCTTAAAAGTAACTGAAGCTGTCAAATAAACGAGTAGAAATTACAATATTTCCCTCTGAAATGTGGTGGAGTAGTAGAAGTAGTATCAAAAGAAAATACTCAAGAGAAGTACAAATACCTTAAAATTGTAATAAGTAGGCTACAGTACTTTTCTTATTCACTATCCAGCACTGGAAACACATTTATTGAGCTATTTCATATTTTTGCCAAAAGATGGTATTAGACAAGGGAGAGGAGAGAATACAGAGACTTGCAGTGAAACAGCATGATGTCCATGTTTGTATTAGACTTTTTACGCCATGGATTTGATCTGCTGGAGATATTTGATGATGTAAGAATCACTGATTTACAAACAAACTTAACTTATAGATCAAATTACCCCATAATACAGAGTGGATACCGTATACCGGAAACAACTACAGTAAAATGCTTTTTACAACAAGCATGATGATGCAGAATGAGCAGGTCTAAATATATTTTATTCTGTCACCAATATTTCTAGACCTTTATTACATAAAAAGTATGAATGCAGGATGGAGTATTTCTACACTGAGGTATTTCTACAACTTGTTGCATAAAAAGCTGTATTTTAGCATTAACAAGTGGCTGATTGTTCAAGTCATCAAAATGAGATTAGCGTGACGGCAGTGGCAGTTCCAGGGTGTGCTGTACTGCTGTGAACACGGAGTGGCTGAGCAAATATGTTCAGTCATCCTTATCCAGGCAAATAAAAAGCCTGTTTTGGTTATATTAGCAAACAGGTGTGTTAAAAATTAAGGTGGCAAAATAAAATATAACCGCAAGACACTGCTGACCATGCGCAAAAATCTGTTTTATTTTTCCCCTCACAAACACAGGATACAATATGACCTGTAATGTGTCTCTTACAGCAAAGTTATAAGTCATAATTTCATGTCAGAAAATCAAAGCAAGTTCACAAAATCAACATTTTTGAGAATATAAATGTATTTTAAGCTGTAAAGAAACTTTATACTGTAAAAAAAATCATGATAAGATCGGACGATGAAGCTTTCTGAGTCACAACTGGTCCTCATTTCTTTTGTCATCTAGTCGGAGTCGTTGCTGCAGGAGCTGCTGGAGGACTACAAACAAACAACAGACAAAATGAGTCGATGAAGCGCATAAGTCATCTAGAAAAACTGATGTGAAGCTCATATTATGAATGTTTGTCCAATTAAATCTGAGAATGTAAAAATCTTTCAGGTCTTCACTGAAGTTTTGAAAATATTTGATGAAAAAAAATGCAGCATTATTGAAATTTCCTGTCATTTATAAGCTTGTCACAGTTTGAACCCGGGTGGATACTGGTTTCCTAAATAAAAGGAGACGAGTCAGCCATGAATCAATACTCACAATATAATGCATATTCAGTTTGTTACTTACCTTGGTTGTGTCCGTACATTTTAAAATGTCTGATGAAACTACAGATTCTGAAAGTGAAAAAAAAAAGAACTTTAAATACAAAAGCTTTCTCACATGTATAAAACTCAACGGTCTCAGAGGTGAATTTATTGTGTCCTGGAGAGCAGATCTAAACATGCAGCTGTCCCCTGCAGGTCCTTCTTATGGGCAGCTGCACCTCAACCTGAAGCACCTGACATCATCAGGGGCTGCGCCTGAACTCCCATCACTTGTGCTTTGTGTCCGACATGGGTGTGTGTGTGTGTGTAATCATTAATGTACGGTCAATATGGACCCTATATATTCTTCTATATGAAGACACACACCCACATACCAACTAATTTGTTTGCTTTCTGTTGCCGTTTTTTTTTTTTTTTTTTACCTTTTCTTGTGACAAGTCTAATAAAAACTACTGACCTTTTTCTTTCCTCCTTGTATTTAGAAATGTTTTAATAATTTGCAGCATCGGAACAAATTAAAAAAAATCTGAATTCCTGGAGTCATTTGTCATTACTGGGAGAGGCAGCCCTCTGCACATATCGGCAGTCAAGAGGACTCTTATCTGACACAACTTAATGTTTCCAAGCTTTAATAGGACATCAACCACAGTTTCCAAGTGCACAATACTGTGCAAACACTTTAGTTTTTTATCATCAGTTGCCCAAACACCACTCACTGGGGTTAGGCCAGAAGTGCAACATGTTTCAAAGATTAAAATGCATTATTGTAAGACCAAAACTATCACAAATGAATGGTATGCACGTGATAAAAACTGGATCATGTGATTGTATTAGGAGCTGCAGGGTGTGTAGTGAAAAACACTGCTGAACAAAGGTCAGATTCAACCTCACCTCGGTAAATAATGATAATATAAATACTCACTGATCGATAAAGCATACAGAGTAACATGAGAATCATCTGAGGTCCAATTAAATAGAGAATAAAGAGGCAAAACTGCCAAGATATATATATATATTTTTATTCTAAACAGATAAAGATTTATGTTGTATAACATTGAAATTGATAATCATCAAATACAGACACAATTAACAACAAGCCTGTTGCTTATTCAGATTATTAAAAGCCTATACTGTGTTAACACAGATTTATTTCCAAAGTCATTTTCAGAAAAGTTATGGTTGAGTTTGAGGCTGGAGATGTGATATACAGTGTGTGTTCCTACTTGGAAATGTTTAATGTTTAATACTTCATTCAAGGCAATACATTGTGTGACCACTGAACACAACTTTAACAGGTTTAAAAATAAGCATTTGATATCCTGAAAGATGGAAACAAAAATAACACAAGCTTTAAAATGTAGGTGGTTGAATAAACTGATGACGGTTGTTATGAGGATGAGCGTTCACATGTGGCAACTTGTCTTGTTTGTCTTCGCGTCCAGAAGTTGTCATCTAGTCCGAGTCGCTGCTGCTGGAGCTGCTGGAGCTGCTGGAAGACTGCAGCAAAAACACAAATCATTATTTAATGTAGTGATGATATGTCAATCAATTAGACGATCTATCATGGAAATTCACGGTCTAATCATATAAATAATTATACTTTGAATTAACAAATGCAGTGCTGTGTTAGGTAATCATTGTATTTACTGATTGTTTTCTTGGAATGATTAATAAAATTTTTTGATCGAGGAGTAATTTACGAAAAAGAAGATTTAATTTTGATTTAGTTGCTATTTTTTTGTTGCTACCCATGCCATGTGCACTAATGCATCCCCATACCATCAACGATTCTGGCTTTTGAACTGTGCGCTTAAAACAAGCTGGATGATCCCTCTCCTCTTTAGCCCAAAGGAAGCTGCGTCTATGATTTCCAAACAGAATTTCAATTTTCAGACCACAAGACAGTTTTTGTCCATCTTAAAGGAGCTCGGACCCAGAGAAGACGGCAGCGTTTCTGAATCATGTTCTGTAGATACGTGTTTTTTTTCTAGCATTTGTGGATGCAGTGTTTTTCGGAAAAATTCCTGAGCCCATGCAGTGATTTCCACTACAGATTCGTGTGTATTTTTAATGCACTGAGGGCCCGAGGATCACAACCATCCAGTACAAAAATTCGGCCTTGTCCCTTGCATGCAGAAATTTTCCAGATTCTCTGACTCTCTTAATGATTTTATGTACCATAGATGATATAATCTCATTACGTTAAGAAACATTATTCTGAAATTGTTGCACTATTTTCCCACGCAGTCTTTCAAAGAGTCATGAACCTTTTCCCATCTTCACTGCTAAGAGACTGCCTCTCTGGGATGCTCTTTTTTTTTTTTTATACCCAATCATCTGTAGCCAATTAACTTAATTAGTTGTGAAATGTTCCACCAGCTGTTTTTTCTTTTAGTATTACACAACTTTTTCAGTCTTCTGTTGACCCTGTCCCTACTTTTTTGGAATATGTTGCTGCCATCTAATTCAAAATTAGCATATATTTTTCATTAAACAATAAAATGTCTCAGTTTCAAAATCTGAAATGTTGTTTTTGGTCTATTTTCAAAAAAATATTGGTTTACATGATTTGCAAATCATTGCATTCTATTATTTGTTTTTTACAGGGTTGTATTACATGTCATCATTTGATCCACTTTTAGATAAAATAGATAGACAACAGATCCAATAACATACAATAACTGTGCATTGTTATGTATTTAATAATTTAATCTTACCCCATGACACGTCTTTTCTTTCTTGTGACAATGGCCATGCTTGTGGCCATGCTTGTGCTTGTGGCCGTGACCATGATGCCCATGTCCATGTTGGTCATGTCCATGTCCATGTCCATGACCATGTCCATGTCCATGTCCATGTTGCCCATGATCATGTCCATGTTGCCCATGATCATGGCCGTGACCATGACCATGTCCATGTTGCCCATGATCATGTCCATGTTGCCCATGATCATGGCCGTGACCATGATCATGTCCATGTTGCCCATGATCATGGCCGTGACCATGACCATGTCCATGACCATGTCCATATCCATGGCCATGATCATGACCATGATCATGACCATGATCATGGCCAGGACCATGACCATGATCATGGCCGGGACCATGACCATGACCATGTCCGTGGCCAGATCCACAACCTCCATCTCCCTGACCTCCATGTCCTGAGTGAGGAGGACATTGCTGGGGTGGGCCGGAGGCTGGAGGACACTGGTTTCCTAGTCAAAAACAAATGTTTTGCGTACAAAGTTTTCAGTTTGTACACAACTGATGTCCATTGTTATTACTTAAGTTTCTATAATACATTTTTACAATAAATGTGAAAAATAACAAAAGATATGTAATGTATTTACCTTTGATCATGTCCATGTTCAAAACTTTTAGATCCAAAACCTGAAATCCAAAGAATTCAACAGAAGCCACCTCTTAACATAAGCAGATTAATTACTTTTTTGTCAGCAGTTGTTAAATCTAAAAGACTGAATTGTTAGAAAGAAAGCAACCGCAGTTCACTGTGTACAAACAACCTGCTTTGCTGAATGTTACCAAACAGTACAGGTCAGAAGGATTGCACCAAAAAAATTATGAAAAATATGTCTTGTGACTGTATAAACACAAAGCTACAACTTATTAGAAGGGTACAGCTTACATATCCTATATATATCTTGCTTTTTGCCCTCAAAAGGCCCCACAATGTCCCTGTGAACAGATTTATGTCCTCACAACACGAGTTACACAAGTACACACACAGTTACAATAAAAACTGTTATGGTAATTATTCCTAGATAGATGGAGAACTTACTTTGTGCTCGAGTGCAGATCCATGGTTGTAGCAGTCAGCTGGTTCTGCCTTTATACTGCATGAAGCCACACCTTAATCGACAAAAAAACCCCGGTGCTCGTCATTAGGGGCAGAGCCTGAACTCACAACTGTTTCTGTGAGGCGCCCCCTCCAGGCAACAGTAATTTCCAACCCACTCACATCATTAAAAAGTTTAGATTAAATCGATCCTGACCGATTCAATTGTGGGTATATCATACTAGATCTGTGTTTGTTACAACCACTATCAAGCTGCCGTGTGAAAGGATTTGAAAATGCCATAACCTGGCACCATTTAGTGGTATTATAAATAATGATGCTGTAGCAGGAAGCAGTGCACATCATCGTCACACTCAAACACTGATTCAGCTGTGATTTCTATATAAAAAAATAAATAAATAAATAAAAAAAAAATCTACTGACAAAACCTCCATCAGAGAAATTTGATATATTTTATTATGACACAACAATTTGAAACAAAAGTTAATAATTTATTTATTTATTTTAAAGCAACAAGTTGACCTGAATTCATTGTCTGAAGAGGAAGAAAAACCCAAAATATCGCTGTCAGAATAAAAGATGTTAAAAAGAGAGTCTGTCCATCTTTGTTTTCATTTTGATATTTATTCCCTTCAAACAACCAGTTAGAGCCAGTTAGAGTGTTTTATATCTTCTGACAAAATTTTGTTTACATTTCCAATATTACAAATGCGTTTTTCATAAGGATAACCAAACATTAGGTTAAAATAAAACAGATGATTGCATAAAGTAAGATGAGGAAGGTTTCCGGATGGTGAACTTCTCCAGAAATCTCCGTCTAGTCGGAGTCACTGCTGCAGGAGCTGCTGGAGGACTGCAGGAGGGAACAAGAGACAGGAGCTATGTGATTCTTTAGATCATCCGAAGACAATTACCAAACTGATTTTAATCCTCGTTAATTACTCTTGTGTCTACTTTGAACTTGGGAGTGTAAAAATAACTATTTGTCTTTCAGTTTTAGTATTTAGTATTTCAGATTTCAAGTTGAAATGCAAAATAATTTTTGATGTTATGTTTTATGTTATGTTATGAGTCTTACCCCGTGACAGTCCTTTCCCTTCTTGTGACATTTGCCGTGCTTGTGGCCACGCTTCTGCTTGTGTCTGCGCTTCTTCCCTCCATGGCAACCACCATGTCCATGTCCATGGCCATGGCCATGATCATGTCCATGTCCATGGCCATGGCCATGTCCATGTCCATGTCCAGGTCCGTGTCCAGGTCCAGGTCCGTGTCCAGGTCCGTGGCAACAGCCATGCCCCTGTCCATGTCCAGATCCATGGCAAAAGCCATGCTCCTGTCCATGTCCAGAGCCGTGGCAACAGCCATGTCCCTGTCCATGCCCATGGTTTCCTTGACCACAGTGTCCTCCTGGAATAAGTCGTTAATGATGATTAAGGACATTTAAATGACAGATGTGTAATATTTAGTTGATAAATGTAAAGGGAATAAAAAGAAACAACAGCAATTGTTATTTACCGTGCCCGTGTCTGTCCATTTTAAAACTTCAAATCATGAAATCCAGATCTCTCTGAGTACACAAATATCTGTTCATAAAAAAAAAAAAAAAAGATTAGATAAACTTTACAACACATTGAAAATGCAGAGATGCAGTTAGTAAGAAGTGCTAAAATGTCAAAATTACACCATAAAACAACCATTATCTTTCACTAGTGTTTCCTATTTTTCAAAGGTACAGAGGTGGTGAACTTACTGTGTCTAGTGCAGCTGATCGACAGGTGCAGCCGTCACCTGCTGCTCTTCTTGTGTGAAGCCACACCCTTCAACCTAACCTAAAGTCTCATATCATGAGCAACAGCTGACGTCACCATCAGATGTTTGTTTTGCCAGGGTACAGCATGTGAGAGTGGCACGTACATACTGATAACGCTGCATTCAACTTTTTTATAGTCAGGTCTTTTATAATTGCAAAAGTTAATATAGAAAGCAGATTAATCTAATGACAGAGAGCGGTTGTTTTCACTTAATAAATAGCCATTAAAAAAAATCATGTCTGTTTGTCTGGAATCCGTTTTTGTCTTTTATAACAGGAGAAAAACAAAATAAAAAAAACCTTAATAAAACCTTATAACAAATACATGTAGTGGAGTAAACTGTATTTTACATTTAACATTTTTTTAATTGTTATACTACCATTACATGTTGTTCTTTAAAACTGTTATAGTGACAGTAACCTGAGGTTCAGTGTTATCAATTATTTATTCTCCAGTCCTCTGTGTGTTTGATGAACCAGTTTGTTTTCTCATACTGAACCTAAATGTGATGTTATCAGGAGACAAAACCTGTATTCAATCTTCTGATCGCTGAGGAAAGGCATTCAGTTTGAGCTGTTTATTTTCTTTGCCTGCCCACACACTCAAGTCTCTCATCACCTATCACTTCTGAAGGTGCTTACGTGCGTTCACACATCAAGTAAACTGGACAATTGCAGACCATATGTACTGTATATGTATTCTCTGACACAAAGCTGTCTTTTGTCAACATCACAAAAAAAATCTTTATAAGCAACCCTGACAGAAAAAAACTGTTTATCATGTTTTCCACTTGGTGGTCACGTGATCACATGTAGGACACATGTTTACCAGATGTTGCAACATATGATAACATGAGGAAAATATGTGGAAAACACATGCGTTTTTTTGCACGTGAAATTCATGTTTTTTTTTTTCTGTAAGGGAAGTTATAAATCAGTTGCAAATCTTTCATATTATTAAAAATGTTCCTTTTAAAAGTCCAAGTCATTTTAAAGTGTAGACCTATTAGGAGACTATTCAATCTGGGTTTGCAAGCCGTGGCTTAAGGGTCTCTGCTTTTGACTGTCAAGTCCAGTCTTTAGGAAGTCACATCTCGTCTCAGGTCAAGTCTCAAATGTTCTGCCAGGTGTTTAAGGAGTCATGTTAGGCCTTTACAAGTCTCAAGTTAATTCTTCAGGGAGTTGCATCTTCAAGTCGAGTTCTCGAGGTTAGTTCATTGGGAATAATGTCTCAAGTCTTAAGGAAGTTTAAACCAACGTCAGAAGTCAAGCAGCTTAAGTCAGACCTTCAGAAATAACTGATCAAGAGTCAAGAGTAAGGTCTGACATAAAGTCTTTAGGAAGTCACATGACAAACCTCAAGTCAGGCTTGTATGAAGTTAAGTCTTAGGTTTACCAAAGTCTTTGAGGCGTCACTTCTCAAATGTTAAGCGATATCTTGAAGGAGTAAATTCTCAGTCCTAAAGTCAGGCCTTTCAGGGGTCACTTACACTTCAATTAGCAAGTTAAAACCTTCAGGAAGTCAAGTCTGAGGTCTCACATCAAGTCTGAAGGTCAAATCTCAGTTCTAAGGTGTCTGCTCTCAGGTTTAGACGTCTTCTGGGCTTAAATCGTCATTTTCGAGATGATTACAACTCCAAAGCGTACAACGTATATCCTGCACACGTTGTACACTACTGTACAATAGTTGTAGGCACTTCAGATTTTAAACCATCCTGCAGCACCACCAGCGATTCATCTGATTGGTCCCACATTCATTCTGCAACATGGCAACAAGCTCAAACATCCAGGCAGAATTATGTGTGCAGAAGAAGTTTGCAGTTCTCCAAGATACTGAGAGCAAGGTTCCTGTCAAGTACCTTAAAAAAAACTTGTGTATGTAATTTAAAGTGTCGTCACACCTAGTAGTGATTTATTTTGTTTGCAGTTCACTCTGTATAATATGAAATTGCCTTTACTTTTAGTGTTAACCTTTGGTGCAGTGCTGCACATACCTTCAAATATCCGCCTTAGAATGACAGGTGAGTTTCTCATTTTTTTCCATTCAGTTAAGGTTGTGAAAGACTCTTGTGCTACTGGTATGTTATTTAGAGTTGGGTGGGGATTAAAAGTCACTTTCTTATCAGTCATTTGTTGTGCATCAGATTCTGAACAAACATAAGGATACAAAAACACAAGTTCAACTGGTTGCGTAGCCTCGTTTTCAAGCACAGCATCTCATCAGTGCTGCGACCGAGGTGACTCGAAGAGAGCTGCTGCAGGTCGGCTACCCATCTCTGCACCTCCGCAACCCAAATAAACATATCTATGATACTCCTGCGATATTTAAAGACGCTCAAGTGTACATTGTACTTTGAGTATTTTCATACAAACACACCTTTTAAGGAAATAAATTATCCCACGACCACAATTTCCACTCCACTTTTCAGGTTTGTCAATAACAACTCGGTTATTCAAAGGGCAAAAAAGACTGTTAGCTCTCCACAGAAGGCACCAAGATGTAATGAATATCAGAGCCCAGCTAAATATACTGCACAAAGTCTGACAAGTCATAAGTCTAAAAAAAAAAAATTCATTCTGAAAGTCTTCAGAGCTTGTAAACGTCAGAGGTGAGAGATTGTTCCACGTTTGAACACTCTGCTTCTCCTCCTCCTCCTGCAGCTGCTGGACTGACACCTAAAGCAACACCAAAGAATTTAACAGTAGAATTACAGCTGATAAATGTTGGTGTGTACAGAACCAGGCGGTGCATGGCGTTGTTGAAGAATGCCTCCACTCTGCCAAACAACCGTGAATAAAGGTTAAAACATCATGAGGCATACCTGCCCACAGAGAGAGAAGTCGGTTGTGAAGGCCAGGCGGCAGTTTTCTGTGTCGTGTTGTTAGGAGCTAATATGTATTAATAGAAGTAGCAAAGTGTCTGGTGAGGAATTTCATTTAAAAATGCAGGAATTTCTTTAATTTCCGAATGTACTCCGCATTTGATGCTTCCGTTGGACCAAAGGAACAAAAAAACAGGTGAAGAAAGGCAAAATGTAAATTTACTGGAGATTTGATCAGTTTAAATCCATCCAATAACATAGAAAAAGTATTTATTCCAAGACAAAAGGGATATACAGTAAGGCTGCGCGGACATGAATGCGTTTCCTTTTTGAACCAGAGCACATTAAGGAGCAGATTATCAGAGGGTTTTAAGGCGTAGCTCTGCTGGGTGCTGGAATGTCAACACAGAAAGTAATCCAAAGAACAAAACGTGAGATTTTATCTGATGGATTCACCTCTGAACAACATGTCTCTGATGCACATTCATTACGTCAGTTCAGGCGTGCATTGAATGTCTGTGAGGCAATTGAGTCGTTTTCTCAGTGTGACGTCGTGTTGAAGGTCGTCACAGCTTGACCTTGCCAGCGAGCGGACTGCTGGGGTACCGTGTCGAGAAGCGGCCGAGGGTCCAGACTGGGAAGACGTTTCTGTAGGAGGTGTAGCTGATGGCACAGCTCTTGTTGAACACACCGGCAATGTTCTCCTGGGGAGGGAAGGACAAGCACACATTAAGGCTCCCATTCTAGTTCAGATTATAATCAGATTCATGTATAATGTAATCAGCTGTATTTAGGGCAGCGTTCAGGAGGATTTTTTTTTTTTTTTCTCCATGCAATTAATGTGCACATAAATGTGTTTTTTTAATTGTTGTTTTTTTCATTAATACTTTCATTTAGAACGCAAATATTACGCAGTGAAAAGCCGCGGGGTATTTTTTCTGAATGAGTTTTCAAACCACAAAAAAATGGCATCGACCAATCAAGTCGAACGGCATGTGGACTGGCCCTCAACTCACAATGACAATGGCAAACCTGTTTATAGTTTGTGTCTCTTTTAACCCCGTTTCATACAAAAAGGGACACACAAATTACAAAGATAATGATCTCAAAGAGAATATATGGATGGAAGTTTATGTAGTTTACTTTTAGATGTCAGAGTTGGTAGTAAACAGGCAACAGTGTCATCACAGGTTTGGCTAATGTAAGCTAGCTGGCTAATACAACAAAAAAAAAATGACAAAGACACAAAAATGACAAAATAATGATCTCAAAGACAACATATAGTATAGCATCATCAAACAGCAAGGCTACCAGGATAGTGAGAAGTTAATGTAGTTCAATCAAATAAGGGAGGAACTCTGTAGATTTGTACCTGTGCTCTGCACAAAGTAACATAAAACACTGGAGCATAAACACAGCACACATATCTATCCTATCTTTTACTCACAGGTGAGTATTTTGCAAGTATAAGTCAAGTATAATCAGAGTATACGATATGTAGAGTCACCTGTGGCCAGTCTCCGTTGGGCAGCTGCTTGTCAACCAGCAGCTGGACTCCTCTCTCAATGGCCTGCCTGTCAGGATGCCTGGTTATACACACACACACAAGAGAGTCAGAGGAGTTGGAATAAAGGAACTTTGTTTGGATTTAGTACAAGTCATTTTGATTAGATTTCATTTCAATGATCAACAACTGGAGGTTCATTTTGTAGTCAGGTGAATAAACTGTATAACACAACATGCGTTTAATCAAAACCAGTGACAAATACAAAAAAAATTTAAAAGAGCATGTAATCAGAATGTTATAATCAATAGGAACTGTTCATTCTGTCCCGACTGTGTTCCCTTGACAGATGTGTGAACGCATGCTGAGCAGCGCTTTACCTGACAGCCAGGAGCCCTAACAGAGCCCAGCAGGTGTTGTGGATCTGAGCAGCGCTGCTCTGAATGTAGCGCCGCTGCTCGCACGACTCAAAGTCTTCCCCCCACCCTCCGTCTGACATCTGCCGGTCCAGAAGGAACTGACAAGCTCTGCGCACCTCTTCACACACATCTCTGCTCACAAAGAACACAAAAGACGATTCTGCATGAAGGTCAGGAGTTAACAAACTTCCGGCGTTGAGCAGTAGTTTGCGTTGAGTGTTCGGAAGTCTTACTCGTCCTCGTAGACGTGACCGGTGCAAGCGAAGGCCTCCAGGCCGAACCATACTCCGTACGTGAAGCAAACTCCCCAGGACCTGAGAAGAGAAAGACTGAGCATGACCCGTCGATTAGATCAAATATCAGGTCGTGAGATAGCGAGGTGATGGCTCACCCCTCCCAGGATCCATCAGGCCTCTGCACCCTCCTGCAGTACTCCAGCCCTCCTCTCAGAGTGGACCTGAAGAAGAAACAGAGAACCGTTTTACCTTCTCCTCTTCACTCTTAAGAGTTTCATCCTGAACTTGAACAAGAACTGAAAACTATTTAACAATAACAAACTATATTCGTATAGCACCCTTCATATAGGAAATGCAGCGAAGTGCTTCACAGCAAGAAAATTACATGCAGTGTTTCACATGAAAACGGATAGAAAGGAACATTTTAAAATGTAGAAAAGAAATAAAAGGCATGAGAACAGATCAAATGCATCAAATTAAACACAAATAGAGTTAAAATAAAGACATGTATTTATTTATTTAGGCAGAAATGTGTGCTTAAAGAATTTGAACAGCTGAAGAGAACGACATCGTGTTTTCCTGGGACTTCATACCTTATCTCCTCAGGCCGGTGATCGGGGTAGACCTTCTGGAAGTGCCTCAGAGCCTGCATCACCGCTGAGGTACACTCCACGTAGGTGTAATCTATCATGATGTCACCTGTTTGCAAGTGAGAGCGAAAAACCAGTGAGACAGAGAAAGAAAGAGGGGGCACAGTGATACTGATAAACACACATTTCACAACACACACTGCATCCTCTTTTTCCCCTGTGAAAAAGGATGTTGAACTTTTTGCCCTTTGGCATCGTATAGGTCAGATTATTGCCACATATCCAAAACGCAATGGAAAGAAAAAGTTTCCATCCTCTACATGTTGAAAGGAAAACAGACTGTCATGTTAATACTTGGTTCTTTGTTCCAGATCTACATATTTGCAGGTTGAGTCACAGACAGTCCTGGCAGCAGTAAACTTAACTCCTCCACAGGACTGTTTCTGTGATACAGAGAAATCAATGTCATGACATTTTATGTCTTGATTATATCTTCATTTTCTCGCAGAGTGATTTTGATACAGAACATATCTGGTGGTGAAGTGCATGAACAGGCTTACCGAACACCTCGGAGGGGTTGAGCAGCTCCAGGAGTCTCCCTCCTCGCTTCGTTTCATATGTGGCAAATCCACCGTCTGTGTTTCTCATGTTCAGCAGCTACAGACAAAAGACAGAATGAGTCCAATAGCTGCACCACCACCACCTCCTACGACCAGAAACCAGGGAAAACACTGCTACTGTGGTTTTATTCCTATTTTTGTGACCACCTGACAAAAAAACGTGTCAACACAAACAGCTCTTTTAAAAGACAGTCGCCACTGAGCACAAACTAATGATGATATGTGTTTTTGTCTCTGCAGACTCACCACATTGACAGCGTCATATAGTCGCTCTGAGGCGACAGGCTGACCGATGGAGGGACAGAGCTCCTGCAGCAGCATCACTGACTTCAGGCCCTCTGCTGTGCAGTCAGCTACGATCCATCCACAGTCGTGGGTACTGAAGGGGAAGCCTCCCTGGCAGAGGTGGATACACAGATATGCAGTATATGTACAAGAAACACACACGCAGAATAGGCTGTTTTATCATTTTATTGCGGTTGGATTCGAGTCTTTTTTTAAAACAATATTAAGAAGTAAAGTGTAACATTAGTTGTACCTTGTTCATCTGTCTGTAGTACTTCTGGTATTCAGGAGGATTCTCGGATATCTGTAAAAGTGGAATAAAAAAATAATTTGTACCAAAGTACTGGATTTCTATATTACGCAACTTTAAGATGAATGAATTATTCCTTGAAGATTATGAAAGTTTTGTCAACACAGCACATGACGCACTTTAGAAGTTCATATTGTTTCCACCGGTGGATGAAGTCCATGTTTGCTGTACCTGTGTGATGGTGAGAAACTGATGGGCATCACGAAGGCACTCCGATAGTCTGGGGTCGTCCTGGGCTCCTGCCTGCGAGACCACCAACACAAAACTTTATAATAATCAGCGACACGATACGTTTCTGAGACAGCGTTTCAACGATCTCGGAGGAAGTAGTGACGATAGTGGTACTTCTGAGCTGTGTTTGACACAATTTGGAGTAATTATCATCTTAAAAATATTGCCAGTACAATTCTTTTTGTGTGAGGATGATGCAGAAATACATGCATAAAAAGTTTCTCCGCTTGGTTGGAATTTTGCAATAATCTCCTCACTGGTCTGCCGGAAAAGACTGCAGCTCAACTACAGCTTTTACCGGCAAGAAAGAGTAAATCTCATCACATTACATCCCTTCTCAGATCTCTGTAATACGTGGCTGCTTTCTTGCATTAAAAACCATGTGAGCATGAGTGGCCCTTTGTTCGGGTTACCTCAAGGAAAGCCTGAACAGCAAAGCAAGTGTCCCAGAGCTGAGATCCATTCGTCCCCTGTGTGGAACAAAAAGGACGAAACTCAACTCAGTGGATGCACCGACACTTGTGACACTCATAATACAAAGTATGAAACCAGCAAGAAGACTAAAAGGATGTTATTGGAAGGTTAAAAGTTCATTTTAATCTCCTTTCATTGAGAAAAAGCAGCATTTCTACTCTTTCAGAAAACAAGAACAGGCTTTTTTTTTTTTTTTAATTATGGAGGTAGACTCCAGTGCATAAAGAAAAATGAACAAATGAATAAGAAAATACATTATTCGTAAGTCCAGAGCGTTTCTAGATTGAGCACCTCAACCGTTCCTGAACACGAGTCTTCAGGAGAAGACAAAACGTGGAGAGAGCAAATTCTCACCTGCATTTTCATGCCATCTAATCCCAACCTGGAACACAAAGAACGTATTGTTAGTGTATCAGTTGTAGGTAGGTAGGTAGGTAGTTACTTTATTAATCCCCAAGGGGAAATTGTTTCGCTACAGCAGCATACAGGAAAGCAATAAAATAATAATAAAATACATGTATACTTTTGATTTTGGTATACTTTTGATATGATTTATTACGACCGGATGGCCTGTTTTCTACACGTCATATGTTGGAATATCCAGCTGAAGTGCTCCACAGTTTTACTTGAACATTTAATTCTGATTAAAGATGGGAACGAGTTTTTTTTTAATTTTTTTTTTTTAAATGCTCAAGACTGACTGACCAGAGGTAGTCTGGGATCCGGGACACGTGCTCCTGAAAGGCTGCAGAGGAGGGACCGTCTACATACCAACGAACCAGCATATTGATGGTCTTGGAGATCTGAAGAGAATGGGCGGCACTTTATGTTCACACACTCCGTTTCTTTTACAAAGCACGATTTGAAAATAAGCTATGTTGTCGTGCTTTTTAATCACATCTGGTTTTAGTTTCATCTGTAAGCTGTGCACTCTGTGCCTTTTTTTGTTTCTGGATGCGTGTATCTAATCGTTACCGGCCCGATGCTGATGGACTTGGTGAAGCGGTCGTCGGCCTGGATGTGCTCGTAGAGCTCTCCGACAGCCCGTCCTCTCAACGCGGCGCTGTGGTGAGCTTCGTACACGTTCAACACCACTGCAGGGGAAACAGGAACAGAGTCACAGGGTCAGGGTGGTGATTCACGGGGAAGCCTGTTCTTCATGCTTACCGATGACAAACCACTTCTCTTTACTATTGCATAAAAACATCCTCTAATCCCACAGGCACGCCCATACGCGTTTTACTTTTCCATGTCTTGCTCGGTTGCCTGTTCTTGTGAACTCTGTGTGTCATTTGTGTGTCATAAATTACCTTTATGGTAAGTTGCATAAAAAATGAACTTTAAAAATACATAAGCCAATATAAATACAGAAAGAATTTCTGTTTTGCAGCTACATGCCTGCATGAAGGTAGTGGTTCATATTATATATATATATATATATATCTATATATACATATAGATATATATATGGTACATAGTATGTGGCTCATACTCACTGTAGGCGACAGTGAGCAGCGTGCTGTGAGGTGTGTACATGTCACAAGCTGCCACGTTGTTCCTCTGAGCAGGCCAGTTAATGGTGGCGTAGTCCTGGACGTAAAGCTCCTGGAGAACAAACAGCAGGACATACGTATACAGGATACATATTCAGTGCATAGTAAAGCATATAATTTATAGTCAGATAGAAATTATACATGCAACTATATTGTGAGTGGTAGAAAAGAGAAGGAGATCATCTGTTCGGCAGAAGGAGCAGCAAAAATTGTGTAATAAGATGCTTTCATGGTACAAATTACTCACTGAAACAGTAATATTCAGTTATATTCATGTACTCGCTGTGTCTCAGAATTCAACCAATCAGAAAGCTCAGTGTCTGCAAACATCAGCGTATCCCATCCCTCCAAGAGGAGCGTGGAGTTTGAGGTTTTAAAGAAAGTTGTTGTTCTGCAATCTGAATCCTTCACCTGTCACATCTGTACTTTGTATTCTGTGTTAAACAATAAATAAAGCGGCGTGACACGCAATTTCCTGCTAGTCTGTGTCTTTGTTTTGGATATTTTGTACAAGTTATTGAAGAATGAAAAAGCTGCTTCACAGAAAAGGAAAGTTACACCCCCTGAATACACTGATGTACAAAAGCAGAAAGATGAATGGAAAACCTGTAGAGCCAATAAGTGGAGAAACAGAACTAACGTCTCCGTACAGCTCATCAATCATCACAGTTCCCAGATCTGCTCCTACAGTGAGTGAACACAGACGTCAGGTCCTTAGACTTGTAGAAAATGACAAGGAGCATTGATCTGTATAGTATCAGACTGGGATGTTCATATTGATACTGCGCTTTAAGTGTCAATAAAACACCTGACGTTTACTGTTAGTAGTGCTGAAACAATTAGTTAATTTATTAATATTTAAGGAAATTTATCAACAGAAAATTAACTGGCAAGAATTTTGCCATCGATTAAACATTTAAGTGCCAAATATTTGTTCGTTCCAGCTTCTCCAGCGTGAAAGTTTGCTGTTATACTCTGCATCATATTATTGTAAAATAAACATCTTAGAGTAGAGACCTCAGATTCGGCATTTTCGACCTTTCTTTGAAATTTCATTGCCAAAAAAAAGCTTAATGAAGCTTGAAAATGAAAACATAAATAATTGACAGATTAATCAATAAAGAAAATCATCCACAGTTGCAGCTTTAAGCAATCATTTTTGACTGTGTGATGATGTCATGATGTTTTTAGCAAAGGGAAGTAAACCCACGGACCTGGGAATGAAAAATATACTTTCAGAGTTTACTTTGACTTGTGGCTGTAATGTTAACAAACATGGCGCCCCCTGGTGGCACAGCGTGGCTTCAGCACCTGTCTGAGGCTGAGAACCAGCGGGTCCTCCTCCGCAGCCAGCCTGACAGCGTAACAGTAGCTCATCGGGAGGTAGACCTGCCGACAGTGACACCACAGGGTGGAGGGGTGGGCGGGCGTCCAGGACGGGAACAGCCTAGAAACGGACCAGAACACATCGTCTTCACACGTTCCTCTTCTGTCTTTAACAACTGATCGCGCACAAGTCAGTGACATCACATAAAACAGCGGAAAAAGTAAAAGCATTTCCGAACTGGTGGTGCAACACAATTTAGTTTTTTCTTCTGGATCTTTTTTCTGTATATTTATACGTTCACTGTGTTTGAACATCCAACTTACCACATCTCTGGTAGCAATGTGTTCATTCCCTCCCAGCTGTACACATTTAAAATGGCCAACCAGAATTTACCCCATGAAGGAATCCCAACTGCACCACCTGCATGAAAAAACATACAGCGCTTCAGTAAACTGCTAATAATAATAATAAAAAAAAACTCTGACAGGGTTCAAAGCATTGACCATAGCTCACATTAAATTAGCAGGGAATAAACCTTTATGAAACACAAAGCAGTAACTCGTATCCCATCGAATTTGGACATTTTGGGACAGAATTAAGTTTCTATATCTGTGTTTTACTAGTGATCACTGCAGACTGCGTGTGACTAAATTAATATTTGTGTTTGTAATTTTCACTTCATCGCTCCCGACCTTTGCTGTGCAGGTTGTTCCTGGCACGAACCAGATCGAGGTCATCGGGATCGACTCCCAGGATCCTCAGCGAGGTGTAACTCAACGCTGTGCCGAAGACAGTTGACTTATCTTCAACGTGTCTGCAGAAAAACAACACACACACACACACACACACACACACACATTATGTGTATGTGCATCAGGGAGTCTCCTCCATCTTCTGCAAAACTTTCCATACATAGTAGGATTTTTACTCATCTTATCTAATGCATAACAACTTGGTCACAGACTGGTTGTTGACACTGAAGCCCGTCTACTCCTTTTATAAGCAAATCCTAAAAGTATGAGATAAAAAGCAATGCGATCATCATCACTGCAACATCTTCTAAATTTTGACAACTTATTATTATTATTATTTTCTGCTGCATGCTTGATGTTTATAACTGCTCGTAACCTCTCTGATAGTGGCCTTTACTGTCAGTGGGACTGCAGCAGTCCAGACAGACAGCCTGTGGTCAGTCTGATTTCTGATTTAGAGTAGAGGCTAAGTGAAATTTACACCCTCAAACATTAGAAACTCATTAGGAAGCCTTGTGGTGTTTCAAACCAGCTTCAAGCTTTGGCTAAAGTCAGCACAAATGTGTCATCATCAACTATTGCCTAATATCTATCATACTGATTTTAATTGTCTCACACTGATAGACTTTTATGTATTGTACTTATTAATTTAATGCATATGCTGTTTTATTTGTTGTTATTTTTTTGTCTACCTGCCCTGGGACAAGAGGAGCACATTAGCTACTAGTTAACACTGGTACAATTACTTTTAACTTTACACTGTCTCTACAATAAATGAAAAATAGAATAAGATAAGAAATATACATGGATGATTGTGTTTTAAGATTCGACCATTTAAATATAAATTTTCAGAAATTAGATAACTAAATGTTGTAGAAGCATCAAATATATGCACATTTTTCTTTTCTTTTTTTTTTTACCTTAGCTACAACAGTCTACTCCAGGGACCTACTGCGCTACTAGAAACATGAAATGATCTTACAGCAGAAGCATCAGTGTTACAGCAGGAGTTGACATCAGAAGATGAACGATGACTTACAGACCCCAGCCTCCGTCCGGCAGCTGAACCGAGCGCAGGTACCGCACCATCTCCTTCTTCCAGGCCTCGGCCAGAGGGATCTTCGCCACATGGCACGTGATCAGGAGACCTGGGAGCCACGAGCCAAACAGAGACGGACACACAGAGGCACGGTGGTGTTATGAAATCCTCAATCGCTTGCTGTTAAATCGAACAGCTCCTCCTGCAAATCCTGTTTTCATCCTCATATATTATCCCATTTAGTAGATGTGGAAGCTCCTCTTGATGTCAAAAAAGTGAATATTTTCACGTCTAATTCAGGTAATCTCAAGCGGTGTGGATTTTCGTGTCTTTTAAAATGTGTCCAGACCAATTTAAACAGTCACTACAGACGTCAGGTGTGTAATAGGAGGACGTGGAGGAGGACGTCTTGACTCACCTGGCAGCAGGAAGAGAGGTCCTCCGTAGTCCCCGGCCCAGTGGCCGTCCTCGGCCTGGAGGTGTCTGTAGAAGCGCATCCCCTTCAGAGCAGCATCCACAGCAGAGCGGGCGGCTGGGGAGTCGGACACAAACGTGCTCTGTGGAGAAAATTAGTGATTAGAAATCAGGGAGATACCGTCCACCTCAGTTCAAATATCGAAGCCGTTATTCGACGATAAAGTTAACTGGTAACAGAAGATGATTCCCACCGTGTCCAGGCCCAGTGAATGGGCCTCCAGCATGGTCTGCCGTCTGTCTGGGGTGTCCTTATCGTCCACGTAGGACCAGGTCTGTCTGCCCTCGACATTCGTCAGCCTCCAGCGGCTCAGATCTGTGGCCGGCTCCGTCCTGTACGGCCCCCCTCGCCTCCGCAGGTGCCTGGAAGGGACGGAAAAGAAACAAGAAACCCTCATTGTGGAGTTGATGCTTCAAAGTGTCAGAGCAAAGGGGACACCATGTCAGGCAGGTGGTTTTAATGTTGTGGTTCATTAGTGGGTGCACTGTCGGTGAAAAATGGAGGGACGGTGTACAAAAACGGCTGTAATTCAAAATATTTTCTTGTTAAACCTTTTGAATTGAAGCTGAAAGTCTTCATTTCAATCCCATCTTGATTGATCCATTTCAAATCCTTTGTACAGCTGCAAATCTACAAAAATGGAGTCACTTATGGACCCCACTGTATTTACAGAGATGATACAGTACATACATGTAGTTATACCGCCTCCATATTGAGATATGAATTAGTTAAAAGGAATAAAATGTCATTCTATCATGTGGAAATAGTGATTAAACTTACATAACTGACTTGAAAACACATTTACACACTGCAAAATTAATGAAATAATCAAAAGTGTAAAATAATTATATAATTTGATTACTGATGCAACACCGCGTAGGCAGCTATTTCATTTTGTAGCTACTTCATCTGGAGCTACGTTTACCTAGTTTATAGCTTAATTTGGGTTGTTTTAACTACGAAGGTGTCAATTAAATGAATTAATACATGAATAATAATAATAAAAAAAAGTGTCGTTAAAAATGAGAAACCACATATTAACGCTGCCAAATGATTATTTAACACCACTGCAGGACATTAGTTCTGGCGACGTGAGTTAAAAAGAAAAGTACTTACGTTCCCTCAGTCATAGCTGTGACCTACAGAGCTGAATCCTCCGCTCAACCACATGAATGAATTTATTTTCAGGTGCTCTCGAAGCTCCGCCCCTTCTGCTCTTCAACGGGAACTGTAGTGTTTAGAGGTACGCTCGCTTCTCTGTCAAGCTACAGCAGGACTGCATTTCCCAGCGGACCCTGCGGCGCCGTCCGAGGAGCTCTCCGCATGGAGAGACATGAGCAGAGTCTCGGCCGTCCAATCACTGTCCGGCAGGGCGGAGAAGTGGGCGGGTCTGAGGCGAGGTCCTCCAATCAGAGCGCTCCTTACGAGAAACGCAACACACGGTCGCAGCTGGGTGGATGATAACCGACCTTTGAATGATTACTGGGACAAATCAGACGTTTACTTGAAAAATAACATTTTTATTCAATAATTTGACAAATTAATAATTAGAGAGTACAAACATTGGGGCAAACAAAAGCAAGTTTTACAAATACAATCTGAGGAAGCAAACACAAATAGAAGCTTTCCAGTAAAAAAACTGCAACAACAAAATGTTACACTTAAAAGTCAAAAATCCAAAAGTCCTAAACCAAGAGTAGACATCTGGATTTTTTTAATTTTTATTTTACTTCTAAAATATACGACACACATTTTCAATAGCTGAACCTGATGACAATATTAAAACAAAACATGAGAAATTCACAACAGAGTGAACTGTGCAAATAAATCAATTTGTTTGTTTGTTTTAAAGGGTCTTCCGTGAAAACATTTCGCAGCACGTGTTCTTCAGTCATCGACGATGCTCAGCAGACCGCTTAGCTTCAGTCTGCAGGCCAGCTCTTCCTCCTGGCTCGCCAAAATCTGTCGCTGGAGTTCCTTCAGCTGCCACGACATGGACACAGGAGTGGTCACAAGCCAGGCTGCTTTCTCCGACAGCTCATCGGGTTCCGGCTCCTGGAAAGTCGACACAGGAGTAAAGAAAATGCATTATATATTTTGTAACGGCAACATTTAGAAAGTAATCTCATATTTGTAGCCAAATGCTGTATAGAAATGACACAAAAACTTGTCCTGGGATCTTCCAACAAAGGTCAGGGAGCGTGTCATACCTGTGTGAAAGCGGCCTCTTGAGTCTTGGCTGTGACAGAACGTGCTATGGCGGTGGGCATGTACAGCAGGGTGGAGGATGGAACAAAGAGCGGCGTGGACAAGTGCTCCAAGGGGTCACCGTCCAGCCAGCGTTGGAGCTGCTCCAAGCTCCTGCACAGAGGTACAGTGGTGTGCGTGTTAGACAAGACAAATAAGAAGTACAACGGAAATAGAATCGTGTTTTCACCAAAGACAAAGCGATATATTCTGTACCTCTTGCTTTCGGCTTTCTCCTCCTCTAAGCTTTGGAGGACTTTGTGTGCCAGCAGCTCTTGTGCTGTGGGAGTGTGTGTGATGTCCAGCGGGGCAGCCGGCGCCTCGACGGGCTGCACCAGACTGTGGAAGAGCCTCTGTCTGGAGGACAGACCGGTGGGGGTGGCACAAGCAGCTGCGCTCGGCCTGAGGAGGGAAGAGCAAAGGGAGGAGCTCGATTGTGTTTGTTCACACCTGCAAGATGCAACTTCCGATACATGCACGATGTACATAATTATTACAGCATCTATTATTCACTGAGGTACTTCAAGACTTGGAGACACAGCAGCTGAAACGTGCAGGACGCCTTCGGTCTCTCAAAACTGCACATGAACATCATCGCAGCAATGTTTCATCTTAACAGCAGACTGGTTATATTCTTTGTTTGCTATTTCATTATGTACAAGGGAATGACAATAAATATATTTGATCAGAATGATGCAAAAAGCTGAAGCAGTCATTTTGAAGCAGTGGTTCCTCAACTGGTGCGTCGCGACCAGAAAATTGGTCATCAGTCCATTTTTTGTGGGTCGAAGATGTGCGCATGGAAAAATAAAGTGTTCAGGGAAAAAGAAATTCAACAGAATTTCTGATGCTGTGCTTTTATTTTGAAGGACATGTCCGTTTGCTGTCAGCGTCGTCACGACATTCACGTCCAAAACTTACATCACATCAGCAGTTGGCTCTCAGTCCAGCATTTTTTTTTTTAATTATTAAGAGAGGTTCAAGAAAACTTTACTTTTTCTATTTAATATCCCAAACAGATCAGTTCAGATTCTTTCTAACTTGATGAGCGTCGCCAGTTTAAATTGTTTTCATCACTAGTTGCACATTTCTTTTTGTGTATTTTTTACATGAAGGCATTCACTGCACGATTTTTTTTTTTTTTTTAAACAAAATTTTTGCGGCTGAAAAATTTTAAAAACTTTGGGTCACAACTTAATGACAATGAATAACGTGGGTCCTGACGCTCGACCACTTGAGAACCACTGGTTTAAAAGTGTTGCCGGAAGTTTTAAGGTTAATGTCTACAGGACTCCGTGTTTGGAGGTCTTCTTACCCGTCTCTCTCTCGCTGCTGCTCTCTGTGTGTCTCTCTGACGGCCTGAGTCCACTCTTGAGGAGGCTGGAAGCCCTTCAACAACTCTGCAGGGAAGTAAACCAGGATCTCCCCATCCTCCGCCACAGCATCTTAAACAACGGGGGGAAAACACGTGTTAATATATTGTAGTGAAAGTCGAATTCATAACTAAGCGCAATTGGAAAATATGTATTCTTAGTGATGATTCCTCAGGAAAGTCCTCACCTTCACACACAGGCGGTCCAGGTATCTGCCAGTCTTTAAGCTTGTGGTCGATGCAGATCACCAGCACGTCGTCCCAGGGGATCTGACTGAAGGCCGCACCCTCCGCTCCATCGCTAAAGCTTCGGACAGTTACCTTGGAGCCGGGGGTTCGGCTGAGCTGACCCTTCAGCCTGACCCGCTCCAGAAGGTTCTCCAGCCGTGACATGAGGAGGGGCTGACTGTGGGGAGACTCGGGGATCTGAGAGGCGTAGTGAAAGATGGAGGCGCAGACCTCAGACCACGAGTCTGAAGAGACAAGGGGGGAGATAATAAATAAAAGCTTTTGAACTCAAAAGGATCTTCTGCAGAAGTTGAACTATGAATACAACTTTTAGTCTCCCTACCTGTTGCTGACAGCTGCTCCCACCGTGGTAGCTGCAGGCTGAGGATGGCTTTGCGGAGCCAGGCCAGGTGCTGGGCAGAGTTCCAGGCCAGATGAGGGACAAAGTCCTGGGTCTCGGGCAGGGAGAACTCGCCCGCAGGCCACGAGATTTCGCTGAGGTCCGGGGACGACACTTTGTCAGCGATGTGAGCGAGGACCGCGTTGTACAGCTGGATGATGGGCGCCGGCTCCTGGGCTGGAAGAAACGCAGCGGCACGATCCTGGAAGTGGGCGTAAACTCTGGGACTGAACTCACGGCTCAAACTGGACTCGACGAGCTGCGCCAGGGTCTGGCAGGAGAGGGGGAAGGGCGGTGGAGCACGGGCCAGCAGCCAGCACATCGCCTGGCTCAGCTGGAGGAACACAACAGGACAGTTGGAAGAGGAGATAATAAGAGGGTTAAAGGCTGGCTAAAGTTTTAAAAACGTCATGAACTCGCCTTTGAAACAAAAGAAAGTTAAGATGAAAAAGGAGGAAAAGAAGGTGCGGCAGTTCAAATGCAGGCAAGTACGAGAGAGCCTCAGATTTGAAGAGTTTTGTCCCTGAAACAGTTGCCGGCTGCAGCCAAAGACGACGAGAATGATGAAAAAATAAAAGCATGAGAATGAATCAAAAATAACAAAGAGCAGAGACTCACTGCAGAGTGTTATTCACATGTGCAGTATGTGTATGTTCAGTACCTGTTTGGATCCCTGCAGGTCACTCGTGGTCTCCGGTATGAAGAAGAATATGAACTCTGATATCAGGCCTTCCTTCATCAGCGTGTGCAGCATCAGGGCTGAGAGACAAAGGACCATCAGAGGAGTTCAGGTTTAACACATGCTGCCTTTACACTTCACTTTAATCTCCTGACTACAAAGTTATTAATGCCATTATCACTGTTATTATCGTGAATTACCTTCTTGGAGTTTGTGTGTCTCGGCGGCGCCCCCGTCTGGCCCCGGCACCAGGACGACCAGAGGCAGCGGGCAGTGCCAGGCGCTGGCTTGCTGCAGCTGTTTGAGCTGCAGCAGGGCTGACAGCAGAGGGACGTCCTCCTCCTCGTCGCGTCCTGGCCGGACGGCGTGCAGAGCGGGGAGCAGCATGACGAGGGCTCCCGTCCCCCGGAGCTCACAGCACTCCTCCATTTTGGATAGGCCGTCCTCGGTCAGCGGGCCTCGGGACGCCTGGGAGACGCAAGCAAGAGAGACCGCTCATTTTACACAGTCCCACGGCAGGAGAAATAATAACTTTAATAATAACTAGCAGATGCTGATTTCCATCTCCAAGCTATGATTGAGACCAAATTCCTGCCTATAAGCCACAGTCTGATATCACCTTGACGCTGATGTGGACTTTGTGAGCGCGTTGTTCGTTCTCCTGCAGGGTGTTGGTCACACAGAGTGTCTGCAGGCTGCCATCTGGCTGCTCCTCTCTGACCTCTGACCTCTTGTCACCACCAAGTTTCACCTCCAGCCAGTCAGACAGGATCCTGAAAAAAACAAAACAACGGAAGGGACACAGAGAGAATAATGGTTTTAGAGAAAACTGTGAAAGTCACTGAGATGTATTTGTATCTCTCTCTCTAAGGCCGCGGCTCACCTGTCTCCCAGGCTGGCTACACTCTCGTGGTCGCTGGGTAAGAGGAGAACGGCTTTCCAGAAGATCCGGTCAGGTGGGTTGGGGATATGTTCTGTCACCAGTGCTGGCAGGTTGAGTGGCGCCCACACCGTCTCACTGAGGACACCAGAACACCAGAAAAAACAGGTCAAAATGCGGCTCTGTGACATTAGCCGCTCTCCGAATAAACTCGGTCCAGACTTACTCGAGCAGCTGCTGGAAGTAGTAGTGGACTCTCATCTGGTGGATCGCTCCTCGTCTCATCTTCAGCAACCTTGACAAGATAGAAAACAGGTTTCATGCATATTGCTGGAAGCAGAAAAGTAACATTCATTTCAAGGTTGCTTCAATTCCAAAAAAAATCCAACAACCTTTCCTGGAGGTAAACGTACCTGGTGCTCGACAGGGTCAACGTGCCGGCGTTCCCCAGGTTGACCAGACCCCGGGCCAGGTCTGCTATGGAGGGCTGTGCTGGGGCGCTGGGAGCCAGAGCCTTCAGTTTGAAGCGAGGGTCGACGCAGTAAGGGGCCGCGGGAAAACCTCTCATCTGTCTCTTCAGCTGACGACGAACTGCGACCACGTCACGCCACCTGGTGGAAAAAAACCCAAAAAAAACAGATGAGTCGTAAACGGATATTTAAGTTGTTCTATTTAGGATTTAAAATAACATACTGATGTCTGTTTAACTGGTCGATATTGTTCTAAAAAAATGTTTGGGTTTTATCATGCTGTTTCCTGTTGCATTGTTGTTTTACGGACTGTCTATACTCTCTGTTTTTTACCTTTTGATGTACTTGTGGATCTGTTGCAGCTCAGCTTCCAGGACGTCCTCCACCAGCAGACCGATGTCTGCATTCAAAGTCTCCTCAACCAGATCGCTGCAGACCTGCTCCGTGCATTTAGCCACGCGCTCTGCCTTCTCATTCACTGCCTCCCTGAATAAGGAAATATAAAAAACGGTCAGTTTAAACTCAGCGGTAACAAAGTCTCATTTGAAGACATTAAACATCACAATCCTTTTACAGCATTTTAAAAAAAAAATAAAAAAAAACAAAAACATTTTAAGTTGTGTTTAGTTTACGTTGGATCAGGTTAGAACAGGGTTGAGTTTTGGAAGTCTTACTGGATCTCTGAGCTGGCGGCGTCCCGTATGCTCTCGTTCAGCACTTCGTGCATGATCTCTGTGCACAGGGAGAAGCTGAAATGAGACAGGAAGGCCTCGTGCTCCTGCCGCCTCCTGACAGACAGAAACAGAGAGGAAAATGTGGGGTCACGCACAGAAACATGCAGTGCACTACAAGCACCAGGACGGTCAAAAAGAAAAAGTGTGAGACGCTGGACACTTTCCACCCTATCAAAACGTCTATGTCGAGGAAGGGGCGGGGCCACAGACGTAAAGAATTTTCAAATTAAAACCTCGGAGGAAGCTGCAGCTGATTCTGAACAGAAAAGTGTTTATTTTTTCACTGCTGCTGCCGGACAGAAGAATCGGTGTGTTTATTGAATGTGTTAAACAGATGGCATAAAAACACTTTCATTTCTGGGTGAAATAATTGGCCGGGTGATGTGTTCACATGCTGAGGTTATTCCCGGTCAGTGCAGAACGGGAGTTTGCGTTTTGAAACAACACTGCTACCGTCAAAACTCCTGCACGACACAAGTAAGAGCCCTGACGCGTAGGAGCACTATTTGTTAGTGCACGAAGGGAACTAGGTCCCGTTGAAACAACAGCAATAGTGTGTTACAAACAGGCCGTCATCAACTGCCGGCAGACCAACCTGGCTTCCTCCAGCTTGCGCTTCTCTTTGGCGACGCGCTCTTGTTCCAGCTTGATCTCGGTGGAGGACACCTCCTGCAGCATCTGGCCCAACACCTCCCCCACCAGGGACTCCACCTGCACGCTGCTCTCCCTGCAGCAGCAAAGAGGCGTTGGCTCTCCACCAATAAATTCACGATGACTGCCAAGCAGTTCAGGTTGAAGTATGAACTTAGTATTTATGAACTTACGCGAGAGCTGTTGTGGCGTAGTTGGCACCAGCGTCAGCTACCTCCCTCACCGCTGCGTTGACCACCTCCTCTATCACACAGTCCAGCTCAGCCACGATGTCCTGCAGGAGGGGAACAAACACACCAGCGCACTGCAATTAAATGAACAGCCTTTCAGTGTAAGGAGGTTTAATTGAGACGGATTGAACCCTTTTATCTTTTGTACTATATTTAGAGCTATGAGGAACACTGATGTGAACAAATCAGGATTACGATATCAAAGAAAAAGCAGAAGTATGACGTAGCAGAAAAAAATCAAATAAAACAAAGACACCATTGGTAAGGAATATACGAATAAACACGAGGATATTCTGTTTTACAGAGCGGAGAGATCTTCCCCACCTCATCGCTGTACGCCGGCTGAAGTTTGGGCAGCGGCGACGGCGGTTTGTCAGGCGGAGGTTGAGAGACGGACTGGAACAGCTGCTGGGGGTCCGCCGAGAGCGTCGTGGTGTGATACGACTCGGTGGGCTCTCCCGTCTCATCTGGAACAGCTGGCTGTAGCACAAACGCAGGGGGAGCATCTGGAGCCTTGATCGGCACCACCTGAGTCAGCAACTCCACGCTGGTTGGCGCCTTAACCTCCACCCTGTCAGCCGTGACTGAAAAAAATGAAGACAAATGTCGAATGGTGTAATAACAATATTTGGGACTTAATTTAAACATGGCTGCTACTGAAATACATTTTTTTATTCCTCATAAAAACAATAATTTTCCAGTTTGAATCTCTTTTTCTCTGATGTGTGTGCTGTTCATGAATAAACAGTGTTTACCTTTAAACTGGCTCTGCTCCACCAGAGGACCTTCTCCCCGGTACTTGTTCAGGGAGTCGAAGCTGCGGACCGGGCTGTGCTGAGGAGGGTTGGGGAGGGGGCCTCCGTTCACCACCTCTCCGATCAACACCGTCTTCTTCGCCAGGATGACCTCGGACTTTTTCTCGGACAGCGGCAGCTCCGGCTCCTGATAGGCTATCCGACTCAGCTCGACCATGCTGTCAACGAAATTTTGTGAAATGAGCACTAAGCGTTGTAAGTAATAATAATAAATTAAAATAATAATATAATAAAAAAAAAAATTGTTTTCGCTCAGGTGGAAATGGGGTGAATTTAAAACCGCTGACTCAACGATTGGTTATGTTTGCCTGTCAACCTTCAGAAAAGCGACATTTCACAGAAGAGAAAGACACCCGCAGCATCGACACTGACCCGTCGTTGATGTTGAGGCCGTACTGCTGGATGAAGTCCGTTGCCTCCGGAGCGCTGCGGAACATTAACATCCGAACTACGTCCTCAACGGGAAACATAGTCGATCGTGGACCCACGGTGTGAGCCATTTTCAGGGTCTTCAGTGCCTTAGCTCTGACCTGCACGCACGCGCACGCACACGCACACGCACACACACACACACACACACACACATTTATATGATAAAAGAGCAGAATTCAAAATTACATATAAAGCAAACCCTGTTTAAAACACCATGTGTCAGCTGTTATAAACCTGGAATTTAATGAGACAAATTAATAAGGGGACTTTTGCTCCTCGTCAAAGGACATAATGAAAAGAAGGGGTGCTCATAAACTGCAACGCTCAGGAACACATTCAAATGAAGGAAAAGAGTTTAGGCAAGCCAAGTAAATATTGAATCCACTCAGTCTCTGACCTGATTGAAATATCTGTGCAGGAGGCAGCTGGCGAGGTACGAGGCTCCTTTCACCAGCTTGAAGAAGCGCACGAAGTTGTTGCTGTTGACTGCGGCGAACGCCTGCACTGCGAGCTTCACCTCGGGGGAGTTACGCACGTCGTCGCGGAACTGCTGCACCTCGCTGTGTGGACGGGAAGCACCTCCGTTACGTAAAGACTGACACACAAACTACAAAAGTCATTTTCAAAGGCGGTGCACCTTCTTCAATAACATCTGGGAACACGAGCATTTCCCTGACTGACCGGAGGATGTCGCCGTCGTTGAGCTTCAGCAGCACGTTGTACTGGCGGAACTCGGCCTCCCGAGGACAGAAGATCTGCCGCGTCGCCAGGTCCTGGTACATCTCTTTGAGGCTCTGCAGACACTTTGTCAGGTTCTCGTTGTTGATTTTGGGTTCGAACGCCGACATGTGCTCTTCGCAGAGGTGGTGGGAGCAGTGCACGTGGAAGCGCGTGCACTTCTCGATCAGCGACACCGTGTGCGGGCAGCAGAGGTGCTGCTGGATGATGTCCTGCGGTGTGACAAACACATGGATCAGCCTTGTTAAGTCCAACTCCCAATGATGTCTGGAACCAATAGTGTGTTATATGCGGGGCAAAAAACTTTTAAGGATATTGATTTTATAATACCGTGATGTGGAAAACACATTAAATTAAATCATTCTAAAACAGTTTGGACGCATTGTAAAATGTAAATAAAAACAATGCTGTTAGTTTGCAAATCACATAAACCTATATTTTATTGCAGATAGACTACAGACAACATATCAAATGTTGAAACTGAAATTTTTAGCTTATTTTGAATTTGATGCCAGCAACAGTCCCTCTTAAATGAGCTCGCGGTTCAGAGAAGGTGGCGGCGCTTCTGGATCATGTTTATATTTGGTTTCTTCTTTGCGTGGTAGAGTTTTAACCTGCATTTGTGGATGCAGCGATGAACTGTGTTCACAGACGATGTTTCTCAGAAGTGTTTTTTAGCCCAGATGATGATTTCTACTATAGATTTGTGTCTGTTTTTTAATGCCGTGCTGCCTGACGGTCCGGTCCAGTCTTTTATTGCCCCTGTCCCAACCTTTTTGAGAGGTGTTCCAGCATAAAATTCCAAATGAGAATATATTTTTTTTATGACAAAATTATATTTCTCCGTTTCAACATTTGATTTGTTGTCTTTGGTCTATTGTCAATAAATATGGGTTTACATGATTTGCAAATCATCGCATTCTGTTTTAAATTTACATTTTACGCAGCGTCCCATCTTTTTCAGAAACGGAGTTGTAAATCTGGGTACAAATAGAAGCAGGGCTTTGTTTTTGTTTTGCAAATCTGTTTATCACCTTACAAAGCACTTAAAAATGTACAAAAGCAAAACCAGAAAATTCACAGAAAACAAACTATGCATTGCGTAATTACAATCTGTGACATGTGCAACACAACAATGTGAACAATCCCTTCCTCTCCATTTCTTCAGTGAATTCAGTGTCAAACCTAATTACAGCTGCAGAAAGTCATCTGAGACGGGTTCTTACCTTGCGGATGCCGCGCGTACGGTTCCACACGAAGTCGTACCAGTCCCGGTAGTTGTCGTGGCCCTGGTCCATGATCTGGGTCACCAGGTAGTCCATGGTCATGCTGAGCACAGGCAGGGGGCGCAACTCGTGGGGCAGGGGCTCCTCTTGGTCGGCCGACGAGCGGCTGTACTCCTTGATGGCTGCCGAGTGATCCACCTGGTCGGGGACGGGAGGGGACAGTTTGTCGACTCTTCAGTGTCACTGCCTGTCTTTGATACCAACTGGCAGTAACAATACTTTTCATTATCTATTATGCTACAACATACAGATGCACCCAAACAAACAGTGAACAGACATATACGAACAAAAGAAATTCTGAAGAGGAGTACCGACCACAGATTACATTTTAAGAGTTTCTGAAAGAATCCTGTGAATACCATAGAAATGATCTAATGTCTTTCAGTGCTGTCTCAAAATGAGAAAAAAAAATAATAATAATAAACTGTATTTGTATAGCGCTTTTCTAAGCTTGAGTTACAAAGTGCATCACATAAAATAAGCCATTAAAACAAAAACAAAACAGTTTCAAGAAGAGATTGAAAAGCTACCTAACCGGAATTCAATCCTCATTTTCCAATCCCAAAAAGCTATTCTCCATCTTTTCCAACCTCCTTGACCCCCCCCATGGTGGAATGAGCTCCCCACCGACATCAGGACAGCGGAAACTCTGTACATCTTCCGCCGCAAACTAAAAACACACCTCTTCCGACTTTACCTTGAACAGTAGAACTTTAGTAGCTCTTAAAATGGCACTTACTGATAGAACTTTGTAGTTTGGCTTTCTTGAAGAAATTGTATTTTCTTGATTCTTGTTGTTCTGGGTTTTGTACCCTCACGGTTGAAATGCACTTATTGTAAGTCGCTTTGGATAAAAGCATCAGCTAAATGTAATGTAATGTAATAATGTAAAAAAGATGTCAGTGACTCTCGGATGTCGGCAGGCTGGTATGGAACAACAAGGTCAGATTAATAGGAGGTAGAGAGGCTAAGAAGAGTCTTAAAAGTCAACAGAAAAATCTTAGAATCAAATCTAAAACATACTGGGATCCAGTGCAAAGAGGCTAAAACAGGGGTGGTCCCTTTTCCTGGTTTTAGTTGAAATAGCACATGTACTTGAGTATAAAGGAGAACCGTTCTCTTTAAAGACATTACCATCTCCGTTTCTGGGATGAGTTCGAACACGCTGAGCTGATTCCGTGTCTCCCTCATGTACCTCTCCTTCTCTGGACACATGTCAGGACACGTCCCCACAAACACCTTGGACAGGTCCAGATCCGTCCTCTTGGGCCGACCTGCGCGGAACATACGCACACATTAACGATGTCTTTCGAGGTTCTAGCTTTTCAGCAACGGCTGCAGTGGACTGATGAGACGGGGCAGCTTCACCTTGACGCAGGACCTTGTCCTTTTGCTCCAGGAGGCGGAACTTGTCCTCGGCGGTCTCGGCCACCTGGCCGATGAGGTGGAGGATGGAGGAGGGCACGGGGCGCTCCGAGCTCTGGGTCTCAGCGCTGCTCTCTTTCTGGGGTTCAGTGTCGAACTGCAGAGACTTGGCCAGCGACGACTTCTTCACCGGAGAGCTAACACATGGAAAAACATGGAAAAGAGCCACAGTGACTATTTTTTCACACAATGGAAGTGAAACTAAAGTTAAATGTAATACAGGTTCTGTGTTACCTGCGGTTGAAGGCCACCATGCTGCCGAGCGAAGTAGGCCTGAGTGAAGTTCTGACCGCAGAGGAAGCAGCCGTGGACTCTGTGTCCTCCTGGCTGTCTCCCTCTGCGTCCTCCTTTCCTGCTGCAGCTCTGCCGTCTTTGTCCCCCGGACCTCATCCACAAACAATAAAACAACTCAGAACAAAGCAAATCACCGCAACAACACTATCCATCAAGTAGAATATATTAATAGAGCTTTGATAGAAAAAAAAAAAGTTGTATTTACTCTGCTTCTTTCTCTGCCACAGGAGAAGTAGCTCTTGTCTGTGCAGGACTTTGCCTTTTTTCTTTGCCTTCGCTGCTGATGCCTGAAAACAATGGCAATAAACAGAGAGGAAAAAAAGCTAATTAGCCTAAAGTTTTGAATTGAAAAAAAAAAAAAAAAGCCCTAATGTACATTACGTGCATCACACAGAGCAGGATTACATGGTTAGGAAAATAAATATCAAGTTATTTCATCAAGTTAACACAGAAAGTCCAGACAACGAGAAGTAAACCCAGTGCTCCATTCTCCCCATATAAACCAGGAAGTAGCCGCTACAGAATCAGAAGCATTGAACAGCCAGTTTGGAGGAAACTGTACCTCTAACAGGTTTCATGGGTGTATGCCACACAGAGTTCACTCACATGGTCATCGAAGTGCACTATCGCCATGTTCTTGGCGGACCGGCAGAAGACTTTACGGACTCTGCCGAAGCGAGAGAAGTGCTTCTCGATCGTGTCCTTCTTGTTGAGGGCCGGAGGAACATTCCTGCACATGATGGTGGTGCAGTCGGCGGGCGACATGCCACTCAGGCTCTCCGAGCTCTCCCTGCGGACGGCGCGTCTCACGGGGGTGGTGGTTGTCTCGAGCTGTGGGTCGGGGTCTTTCGCTGTGTCTGGAGAAGGAGAAAGGATGATGTTGTTTTAATAGATTTAAGACATGTGGGGCCTCGATTTTGGGTCAAAATCACAAAATAGTTTTAATAGCAGAAGAGGAACAAAATGATTCCATACACGTTTGATGTTGGCCACAAATAATCAGTATTACAAGAACAAATTTAATGGGTTTGACTTATAAATGTCTCAAATATGAACCATTTCCTACAAACTATGATTAAATTTGGTGTTCGATATGGAAGTCTTGCAAGTTGCTTCACCACTTTTACAGTGTGGAGTCATTCTAAACTATATAGTGATATACAAGAAAAAAAACAGGTAATTATAAGTACATTTGACAAATGTGCTTAGGCAACTTCAGGTCATTTAAGATAAATTTGTGTTATGCAGCATTTTCTTTTCACAGTTGATGCACGGTGTGTATGATTTGTACGTCTCACCCGACTCCTCCGATTTTTCCAGCACGTCCCTGGTCATCGTCTGTACGACGGACGTGGATGCAACAGACAGCTCATCACCCTGAACTTGGACCTCGTCCTTCTCCGTCTCCTCCCACTTCGGCGCCTGCTGCTGAGTCAGCTTCGATGCCTCCCGCCTCACCGGGTTAGCGCCTTCTCGACGGAGACTGCTCAGCGCCCTGCCAAATAAACCTCCTGCTGGGCCGCGGGACCTCATCAGCGGCCTCTTCGGCGGATGTCTGGGTGAATCTGTTTCCGGTGGAGCGTCCTCCTCGGCAGCAGGCTTCTCTGGGCCCGAGCTTGAGATAGCCGGTTCGTCCTTGCGCTTTGTACCTTTGCCTAATCGTGCGAACACATTTGTCTCCCCAAGACCAGCGAGGCTGCTCCCTTTATCATCTGCGCTGGTTTCTGCTTTAGCTTTGGTGTCACCAAAAACTGAAGACTGACCGAAAGTGGCTCCTCCAAAAAGAGGTGTCGGCTGGGGCTGGGTGGTTTTGGTTGAAAAGCTGAAAGACGACGGGGTGGTGGGCTCTGTGGTGGAAGGCTTGGAGCTGGAGGGAGCGGCCGGCTGGGAAAAGGTGAACTGAAGAGTGCTGGTTGAACCGCTGCTACTGCTTGTTGTTAGTGGATTGCTTTGACCAGAAATAGAGGGGGCTGCAGCGGGTTGTGAGAAGCTGAAGCCCAGTGGCCCCGACTTTGCCCCGGTCAACTGAGAGAAGCCAGTGTTGGTGGTGGCGGTGGTGGTGCTGCTGCTACTCATGGTGCTGGAGCTCATCTGCGACCCACTGCTGCCAAAAGGGGAGCTGGACATCGTGGTAGTTTGGGGATTAGTCGGCTCTGGGCTGGCGCTGAAGATGGGTTTGAAAAGTGCCTCGTTGGCCGGTTTGAAGCTGAATTCCGTTGATCCGAAGCCTCTGCTCTGCGTCACGCCTTGAGCTGCGGTGAACACGCTGGTAGTGACAGTGGTAGATGGTGGCTGTCCATACGCAGACTGTCCAAAAGCAGGTGGCTGAGGCTGCCCTAAGGCGGCGGAGGAACCAGTAGCCGTCTGGGAGCTCGCAAACCCGGAGGGCTGCTGGCCAAACGCCGGTGGCTGCTTGCTAAATCCTGGAGCCTGCCCAAAAGCAGAAGGTTGCCCGAATGCAGGTGTCTGCCCAAACACTGAACTCTGACCCGGTCCACTCGTCTGTCCAAAAGCTGGTGTTGTACTGCTACCAAAACCTGAACCCAACGATTGCTGTCCAAACGCTGGAGCCTGGCTCATTGTGGGTAACGACGGGGGCTGTGCAGATGACTGTCCAAAGGCAGGGGCTTGTCCGAACATAGTACTCCCATGAGGTGAGGGTTGATTCATGACAGACGGCTGTCCAAACGCGGATGGTTGGAAAAACCCCATAGGTTGTGGCTGACCGCTGGAGCTTTGCTGCCCAAATGATTGAAACAAGCCGGTCTTCATGGTGCTGCCGGGAGCCTGGAAGGCTCCTTGAGGACTGCCAAACGGATTGGATGGATTCATGGCGAAAATATTAGTGTCCGTTCCGTTTTATTTGCTGAAGCAAAGTCTCTATCCAAACATTCAAACAGCCAAAATCCGTAACGCTGTTCCCGTCGCTCTGTTTTTTTTTTCCCGGTTAAAATCTGGCAAATCGTCACGAAGGCAGGAACGAATATAAAAGCATAGCTCGGCTGCTAGCATCGGCTAACACCACAAACATGGATAAAAGTTAAGTTTCATTGCTCTGAAAGTTGTTATATTAACAGAACAAAAATATATCCGGGAGATATAGAAAAATTCTGCAACGCTCACGCGAGAAAAAAAAAAAAAAGGCCCTCACCTTTCACAGTTTGTGTTTATAGCATGTTGATTTTTTTTTTTTGGCTCCCAATATTTCCCTGCATCCGGTTCCGGTCCGACAAATCTCGTGGTCCCCGCTCAATGGTAAACTCGGTTCCGGGAATAGTCGCCGGTTCTCGAGGAGGTCTTGAACAGACAAGCCACAGCTTTCCTTAACAGAGAGAATATTTGTACCAACTATTATTATCACTCCTAGACAAGCCAGGGAAAAAAAAAACCCGTAATCTGTCGGTTTTGAAGGACTACATTTTGATACGTGTCACCTTGAATTCTGCCTCTTCTGAATGGTATCGCTCGTAAATTTACCGCCTAAGAATCACTGTGTCTGCGCGTCGCCGGAGGTCGGGTCAGCCTTAACGCTCACTTATGTGTCGACATTATCGGAAAGCCCTGCTCTTTTTACGGTGAGGTTTAAAATGGGAGTAGTGTTGCGGAACCTCCAGAAGGTGGTGCCTCTTCGACGCGCCAGGCTGCGCCGAGACGTCGACACGCTGAGACACATACTGGGCATCCAGAAGTTTGACCTGGGTGTCATCTGCGTGGACAACCGCAGGATTCAGCAAATTAATAACATTTACAGGAAGAAAAATCTGCCCACGGACGTCCTCTCGTTTCCATTCTACGAGGTAAATATGGCTGCTTGCAAAAAAACAAAAAAAATATGACAGCAAAACTATCAATTCTTCGACTTCCACCTGTTTATTTAAAGTGTTTTACTGACATGCTGCTCTGTCTTTGACTGGGCTTTTTTTTTTTTTTTTTTTTTTTTTTTCTCAATAAAAATGGCAAACCAATCACCACAATCTAATGGGATAGGGTTACCGCTTTATACTAGGAATTCTCCAATCAAAGAAATGCACAATGATTTTCATTGGTATCAGATAATATCATCTTTCCAATGAAATATCGGCATCGATGTGAAATAGACATTTCTGCGGATATGAGAAGCTGATAAAATTGCACCTACACACTAGCGCGAAAGACTGTCCGAAATGAGTTGGAAATGGATAAAGTGCCATAAAGTGCAATACCACCGAGGGCCACTAGGGGCTGGTTTAAAGCTAAACCTCTGGCTTCAATAGACTGCCGTTCAAAAAGCGTTAACTTCTGTCTGGAAATACAAAGTCAATAAATGTTTCCCACAAGTTGTTATGGTGTCATTATCCAAATTCACTCCTTCTGGTCAGTGTTGTGGTGGGTCTTCTGAAAGAAATGCCATCATTAATTAGATATTAAGCTTAAAAGCAATGGTGTCCTATGTTTGGGGACGTCAACCACAATTGTGACAGCTCGAGTGCTTCAACAATACAAATCTAACCGTCCGTCTTAAGAACCGTCGTCCCGATCATTACGAGTAACAAAGACTGCATGTACTTAACGTTGGTATCGGCAACCATCCTTAAAAAGCTCCTTGTGTTTTCAGGACCTGAGACCTGGTAAGCTGCCTTCTCCTCTTTACAGAGATGAGCTGAATCTCGGGGACGTTTTCCTCGGGGTGGAGTTTGTGATGAAGCAGTGTCGGGAGGAGTCTCTCGACCTGCACGGTGTTCTTACTGTGAGTAGCTGCAACACCGAACAATGTCTCTCACGTATTGGGTCTATGGTAAAAGTTTGCCAGCTCCCACAAGGTGGTGGATAATTTAGTAAAAAAAAGAATAGTAAATGAATCAGTAATTCATGTTTTTAACTTAGACATCCTGTCTATGTCCCGAGTAACTTGCCACTGCTTACAAATGACTCCAGTCATGTCATTTGCTGTTATTGATGAATTGTTCCGCTCTTTTCGTCTCGTCTCAGGTTGTCACTGCTCACGGTATCTGTCACCTGTTGGGCTACAGGCATGAGACGGAGGAAGAATGGACCGAGGTTTGTAAGTTTATGGGGAAAGACATTTTCTCATGGAGCTTCATAAGGACATCGTCATCGGTCTTAATAGATAGACTTGTTCTTTGATATTATGATAAGTAATTCCACTTAGAAATGTTCACAGCAGGTTGGTGAGTCATGCCAAGGAATTTGGGACAGTTTTGGAAAAGAGATGTTGGTGCTGAATTATTAAAATGTATTATGTTTTAAAAAGCTGAGAGTACTAAAAATATCTGAAAGGCAAATATTTCTAAAAGAGCAGGAGTGATGCTGGATTTGTGGGACCAGTACAAAAACTTCTGATGTTGACATATCAGTTGATAATCTTTATCTATACATTCTGTATATAGTTTATATAAGCGCGCGGTTTTTTTTTTTTTTTTTATAATGATCTCCCAAATGTGGTTATGAAACACTTGTGACAAAAATATCTAATATTACCAGACAAAAAATTCACTGCATGAATATTTGAGTGCCGAAACTCCAGCAGCAGCATCATTGTTGGAACTACTTCGACATCATTCAGGGGGTCAGTGACTCACTGGTCCGTCCTTCAGAGCGACCGAGCGAACCGTAACACGGTTTCAGACTATCGTCAAGAGCACACTGAAGCTGAGCCAGGCAGAGCCAGGCTACCGAAACAGTAAACGTCACTGGGAATTTAATGTTCATAAATAACAATTTCAAATTGAACAAGTCCTCATTTACCCGAAGCATGTTTTTCTGCATTAAGTTATAGAAAAGGTTTTCACATCGGCCAACATATGCACCAATACCGATGTATCTGTGAAATCGGCCAGCCGTTATATCTGTCAGGCTCTGACTGCAAAACAAACAAAACAAGCAAGATAAAAGGATGGCAAGATACCACTGGAAGTAGTGGCTCCATGAAATTTGGGTAAACTTTCCCTTTTACTGAATAATTGTCAGTGTATTTTTCGTTTTTTTTTTTTTCATTTATCTCTTAATTTCAGTTTGTTTAATTAAGTTTTAGCTCACATACAAACCACAGCACAGACTATATATATAAGTGTGAAACAATCGTTTTAAGATCTGAATGGAGGCTTATTTCCCCTCAAACTGAATATTTGCACTATATGAATGTATGAACTACGATCTCACTGACATCTGAACGATCATATGCACATGTTTGTTTCCAGATGTTGCAGAGGGAACAGTACATTCTTAGTGAGTACAACAGACTGACAGGCCGACATCTGGAGCCCCTGATGAAGAGATGCGGTCAGGACAGGTGACGCCGACTCCTCCCTGCGAATTCTGCAGATAAAACTCTGCGCTGGGAGTTCTACGGTGCTTCAAGCTGCTGTTTCACTGCCGTGGTTCATAAACAAGTATGAGGACACTGACAGCGTTCGTCTCGCCCGCTGCCGTGCTTTTTTTTTTTTTTTAAGTACTTGAATCACCTGGAAGTTAAGACTTTGTGTAACACGTTTTAAACATGAAATAAAACAACATCTGTGTACTTTCACTGGAATATTTTTATTAAAATCTGCTTTAGGAAGAGTCACTTGTGTATGAAGGGTAGAAAAAGCTGTTCATTCTCACTTCACAAATACATTTTCACCCTCTTTACACTGCATTTGGGGACAGGAGGTTCAGGTAAGCACAAAAGTTTTCAGAAAGGGAGATGAGACATGGACATTCGGAAAGAAAAAAAACAAAAAACTTTGAGTAACTTTTGTCCATGATAACCGACAACAGCAAACTGTACTTCCAGGAAGTCAGCTAAAAATAGTGCACACTTCCTAAAAAGAAAAAAAAAACAACTATATAGGCCTGGGTCATAAGTCACATTTGGTCTACACTGACTACTGTTTAGTTTATGCAAATTTTAGGAAATAATTTGGTGTGCTTGGATATGACACCACATTTTTAATGTTGGACATCACTTGTGGCATATTTAATGTGATTTAATTTTTACAGTGGTAACGGGAAAATAAAAAAAGATTTTACAGCCCGTGTGTGGTACAGGACGAACAATACTCCCACATATTCCACTGTGTAAGCAAACATGCCTGACAGGAAGTAGGTGAACAGGGTTCGCAGAGAGGTAAATACTGTATACTGCCCCTACAGGTGGTGAAATAAAAAGACATTTATGCTATAGCTTGCTTTCCTGGTGATCTGGTAGTAATGACCTCTATTTGCTGTGGCTTATCTCGGGCTAATTCAGATAAAAATCAACCCTATGTTGCAATAAATAGAAAAATCTGTTGGCTTTTTATAGAAGAAAATCTGACTTAACACATCGTTTAGGTTCGACAAACATTCAAAAACAACGAGGTGCGACTTTCAAAGTAAAGCTTGTGTACATGTTTATAAAAAAGTTTTTTCTTGGGAGGCACAAGGTCAAAACTCCACAAAAAAGAATGAAGTGGGCTCCGACAGAGAAAAATAGTTTAGACAGATTCCATTCACATCTCTAAAATATGGAGATAAACAATTGGGTGGCAACAAGTCAAGCACAAAAAAACTAAAACAAAGCAACCGGGAAAACATCCACACAGTGACAGAAAGCTGATTTGAATTGGCCAGTTCGTGCCACAACATAAATATTGCACCAAAAATGTACCCGCTAAATACAACAACCCTCTAACTCTATAATAGCTTATGCTCCAACATAGAATATATCTTTATTTTAGTCTATATGGGAAATAAAGGGTCTGCAAACATACAATCCACAAAGCACCAGTAGCATCTGGTCTTTGATAGTTCTTAAGTGAAAGTCTGCTTTTAAAGAAGAAGTGTATTAATTAAGAAACAAAGAAAACTTTTTACAAAACGGTTGATAAAATCAAAGCAAAGAACCCAAAAAAAAAAAAAAAAAAAAAAAAAAAAAACTCCAGCCCCAAAAACACGGGAGGCAAAATTTGATCCACTGAACATTTGTAACTGCATTTTCTGGTATCTTAAAGAGTCTTAACAGTTTATCACCTGTGTGGGCGTCGACAGGTGTTGGTTTTTAGCCTGGCGTGCAGCGATCCGGTCGAGGACGACGAGTGCCTGCAGACGACCGAGAAAGGACGGCAGTCGGTAGTACTGAAGGTTGTTTCGCAGGTCGGCTTCATCTCCCGGGGATCGGCGGTGGACGAGAGCGTCGGCTGTCCGAGGACGAGAGCGCTCAGAGCGGCTGCAGGACGTTCCTCCCCGCCTCCGAAGAGCCGCTGCCTCCACATCGCTCCATCTCAGACAGCTGCTCGAACATGTCTCTGAGGGAACACGAGGTGATATGGGGAAGGGGGGAGGGAGGGAGGGGGAGGGGTTACAGCCAGTTCATGTCAAACTACAAAGATCAGCAGGCAGCGTTTCCTGTGTAAACTCACAATTCATCACCGAAAACACGCCCACCAACAACAACAACAACAACACCTCCATTCACGTACGCGATATGAAAGTCAAACCCCACACACCCGAGATGAAAGAGGATGGTCTTCAACATTTGGGCATATTAAATGTACTCCGCACAAACAGGAGAGAGAAGTTGTTTCCAGACACCCATCTGGTTATTTTTCTTCTTCTTTCTGTCAACTCACTTGTGCATGTAGAAGAAGATGTATCCGCTGCGGTCGCGGTCTCGCTGCACCGCCGCCTCCTGCGTGCGAGACACGTCCAGGTCGTTGTAGGTCAGCCACGACTGCTTCTTCATGTCGTACACGTCGCTGATATAATGGCCTACGGTGGGAAAACAGATACAGATGGAGTGCGGGGCGGTTTAAAGCGAGGACATCAATCAATCAGACTCAAAGCCAATCAGCACAAGTGACTGCTCTCTAATTTAAAGCTGGTTTGTGATGGTTTCTCCAGCTGCGTCTGTTTTTACAGGACCAGGACTGTATTCATTTAACCATTATTTAACCAGGTGTGAACAGCTGATATCAAATCTCTCGTTTCAGTGGTTTGAACGACGATTACATCCAAACTATAACATCCAAAAGGAGACATTACAAGTAGTACAGAGTAACAAGTACTGTCATTACAGAAGAGGTTACATGTTCACAGACAATGATTCATACATTTAAAAACTGCAGTTAGCTTGTGTTTATAACCGATTACAGACGAGAGCTTTTTCTAAACACGAGACATCAAAATCAGGTCTTAGTATTTGTCACTGAAGAGAGAGCAGTGAGAAATGTTATCATGCTTCGTAAACACCAGCTCCTCCAACAGTCATTATTTTATGAGCCATACATCATCTGTCAAAATGAAGCACAACACAGGGTCACGACAGCTGCGGTGCCACGAGACCGGCTGTGCGGACATTCTGGTTTGCCGCCAGAGGCGATGAGCTCATCTACGACCATCGCGCTACGCTGATCAGATTTTGGAGCACGTTAATGAATTATTTTCCACGCAGCAGCATCGTGTGTAAACCAGTGAACTGTGACGCGGTTTGAGAAAAAGATTCGGCACCAATGCGGGCAAACGAGTGCTCACCAGAAGAGGAGCTGCTCCCGATGTGACTGACAACACTGATGAGTCTGAAAGAATTGGCCAAGTCTCCGCTCTGTGGATATACGAGGGGAGATTATTCCGTTAATCCTAATGTGAAGACATGATATCACAGAAACGCCTTCAAACACACACTAAGTAAAGAATCAATACAATATTAAATCAGTCAAGAGCGTATCGCCACACAGTGCAAGCTGTTGGAACGTCCACTATTATTTCGTGCCCGCTGCTTTCTTGGACTTTAGACCTTTTGTGGACTAACAAATAACCAAATGACTTTAACGCTATTTAATGCATAAATCAAATACCTTAATATTTAACTGTCAATTGTTTAAATTAAGCTTTTCCATGTTTAACTGTGGAAAATATCCTGTAAATTATTAGTAGTTACAAAACCAAAGCAGACATGTTGAGCCAGACTAGTTCTTACATACAAAAACTATTTTTTTTACTTCAGTATGTTGGTACACAACTGTAGAAAAAGAGTAAATCAACAATTAGTATTTTTTTTTTTTTTTATTATGATCACGACCATTGAACATGAATGAATCTTAAAGAAGGACAAGAAGCACCTCAGCGTTTCTCTTCAGGTTCTCGGCCTCTGCCTCCGTGTACTCCATGTCCAACACGTCTTCGTTACCGGAGTCGTCGTCGGAGCCCAGCAGCTCCGGCAGAGAGTTGTTAAACTCTGTTGGTCGACAAGGGGAGAGCAGATCCTTAAACATTTAAGGTTCCTTTCTGACTGACCGCCTCCACCACTGTGTAGCATGTCTGCACCGCTGCCAGCTGACTGGTGCCGGTAGTGGCCAAAACTGCTGCAAAACCAGTGGTGCTTGTTCGACCAAAGATGCTCAGCCAAAAACTGGTGTTTGTGTGGGAGTGTCAGGAGACCACACGTAGAAACGACCAGCTTGTTGACGAGCAAAATAACTTTCGGTGAATACCTTGCAAGCTGAGCTCAGTGGCCCTCTTCAGATCATCATCCTCTCTCATCTCCTGGGCTTCCTGGATGTGGCGAAGAAAAGGGATTCATTCTCATTTCATTTTCATTCAGGTCTGCTGGGTTTTGAACGTCTACTTCATCATTAAGTACACGAGTCAGTGTGGACGACAACGTTTTAAAGATTAAGAAAAGAACTACTATAATGTAACATCAGCTCAGACTGGACCGTCAACATTAGTCATTAGGATGGGAGAAAAAGACGCTGCACATACGACACAGGTCATTTCTTTAAAGCAGACGTCACATGGTCTTTGGTCTTACATGCTCCTGGAGGCTCTGGGCCAAAGCCTGCTGCAGCTCCTGTTCTTCCCTCTCCTGATCCAGACTGTACTGCTGAACCCAGTCCAGCTCCCCCTGCTGCTGCACACTCTCCGGAGTCTGGTTCTCTTTGTTTTCATCCATCGTCAAGTCCAGGGAATCCAGCACATCTACACAAGATCAACACGCACATTTAGTCACTTAATCCTTCAATTCTACACGACACCTTCGCCCACAATCGTATACTTGAGCTTTAATTGAATTTGACCTTGTTTATGACATCATATTTTAGGCAACCTAGCCTTTGTATGAATGTCAAAAGGCGCATTGATTTAAGCTTTGTGTACTTGCAAAACAACATTTTTTTTCCATGCTACATTCGTACAATCCGTCTCTAATGAATCCCCATCTCCTGACTGTATTAACCTCAGGATGTTGGGATACCTGCAGGCTGTTTGCTATCCGTTTCCAGCAGGTCTGTGTGATAGGCCAGGTCGTGGGCATCCGTGTCACCAAACCCCGTGTCGGGGCTGCTGGTCGGCTCGTCCTCCAGGGGAGGCGGCGCAGAGAAACTGGCCTCTTGGCGACTCATCTCCAGCACAGCTGCCAGCATTTCATCGTCATTAATGCCGCTGAAGTCTGCCGAGTCCATCGGTGGTCCTCTCTAAAAATAACCACAAGAAAAACACATAAACCGTATCACAACAGCGACAGAGACAAAAAAAGGAGGCATAAACATAAATGTCCAAGAGATAAAAGTAAATGTTCACCTCTTCTGGGCGCTCGTCGTCATCGGGCAGGCAGCTGCTGAGGCGTCGCTTGCGGCTCGCGTTCACCTTTCTGTTGGGCTCCTCTTCACAGTCGGAGTCCACGAGGATCGAGGTGCAGCTGGAGTTGGCCACCTTCCCTCCAATCCGCCTACACAGTCACAGTTCAGTAATCAAATTTACAAGCCAAAAGTAGAAAACTAATGACTCCGTCTTAGCTAGTCATGCAATATGTAGCAGATTACACACAACACATCAAAGGGGAGCAAAGAACAAATGGCAGCAACTTAAAAGTTCAGTTTTACGGGGGAAAAAAACCCCCACTATTTTTCCCAGCTTAAATTAAATACTACTTTTTTTCACTGTTTTCTGTTTGACATGATTATTTCCATTTTTTTGCAGTTCTTACCGGAGAGGTAATGTGGAGGAGTTGACCGACTGTGACGTTTTGAGTGTTCTGGAACTTTAAGGAAGAAAAAGAAAACCTTTAAACGGCAAATTGTTTTTTTGGCCATCATCTCTTAGCCAGTTGAGTTGTAGTTAATACGGTCCAGGTCAGTCAGAGAACTTTAACATAAAACCCTACGAGATGACTCAACAGCTTTACATGTAGGTAAACAGTGTGTGAAAAGCTTAGTTTGTTGTATTTGTGACATTTTCTTTTAATGTGTTTGTTATGTCTTACACGGAGGCTTGGGAACTCCAGCCGAGAGCGATGGGGGGTCTTGTGGATTCGGTGCAGTGGGACAGCAGGGTCAGGTACCGCGGGATCACCACCTGCTGGCCCAGCTTGCTGTTCAGAGACAGCTGAGCGTTGAAGCTGTACCGTTTCAGGTGGAGGATGAGCACCCTGTGGGGAGACAGCATCCATCACATTTTAAAACCAAATAGCTTCTTTGTTTAATTTTAAGCGCTCCTTTTAGTTTTAGTCGTTTTTAGATGTGTTGGTTGTGATTCTGATTGTTGCGACGCAGCATCTAAAATCATATTTGCAATGATGTGTGCTTTTGCTGATTAATAGGGAGTGTCTGTATTTTGCATGTCTTCCATGTTAGTCGTCTGAGTGTAGATACCTGGGTAGTTTGCTGAATTTATGAGTTACAGTTGCTGCTTTGCCGTTGCACTTTTCACACGAGTATTCGATTTCCTCCATCTGTCAAAGGAAAAAAAAAATACAACTGCTATTACACTTTGAAATATATATAGATGAGGGCTGTTTGCCTTGTTTCATACAGAGATTTTTTTTATTTTACATCCAATAAAAAGCTTGGAGAGCAGTCTTAAGACAAATAAATAAAAAAAAATGTTATCAGAATTGATGTTTAACAGCCTGTTGATGTAGAAGACTCACCCTGAAAAACAGATCCAGAGAATCCTGGATGGAGCGAAGCGGGAGGGTTTTCTTTCTGCGCGGCAGGTCGATGGACAAATCATTGAACTGCTCTCGCTTGGTCACCACCTCGCCACAGCTGAGACACAACGCAAAAAAACATCACAAACGTTTCTTCATCTTCGCCAAAGAGAGACACGCGGAGAGTTTTCACAGATGCATTACAGGGATCTATTGCCGAGATAACGTCAGATGATGGACGGGGGGGACAGGCCTCACCCTTTGCAGGTGATGGTGTGTTGGACCTCAAATTCCATGTTGACCGCCACGGGGCAGGTGTAGATGCGGGTGGTGTCCACCTCTTCGCCCGGCTCCACCTTGCCCGCCGATGACGCTGCCGTCGCCTCCTGACCGTTCTCGCACGACGACGACGACGACGAGGCGGCGACATCGTTCATCCAGCTCTTGTTCATTTTCTCCACATCGTCCTTCAGCTGGTCCAAACACTGACTCAAGAACTCGTGAGCATCCTGATGAGATTTAAGACAACAGTGAAAATCACTTCTTTAAGGTGACTTTGATTTGTCGCGTTGTGTTTACAAACAGGGGTCAAACGAGAGGAAAAATAACAGATTTTATGAAATACAAAGCTTCTTCAAATCTACAGTCAAACATTTAAAAACGCTTTGGACTCCTAAGTTTCTTTTCTTTTACAGAAAACTGGTGACTAATTTATCTCAAATTCCCACTGCAGCATGACAATGGCTCCAAACATACAGCTGCAGTCATAAATAATCTTCAGCCACAACCGGAGTCTTGCAACAGATGGCACATTTTATAAAGCTTTATAGTGAATACTTTATATTGGACATGTGTGTGCAAACTTTATTTGGTACATTTTAGAGGTAGTTTTTTTTTTTTTTACATCTGCCACCGTTTTCCACAGCGGCTCCCTCAAAGTAAAGCTCAACTCAAAGATGTCAAAAATATACCCAGCTGCACTTTTCACGTGTCTGTATTGCACCACTAGTCTGAACACCCGACTCTGGTGGGAGATCTTACATTCTGCATGTTTCCAGAGAAGCGCTCAGCTGTGGAGGAGATGGCACTCTTCACTTTCCTCAAGAGGTCCTTTTTGGTCTCTGGACAGCCCACATCCTTTTTGACCATGAGGTGAGCAAAACGCCTGCAAGGAGTGACGACACAACGCACTTTTACGAACGTTTAAGTATCACAAAATTGCTACAGGCTCTGATAAACATGTCTTGAAAAGGGCATCCTTTAGCATTAAGAACAAATGTTCTACGTTTTTTTTGTTTTTTTTTAAGGCATTTTATAGTGATTTCACAGATTTTGTAGTTTTTATTTCAACATTTTTTTTAACACATATTTGTGAAAAGACCACAATCCTGTAGTCGCTTAAATAACCTCAAGATATACTGGAGCATAATTCCTCCCTTTAATCTACCTCTACCCACACAAGATGAATGAGTATAATACTGTACCTGAGCAATGCGTTGATGGGCACCTTCTTCCAGGGGATGCTCTGCCTCAACATGTCATTAGAGAAGGAGGGAAGGCTGAAGAGAGACTGCAGGATGGCGTTCATGTAGCAAGTGTTGCCCAGATTGGAAAATCTGCGATGTTTGATAAAAAAAAAAAAAAGGAAATGACATCGTAAACGGCAGCGACAGCTTCTTCTTCCAATTTTCCTTTCATTCTGTTATATTAGATCCAAAATACATGCTAACCAAATATCTGGTCCCATTTAGTGGGGCTTATTCTTACCCTTGCAGTGGGGGCTGAGGCTGTGCCAGGGTGGATGGCCTCTGCTTGTTCCAGCCGCCGTAGTCCAGAGAGGGTCGCACCTTCTTGAACGGGGGTGGCGTGGTTGGGCAGCATGAGGCTTCTCTTGGCTGTGGTGGTCTGCGCCGTGCTGGGTGGCCTAAGGTGAATATTAGCAGTAACGATCATACAGGTGTTAATCACAGGCTTTAGCGAACCTCACCGGGACCTCAGATACTCACCTGTCCAGGAAAGAGTGGCTCTGGCTGTAGTCTTTAGTCACAGATCGGCTGCCGTAGAAGGACGCTGGCTGAAGGGGAGTTGAACCCAGTGGAGCTACAGGGAAGGCGGAGAACAAAATCGATCCAAGGCCTCATAATTTACTAAAGGCAAACAAATCATTTTACTGGTTCTAGTAAAACAAAATCAATACAACAACACACACACACACACACACACACACACAAAAAAGCACATATGTTGTAAAGATGGAGTTTAAAAAAAAGTCTAATATGTGCATGAATACACAAACAACAGCCTATTATGGCTATTAAGTGCATATTATGCCGATGGCGTTGCTACTAAGCTGCGGATGAAGTTTACCTGAGCTCCTGTTCTCCTCTGTTTGCTTCAGCTTTTCTTTGCAGCTCAGAAGAAACTTCCTGGAAGGATCTGAAGTGGCTTTGTTGTTGCTGGAAAAAAATGATATATATTTTTGGGACTTTAAATATATTTATTGGGTCAAAATAAACTCTTTGTTGGCACATTGCTGGCACAAATGGTTTCCATTTTGTCAAGCGGCTACACATATATAATAACAGTTATTTGACTGTATTATATCTCTTACCACGAGATTTAACGGGGGGGAAAAACCATAGTAAAAACCCGAGCAAACAGTTCTGACCAAAGGCTGCTGAAGTCATGTGATTCTATTTGCATCCGGCGCCACTACAATTCAGTCTGGCCAGTATCGGTTGCTGTTACCTGGAGGAGTCATTTTCCTTGGGGTAGTCCTCAGTGAGGTCACTTTCAGAGTTCAGGAGTCTCTTTCTCTTTTCACTCCTGAAACAACAGTAACAGAAATAATAAATAATTTACAAGCTGGATTGACCCTTCCATTCTGTGTCATAAACTAGTGAAACAGAAGCCAATATAAATTTCAACCACACCTGTTCTCAGACAGTCCGGTGCGAGTGGGAGTGGAGGTCGCTCTGCTCGGGCTGCCCAGAGGTTTCCGCGGTGTGCTGTCCTCCCGTCCTTCTGCACTCTGCCGCCTCGGCGTGGTCTGAAACGTGTTTGGAGTCTGAATGTTAACTGAACCGTACGCGTACCTTTGTCTGAATATTTTCAGGATGAAACTGTTGTTCTGTGTTGATGCTCACCTGCCTCTCCCCTGAAGGGTTGGTTTCATTTTTCACAGATCGGTTCCCGAGCACGCTGAAGTTCGCACTTCCGTGGGATGATTTTAAAACTGAAAAACAACAACAACAACAAAAAAACGATAATGACTCGGGAAAGAAAACATGAAAAAAATACTGTTTCGTTTTGCTTTTACCTGCATTTTGTAACTACTCCGGTGATACTAGTTCATTGCGGCATTTCTAAATACAAAATCCCATTGGTCTCCGTAATGCAGATGAATCAAGAGCGATAAAGAGCTGCATCTTCGAACTTTTGTCATTTTAATATTTTTCCAGTACAGCTGAGCAGTGCTACACTGGACATTGAATTCTCCTGATAGTCATTTAAAACGCTGCAGCCATTTCATCATGATTTCAAAACATACCGCTATTTATTCAAAACAAAAGCAAATATAGACACATTTTCACAAATAAGTATAAAATCAGCAGAAATAAGAGTTTCCTATCCTGTTTAAGATGTTCCCACGTTCTTTAAACTAAACTCCGTATCAAGATGGACAGTAAGCACTCAGCTCAGGAGTACAACATGAAGAACAAAAGGAACAGGACGCAACAACAGAAGACGCAAAGCAGTGTCGGACGAGAAATAATCAAACTGAACAAAATGCTTGTATTAACCTTCTAATCTGGCCATTCTGTGTCCACTATCGTAGTTCATTCACAAATATTTAGTGTATAGTAAACAAGGCGGTGGTTCAAAAGTCACGACAGTCTTCGGTCGAGTGTTCCTTCATGCCACATAAAGCACCGCTTGAGAAATACAACTCAAACAAAGCCGCAACAAAAAAAATGATGGATATACTGTGCAAGATCATCAGAATTAAAGCTCATTAATATGTTCAACATTCTCAATAAAAACCGTGTAACTTTGGTTTCCATCTTTTGCTTATATTTCGCTGCGAACCGTCAAAAAAGCTTTGCAAAGTCTGAAGATGTGAAGTGGCGTTATTACCTGGCTTCCCCTGCTTCAACTTTTCCAGGTAATCTTTAGTCTTCTGAACCAAAGACGGAGACATCTTATCCAACGTGATGACGCTGTTGTCCTTCAACGTCAGCATGATCCTGTTCAGATTCTGGGTAAAGTTCTTCACGTTCTGGTTCAGCTAAAGGCAAGAAAATAATTCAAAGTAGTCAATTTAGCATTATGATTGCAGCTTCATTAAATTATTTATTATAAATGTTTTGCCCTCAACAACACGGGCATTCAGAGGATTCAGATCTTTACACAGGACCCCTGACCTAGTGAGCAAGTGTGTGTTGGTTCAATAGCCCAGCAGCCAACTCATTAGCTAACATGACAAAGTCACTTCCACATTATTCACAGGTCCAGAATTCCTACTGAAGTTTGATGAATGGCTCAGTTGAGATAATTACAAAAGTGCCAAAAACTAAACATTTGACCTCATTTGACCATGAGTGAGATTTATTTTCTAATCCAGTTCAGTTCATGGTTACAGTCCAGAGCCTCAGCTTATTTGCCGCACAATCGGATGACAAGCCTCTAAAACTTGTACTGTACTATTTTAAGTGCAACCAAGGTTTTGACTGATGTCACACTGTGACACGTGCAAAAAAAAAAAAAAAAAAATAGCTTTGCGGTGATGACAGTAACGAGGGGTTCTTTCCTCTTTACTCCTTCTCTAGAAATGTCAGATCGTGTCGTCTTCCACCAGTCCGGCACTTTTCAATTCTTTACTCGCCTTGAAAACTACTGATAGATGTTACTGTCACACTTTTCTGTTTTGGGTCAATCACATGCACGGTTTCTTTCTATCAGGCATTCAGAGTGCTGCGCTGTTTTTACCATATTGTTCATATTATACTCCTTTCTCCCTAATTTTCGAGACAGAGACAGCCCAAAAAATACGCACACTGTCAATCATTTGAATTCCTCAGACCTTCATGTGGTATACATCTTAAGTGCGAAGGATCTAATCTGTCTTGTGCCTTCTTAACTTAAGTTTTGAATATAATTTGCCTCTCAAGGGCAGTGAGCTACCGTGTAAAGTGTCGGCCTGACCATCAGGAGGACTTTGATAACAAGTGTCTCACCCAAGGACACTTTGACATGTGGATCTAGCCACCAATCCCGTGATTAAATGGACACCCACTCTATCTCCTGAGCCACTGACCCAGATAAATCAGATAAATCATTTAATCAGACGTATTATTGAATGTGTTAAAAACTGTAAAAAAAAATAATAAATACCTGGAAAGTTTTGGAGGCTCCGCCACAGTTGAATCTTAGACAGAGATTAATTTTGTTGTCCTTTTCCAAGATCTCAAAAGTTCCCTCTTTCCATCTGGTGGTGCCCAGGTCAATGCTGGTAAGGCGGATCTTAACAGCGCTACCACTGGAGAGTTTGGGCACTACGGTTGCCATGGCTTGCGATCCTGTTGGTGCACTTGTGAGACTGGGACTTGTGATTAAACAAATCCTACACAGGAGAAATTAAATTAACAGCGTCAGTACAACTGCAGTAATGTCCAGTCTACATAAAGTAGATTTGTAACTAGTGTGCTTCAACCAGAGGTGGAAGAAGTATTAAGATCTTTTACTGAAGTAAAAGTACTAATATCACATTGTGGAAATACTCCACTACAAGTAAAGATATTGGATTAAAAACTTTACCAAAGTAAAGGCATGCAAGTGAAAATAGTTAGCAGTTAAATGTACTTAAAGTATAGTAGAGTCTACAGCAAAGCAGCATATTCATGACATGAACATATATTTGTAGCGTCACTGGCCTGTAAAAAAATCACACATTTCTCAAAAGTAAATTCTTCATGAGGTCAGAAAAACGAGTGTTTTCAGTTTTGTTATGTTGCATTTTATAACTAATCCAAGTTATTAAATAGCTTCTTTGGCTATTTAAGATAAATAAGCTATTTAAGATAAATAAGCTATTTAATCTAAATAAGCTTCTGGGTAGAAGAAGGAGACCTTTTTCAGATTTAATCCTTTAGTTTATCAGAAACATTGGCATGGTTTCTAATGGACAGGAAGACTATACTCTGAAAACGACCTCGTAACTAAAGCTGTCAGACAAATGTAGTGGAGTAAAAGAAAAGTTTTATATTTTCCTCTGATACGTAGTGGAGTAGTAGTCGACAGCTGCACGACTTAGTTACTTTCCACCACTGGCTTTAAAGTTTGTGCACAACTTATTCAATAAACACAAAGGTATTCATTGTGATTCCTGTCGTTACTCCGTAGTTACATACATGGTCATTAAAACACACAGACGTGTGATGAACTGTACTCTTCACGGTCAACTTGACTTCTACATGTCGCCTGGACCAAAACATTTATTCAGAGATTAAGAAAAGGGTATCTGGGTACTCTGCAGCCTCGACGGGCAGCACGTTTTAAAACCGTGATTTGATTTAACCGAAAGCTTTAAATCCATTTAGAAAGAGCAGGACAGGGAGTCGTCGGGATGTGATGCTGGTATTGCCATGTGTTACTGCTGTCGAGAGATTTTTAATCCTGTCGGTTCAGTTTGACTTGCGGTTCATTTGTGTCGCCGCCCGGTCCTGGATCATTTAAATGAAGGTGAAATAAACAAACGAGCTGTCGAGCCAAAAATGAACTGCAAAGATGACGTCATTAAGGTCATAAACCCGAATAAACGAAAAGAGACAGACCGCGTCGGTCAAAGCTTTTTCTGCTTCGCTAAAAAAAAAAAAAAAAAAAAAAAAAAAAAAGTCACAACAAACTCCCAAACCGACGTCACGTAAGTTAGCACAACAGCTAACAGCAGAATAACGGCTCGTTGTGACAGACAACGTGTCCTCGGGACAGTTTGGACAAGAAGAGGAGCGCGTTTCACAAAGCGGGGGACACACGGGACACACCGCTGACAGTCAGAGGGAGAGAGGGGGGGGGAGGACGGGGGGGGGGGGGGGGGGGGGGGGGGGGTCAGCCGTGTTTGCACCAGCCGTCAAACGCGCCTCGCGGCAGGCGGAGATGAGCGACGGTGCGCGGACACACCGCGACCTGCGTTTGAGTGTCTTCTAGCTGTGAAGGTTCACGTCGCTCACACGGAACGAGTCGCGCAAATAGTGCGGAGAGCACCGAAGTTAGGAAGAAGAAGAAAAACAAAAAGAAGAAGAAGAAGATAGCCAGGGTGACAGCAGCCGAGCTGGATGTCCGGGATGCGGGTAACGTCGTCTCCTCATCCGCAGCCGCTGAATGGGAGCAGGAGGCCGACGTTAGCAGGTCGGCTAGCGGGCTAGCGGGAGCTAGCTCGCGAGCTAATTTGCCTGATTGTAATTTGGTGATGAAAAAAAAAAAAGAGAAAAGAGTCTCGGTTTGAGAACAACCGGGCAGATCTTTACCTGGCGGACGGTACGCGCTCGTCTTCAAACTTTAGAAAGTACCGAGGTGCGTTTGTCGGTCCTCCGGGGGGCAGAAAGTTAGTTTTGCCGGCATTCACCTGCTCTCCGGTCCGTATGTTGTTGACAGCGGTCCCGCACACGACGCCTCGCAGCACTGCGCGATGATGGCGGGAATGTGAAAATTCACAACGGAAATGATAAGCGAGACTTCGTCCCTCCTCGTTCTCGCGATACTGGGACTTATTTGTATCTAGGTTGCCTTCCGTCGGCTAACAAAAAAAAAAAAAACTCGCTCCAAGATTATGTTATTTGATGGTAAGCGGCCAGTTTGGACGGTGTTATAGCTGGAGTTATATTTTTAAAGGTTCTTATATTCTGTTATTTCAATGACGTAATGTTCCTTGAAGTCATGTTGATGTACACGCGTGCCGGACCTCGTTTGTCAAGACGTTTAGCGGCTAGCTCGGGCTAGCTGTCCGCTCTGAAGCGTTTCGTTACGCCAACTTTTAGTTGTATCGCGCCCACATTTGTTTGCTCCTCGACCCACACTTCAGCCGGCACGAGTAGGTTTTTTTTCAGCGACACTAGGAGACCGTAAAAGAGCTTCAGAGAATGCTGGCGACGGGAGCGGTGAGTAACGAGACCAGCTCTCAGGGCGACGACGTCTCCAACCGTCTTCACATGCCCCATGTTTTTTTTTTCCCCCGGTTTCTTTGTTTAAAACATAATATTCAACACCACCAGACCGCGTCTTAACTCTCCTGAACATTTTACAACACGCCGTGCTCGTTACGACGTTCATTCATGTTTTCCTCCCAAGTTCAGCGCGGCTTGTTTCGTGTAGTTTTAAACGTCGCGACCTCCGCCGGACCGTCGACGTGTTTGGATCCCCGCTTTGAGGAGAAATGTGTGTTTTTGACTGTGAAATAATTGGCTTAACAGTCGGTCAAACTTTGACGGTTTATTCAGCAAAAAACATTTGGATGTACATTTTATTTCCACGATCTTGATATCATGACTGTAAGCGATACCACACTGTGCTTTTTGTCTCGTGGTGATTTTATAATCCCATTTTTCTTTGCCTGCCATCACATCCGCTACGTATCCGAGGTTGAATTGGATGGTGAAGATGACTGAATTGTTATTTTATTTCCCCTTCCTGTTAACAGGCTGTAACTAACGTCTCAGCCCTGGCCCAGGTAGACCGGGAGAAGATCTACCAGTGGATCAATGAGTTGTCGAGCCCAGAGACCAGAGAAAATGCCTTGTTGGAGCTGAGCAAGAAACGGGAATCTGTGCCAGACCTGGCGCCGATGCTCTGGCACTCCTGTGGCACCATCGCTGCCCTGTTGCAGGTATGACCCGTAACGCCTCTTCGGTGCTGTTCACCTGTTTGTCACCGGCTGCGCGGCCCGGACGAGTTGAGTGATGAAATTAAGTTGTAAGAAGTTTCCTCCATCAATTGGTCTCTCTATTTCTTTTTAGGAAATTGTGAACATCTACCCATCTATAAACCCGCCTACGCTCACTGCTCACCAGTCTAACAGAGTGTGCAATGCCCTGGCTCTTCTGCAGTGTGTCGCCTCTCACCCAGAGACACGGTAATGGGACGCTCGCTATAAATGAAAATTGCAGTTTATTTTTGTAGCTTTTTCTGTTTGTGATGACAGTCTGCGAGAAGATTTACTTCTCCACAAAGATGTAGACGTACGTCCACTACATCTGTCATCAATTCCTCTAATTTCCAATCCGACACAACACATTACTAACAGCTTTTTCGATGTTTTTTTTTTTTTTTTATTGACATGTAAATATTTTACCTTTCTCTCTTCATGGATATAGATGCATGTCATGTTAATGTAGGCATTTAAACTTTAGCTCATGTCTTGTGTTTGATATTTATTGTGTTTTCTAAGTTCGTTCACGTTGATTAAAGTGCTTTTAATTCTTCACTCCTCACTAGGTCGGCTTTTCTCGCAGCTCACATCCCTCTTTTCCTTTATCCTTTTCTGCACACCGTGAGCAAAACACGGCCGTTTGAGTACCTGCGACTCACCAGCCTCGGAGTCATAGGTAAACTCTCATCCTGTCGATTGAGCATTATTTTCGGCAAATTGTCTTCATCATTTGAAGTGTATTACGGGCGCTAATAGAAGTGTTCTGTATTTGCTGTAGGTGCGTTGGTCAAAACAGATGAGCAAGAAGTGATTAACTTCCTTCTCACCACTGAAATCATCCCGCTGTGTCTCCGCATCATGGAATCAGGGAGTGAACTCTCCAAGACGGTACTTAACTATTAAGTCTGCTTTTTAAAAAGTCTTAACTGACTCCGAAAGTAAAAATTGACTGGTGGTATAAAAGTGAAAAGCACACTTGCTTGGAAGGACTGAAGTCAGATTAGATCACGTACCAGTGATCTCTCACAACCTGCTGATTTTTTTCCTTCTCTGTCTTCAGGCAACAATGTAAAATGGTGTCTTTATCTCACTATTCTCCCTTTCCTTTTTTTCTCAGGTTGCTACTTTCATACTGCAGAAGATACTGTTGGACGACACAGGGCTGGCCTACATATGTCAGACTTACGAACGTTTCTCGCATGTGGCCATGATTCTTGTAAGTGTTTATTCAGAAATGTCTGAATCTGATCGTCCAGCCTCTCTGCACCATGTGACACGTCATCCATTGTAAGAGAAGGTCAGATGTCAAATCTTCATCGTTGTCTTCGCAGGGCAAAATGGTGCTGCAGCTCTCCAAAGAACCATCAGCCCGTCTGCTGAAGCACGTCGTTCGCTGCTACCTTCGCCTCTCAGATAATCTCAGGTAGAGTTCCAGTGTTTACTGGGTACCGTTCGTGGTCACTTCTTTTAACTGTTGAGGAGTGATGATCTCTCTGATGTCGGCTCCAGGCCCTCATGACCAGGGAGAGTGTAACTGAAGAATTCAACCATCAGCTTTGCCACTAGGAGGAGCCATGACCTAGATACACTGTAGTGACTGGCAGTTAAATGGTTTGTCAGCTTGTGGTGAGAACTTAATGTCTGCCCGCTAATTTAAACAATTAATTTATTTCTATAATAATGATGGATTTCCAATGAAGCTTCAAATCTTCTCATCTTTATATTGCTGTAAAAAAAGAAAAGAAAAAAGAAGCAGTTTTATACTTATGACATTTTTATGAAATCTAATATTAACCTGCAGAAACACCAGCATCTCTATATAAAAATACCTGGATGGAACTAACAGAAATATTTCCATCACTATTAATGTTATTTTCCACCACTTGAGGTTTGACTGGTGCTCTTTTTAATGTCGTCATCTTGTTGCAAACCCTTTTTCTTCTGTGGTTTATTGGCAAATGACTGGAGAATTAACACAACTCACTGTTTATTACAAGACGCCTAACTTCTAATGTTCAACTGACCACATTTAAATGAGCATATATTGACATTAACATCATGGATTTAGTTGGTAATCCAAACACCACAGACAATAAATAATTTCTTCTTCATAAGATATATTATCAAACTATAATTTCACTTATACTGTAACAATGGCATAAAATTGACAGGAAAAACAAAATTGCAATTATTTGTTGACAATTAATCATCACTTAAAATTTAAATCAGATAGTTTTAAGTTGTCACCTAGCAACTAAATTCTTCACCAAACGAGATGTCAAGATGTTAAATGCAACTCAGCAGGTGAAACCGATGGATCAGTCACATCGTACGCTCACTTCTGGGTCTGCAGAGCAGAGCAGCTCGTTCTGAGGTCAAAAATGGAGAAAGAAAACCTGTCTGCTCCTCTGCAACATGCTCCCGGAAACCCTCCATGTTTTATTGACATTTACCAATATCAGCCTGATAGTTAAGATATTTTCCATTAGACCTCGTAACCCTTTAAGTAATATCAATAATGCATATCATGAATGCATATTACAGGAGAGAGTTTATGCATGAAGTTATGATTAGTCTATGATAATCCATAAGTGGAAAGAAACCCTCCATAAATAGCCGCCTAACTCTTAACATTTACAGATATATTAGTACATGGAGTAGACTAATCATGCGTGTCCTTTTTATGGTATCAATTTCACACATTAAAATACATGATGAACATAGTAAAACAGTTTGCATCTATTTATGATGCTATCAAAACAATCTGCTGCTCTGATACTTATACCAATGCTGCTTATTGATCCAATAGTTTAATAGTTTAATGACACTCTTATTGGCTCTCTTTGTTGTTGTTTTTTTAAGAGAAAACTAATTAAGAACAAACTTATTTTGATGTGTATTGTACATAAATTAACATTCTTCAGTTGCAAATTGCAACAACATTGGTTTAAACAGAATTTTTTTCATGAGGTGCTTATAGCAGGTCCATTTTCATATTTGTGACAACAGTGAAACAGCATCCAGCCAGGCACCCTACTCCATAATAACATTCAAAATGTTCAAACGGGCCATATCCGGTCCGCGGGCTGCCGTGTGAATAGCCCCGATCTAAAGCACAACCTCTCCTCTTCATGATTTTTATTTTTTTAATTTTTTTTAAATCTTTGATCTTGATATACGAAGATGTTGTTACAGTACATCGTTTATTGACACGCAGCTCCCCCCACCCCCTCAGAGCCCGAGAGGCGCTGCGTCAGTGTCTCCCCGACCAGCTGAAGGACAGCACCTTCGCTCAGGTGCTGAAGGACGACACCACCACCAAACGCTGGCTGGCTCAGCTGGTCAAGAACCTGCAGGAGGGCCAAGTCACCGACGCTCGCGGCATCCCGCTGGCTCCTCAGTGACGGGGGTGGGAAGTCACGGTGGACACAAATGCACTCGCTATCTAGAGTTTGTATTTTGCCAAATGTGGTGCTAAGACTGTGTGAAAAGTAAAGGACATAATGGAGGAGGATATTTTTTTTTTTGCTGTTGGATTGGTTAATTTCCACAGATGTTACTTCTGGGCATTAGGCCACTGTCACACCTACAAATATGTTTTTTTTTTTTAAAAGCCCACAGAGAAACAACCATTATTGGTATTTGAGACTTAATTTAGATTCAATAATGATATATTGGCTGTTATTTGCTTTTGACATAAACAGTTTTGGACAAAACTCCTTATGACTGGTTGATAAAGAGTTGTGATGAAGAAATGTTCATGGAGGTTTTTTTTTTTTTTACGGTGAAACAATTGACTTCACTATCAAAACAACAGCAGTATTTTTTTGAACAGTACACTTTGCTAAAAATTAACAACCATAGGTAAAGAAATGTGAAAGAATTGCAGCAAAATGAAAGATTTATTGCTGCAACGACAACAAATGAATAAATCCAAGTACCTCACTACGAATACATAAAGAAGCCGGTGATGTTTGTCGGCGCTCCTCTCTTCCCGTTTATCACTGTAACTCTGTAACATTCCACTTCCAGCTGTTATTTCTTGCTTCTTTTGTTTCAAATAAGATTTTTTTTAAATCTTTGGTATGACTGCTTGTGTCTCTTTTGCAAAGCACCTGTGCACTGATATGACAAGCAGTTTAGTGTTGCGGTGTATTTCTCAGGATTTTTTTTTTTTTAGTTTTTTTTACTGGTAGTGTATTTGATGATTTTACGTTCCAGGTTCAATCTCAGGAGATGCACTGGATTTATTCAAGGTATTTCAGAAATAAACAGGTCTCCCACCCAGGTTAGGATATTAATAGTCCTTATTGACATGCGGTAAGAGGAACACGTTTCAGTCGTTTTCACTGGAAACACGGTGTCAATGATTTTGAAGGACATTTCTCATGTCTCGTAGGAATAGAAACAAAAAGCGTTCCGTTCAAATATTCCTGGAAGCCTTTTCTTGTCTAACATTGATATTTTAAGAACTTTTTCAGACACCGAGTGTGTGCACCGTTGGTGTGATTTCATAATGATGAAATGAGTCACAGTCTAGAGGTCCCACATAACGATGCAACCATCCCATCAGTGTAGCCACTTATCTGTGTAGGGTTCAGGTGGCCGGATGCTATCCCAGCATGCCCTGAGAACGAGATGGGGTAGACCCCGGACAAGTTGCTGATCTGTGGTTGGGGCTTAATCTCACACAAACACAAACAAACAACCATTCACTCGTACATTTACATTTCTGGGCCGATTAGAGTCATTTACATATCTGATCTGCTCGTTTTAGAAGGAACCCACAAAGACGTGTCAAGAGCTCCGCCTCAGCAATATTTGTACCCACCACCACGCCACACACATCACTGTGTCAACAACATGGCATGCATTTTTTTTATTTTTTTTATTTTTTTTAATTATTATTACCACACCGCAAGAGTCATAAATACTTCCAACTTTGGTGCCTATATTTCACCATAGAGTGACACAAAAGGTTTACTTCATCAGTTTTATTTGAGTGAGGCTGCAACTATCGGCTCTGTTCGTAGATCATATTAATGTGCTTAGTCATTCTATTGTTTAGTCTATAAATCAGAAAAAAGTACGAAAATTCAAAAGCAATGACTTTAGATAACTTTTGTCCCAATAACAGTCCATAAACCAAAGATATTTCATTGAAGAAGATATCAAACAAAGAGAAAGTGGATAACCTGCAGTAGAAACTAGCAGGGTTTATTTTTTTAATAAAATTACTAAAAATTGAAAGTGATGCTGTTAAAACTCACATGATTGTTTTAACTCCATATTTGAGTCTTGGCTTGACAGATCAGATCACGAGTAATTTCATGTTTTCTGAGAATAATTTTTAACTGGAGGTAATTGCAGTCTTAAGTTTTAAAGTTTTTGTTAAATATTAATGTTCCTTCTTTGTCAGCCTGTTGTGAGTGTCTCACTTAAGTGCTCCCTCTAACAGCCGCTCAGACTTCAATAATGAGCCTTCATTTCCTCTTATCGGCACATTAACAGATTGTTTGCTCCCATTATCGTCAACAACCGCAACGGACATCGAGCATCACGGAAAAACACCTTCGCTCCAGCCGTCCATTTGTGATGAAAATCTGATCCCTTTGGGAGATGCTCCTAAGTATGCACAGCAGGTATTTTTCTGTTTGCTTTTTATGAAGGAAAAAAAGTAGCTAAAGTAATTATATTGTAGGTCTGGGCCTCGCAAATGGAAGAGTACATTAGCTAAACTGGGCTGAGGAAGGGGAAAGTGATGTTTTCCATTTGTCTGTTGGTATGTGTAAATCAGAGATCGACTGCAGGAATACAGAGTACTGCACATTAGAGTGGGCCGTGTAATAAAACAGTGGCATCGTGCCAAGGTCTACAGCATAATCCTTTATCAGTCTTTGTTCAGTCTATTACATTTTTATACTATCATCATAATAATCCGGAGTCATTGTTTTATCAGGAAAAAGTTCCCAAAAAATAGGATCACTGTGTTGACCCGTAATTTGATTCTTCAGAGGGGATCATCATCATACGCAATATGTATTTTTCCTCTTGTATGACCTGGCCTCTTTCCCACAGCTGCCCTTTTTCCCCACGATTGTGTTGCCAGTTATCTGTGCTGATACAGAAACCTGAGTCACTCCGAGTCCTGCAGAGCATCCACATTCAGCGGGAGGATGAGATAGGAGGAGGAGGAGGAGGAGGGGGAGGGGGAGGAGGAGGGGGACGAGGGCAGACAGACAGACAGACGGAGGGGGAGTGACTCCGACCAGATGCGGATGGCAGAGTGAGGGAGCGGCAGGAAAAGAAAAAAGAAGGTCGGGAGGAGGGAGGGCGTGCACAGGATGAGAATGAGGAGCGGTGGTGAGGGACGACAAGGAATCAGGTTTCTCAGACCCAGCAGCACTACGACTGGAGAGGGGAGGAGGAGAGAGGCTGGGCCAGATTTCCCCGTCAGACACTCCCAGTCTTTTAAAGGCTCTGAGCTCAACTCGCAGTCCCTGGACTCTCCTTTAAGTCTGGAGCTCAGCGTGCAGGGCCAGCGTGACGTACACACACATCCCTGGGAGAGCTGTCACCTGAAGACTAACGCACCTCTGGAGGTCTCACATCCCTGGGGACATCAGTAGTTTTCGGTAAGTGTCACTCTTTCTCTTGTAGTTTGTCTGAGTCTTAATTTCGTGCTTTCTTCAGGTGCTGCTTCATGCACACTTTGCTGAGGTGATGCTTTTTGTGTCTCATATTTCTGCCTCTGGTTCTAATTTGCTGTGCACGGCTCTCCCTCCCACCGGAGTTATATGTGGATTTTTTTTATTGGACTGGGACGGCCTTGAAATTCTTCACATAATTGTGTGCAGGAAATATGCAGTTCTGAGTAAATATCAGGACACAAATCCCACCACAGCGGGGAGAAGTAGCATTCCCATGAAAACTAAAACTTCAAAACTAGAAGCGTGCACACCAGATAAAAAGTCAAAAGCTGTTGGTTGTCATGTGGCTGTTGATTCCCAAAGTCTATCCAGCCAGATTTTCCTCCTGAGTCACGTCTCTGTGTGGTCAGTGAACTCCCTGGTGAAGCGGCTGACGTGTGTGACTCATGTTTCCCAAAATAAAACAACACAATGTGACCTAATTGCAGCTTAAAGGTCTGGATGTGGAGTCTGAAAAAGTTCCTGGAAGGAGAATAACAGAAAGTCTTTGACGTGGCTGTGCTAAGTGAGCGCGCCAAAACATAAAAGCACTCGTTAGTTCATGGAGCAAATAGCTGTGGAAAATAAGCCTTCATTCCTTCATGGTCAGTCTGTTTCCTCAGTAGGAGTGTGAGATTGAATTGTGTACAACGGAGAAAGCATTCCTCGTGTCTCGTCAGTCATGCTGCGGTGAGAACTCTCATAAACTTGTGTGTGTGTGTGTGTGTGTGTGTGTGTGTGTGGAAGGGGTGGGATGTAAAATAAGGAGAATGCAAGATGTGATGTTGTTCTTTCAGAGGACAATGACAGGAAAAGAGGTTTTCTTTTACACAGGAAAACAGCTATAACGGCGTTAGAAAACCTTTCCTCCCCAGAAGCGTTTGATCCACATTTATCAGCGAACAGCAGAGATAGCGAGAGACTATCTGCTTTCACCGACAAGCAGCAGGTCTGTGGGGTATTTGGTGTCTGATTCTGGGTCTCTGACACGTCGCTGAGGGTCCGAGGAGAGATCTGTGCGTCACATTTCAATACACTTTAAGTGTAATTGAAAGATTTTGGACGATATATATGAAACTAACCTGACCTCAGAGTATCAACAGTTGAGCTAAATGCTGATTATTAACATGTATAATGTTAATTGACTTCACCATCTTAGTTCAGTGTGTCAGCATGCCTTTAGTGTCATCAGTTCTGACACTATTTGGCTGTAAATCAAAGTATTGGTCAAAACTGTATAAGATATTTAAATTAGTTTCTCAAACTTTGACCTGCCGGTGGCACAAGATAAAAAGTCAAAAGATCACCAGAGTCGGTGGGATGCATCCTCAGGTTACCGTGAACATCTGTGCCCAATTGTATGGCAATCCAACAAATAGATGGACTGAAATTGCATCCCTGCAGTCATGCTGCAAGTGTTGTTAAAAAATATATATATATTACCCTGTTAATAGCAGTATATTGCATGAAGGCTGTTTTTTTTTTTGCAGATTTTTTATTTATAGCAATCAAAATATTGGTAAATGATCATTTTAGACAGATTGCATCACAATCACATGTAAAAAAAAAAAAAAACAAAAAAAAAAAGAAGAAGAAGAAAAAAAGTTAATCTCTGCTCCTGATCTTCATCCGAGCAGGCTGAGACACACAGACTGCTGAGTGTGTGATCTTTCCTAACTCAGCACACGGACTACAGGAGATGCCATGCACGCACCTCTCTTCTTTCAAGATAATGAAAGAGCAAAGATTGATGGCGTGATTGCGTCAAGATTTAAATGCTGACTCATGTTTCTTGTAAATACCCTGTAAGTTAGATGAACAATATGGGCTACTGTACAGACACAGATTGTCTTTGTAACTTCGGCGGTCAGCGGGACAGAGTAAAGATTTACTATTTTGCTCAGAGATACTTCTGCATACACAAAGCTTTAAACCCAAATCCTCCATTTAAAAAGGATTCTGTTATTCCCATATCAGCAAAGTAAAGTCTCCCCCTCATTGATACACCGAACCAGCTGCTCCGACAAACCAGCTCGTCGTCCAACAGGAAAATTGCTGACGTGTGTTTGTCTAACTTTATGAATCCGACCCAAAGAAAACCTCCCGAGCAGAAGTGAGGATAAATATTATTATGTGATCATTTCTATTTAGATAGTCTTTGAAGCGGTTGGATGAACGCAGAGCTTTCGCAAAATGTGTTCAGTTTGGATTCAGGGGAAAAAAAATATCTGGAACGATCCACTGACATCTGCTTCTTTTTAGCAGCATATTTCCAACTGGCATGTGTCGCGGATAGAAATGGATCCTGAAGGTTTACGTGAGTAAATGTTACTCTGTCAGACTGAAGATGCAGAAATTCTGATGATTTTGCTGTTTGTATAAAGATTTATGGTGTAATGAAAGCTGAGTCGAGAGTTAAATTCCTGCTATAATTGAATTGGATCTAGTTCTGGTCTTCCAGTTCTGATGTCTGTGGTATGATAGGCTCTTGACCTTTGCACAGGTATCCAAGATGATCCAAATGTGCAGGTGATGCTGGCCGGCTCGACTCTGAGGAAAGTCAAGTCCCGCTCCTGGAAAAAGCAGCGGCATTTCCGCCTCCTGGAGGACGGCATGACCATCTGGTACAAGTCCAGATGGGCCGGGAGAGGCCACTCCACCTGTGAGTGCACAAGCATGTATATATCTTTGTAAATAGGATTGCTGGTTTAGTCATGTGATCTGCCCTGGTGATTAAGTTCCTTGGGGTTCAGTTAAAAAAAAAAAAAAAAAGTTAAAAATGTGAACATGAGGGCGCCCTGGTGGTCTGATGGTTAAGGTGCATACGACATTACCGCGACATCCCTTGTTGGGGTCCTGTTTAATGTCATAGCCCTCTCTCCTCCGGTCATTTCCTGTCATCTCCTCTCCTTTAATCTATTCTATGAAGAGAAAAACACGCCGAAAAATCAAATAAAACCTGATAAAACAAAAGAAGCATTTCCTCTTAAGCTGCACAGAAACGATCTTTCCTTTACCGGGACTGGACTCGTGGCTTTCATGGCTCAGGACAGTTTCTAAAATGCTCAATCAACTTCGCCAGCTGTATCCCCAATACCAGTGTTTGTGCTAAGCTAAGCTAACCAGCTCCCAGCAGCTCCATCTACCTGCTGTATAAAGACGTCAGTCCTGTCTCCTCATCTAACCCTCTGCAAGAAAACGAATAAGCGTATTTCCCAAAGAGTCGAGCTGTTGCATTAAGAAGCTCACTTCAGAACAATGGAGCCCTTCACGAACTGATTATCATCGCCAGATTGCCAACAACAGGCTGCAGCCTCGTGACCTCAGTCATCCAAAGACCCAAAGATCCAGCGGTTCACTCCATGAGAAGTGATCAACTCGTTTTTAACCCGGGCCCCCTTCCCTAGCACGAAGATCAAAGGGTCTTGCAGGTCCACATCACCAAACTTTACCTGTCTCACAAAACAAGGGTAAAAGTTCTGATAGTAACCCCCCCAAAAAAATAATTGCAAAGTTATTACAGATCACTAGAAATACAAATTACTGGTAGAGTGACAGTAATTTAATAATACTTAATAGGTGTAATTCAAGATTTTTACAATTTTGCAAGTAATTGCCAGAGCCTTTGTTCTAAGCATTTACATTACAGTGAATGCAAAATGCTAAACCCTCTCATACCTTCGAACTTCAATGCAGAAGCATCTAAAATGCATCAAAGAATGTAAACTAAACGTGGAACTATTTCTTCGTCATGGGTCGTCGCAGTCTCGGTGAGCGAGGTGGAGGCAGTGCGGGAGGGCCATCAGTCCGAGGTCCTGACGAGCATCGCCGAGGAGTTCCCAGCTGACCTCTGCTTCACCTTGGTGTTCCACGGTCGCCAAGGCAACCTGGACCTCGTGGCCGACTCCCCAGACGAGGCGCGGGCCTGGATCCAGGGAGTGCGCAAGCTGATCCACAAAGCCCAAACGATGGACGAGAAGGAGAGGCTGGATCAGTATCCTTTGACAGCGGTGGCTCGGGAACGTAATGGAAAACAGCCGTGTTTATTCTGGTGCTGGCTGTTATCAGATGTTGGCTAATTCATTTCTTTCTCTGAACAAATCTCCAAGTAGTTTACTCAGAACAGGAAACCGTGTCCTCCCTTTTTTTTATTTATGTCAGTGGGTATATTAACATTTGAGATTTTACTCCACATCTGAGCCGGAGTTTCCCTCAGCGTCTCCTCAGGTGGGTCTGGGACTGGTTCCAGAAAGCGGACAAAAACAAAGATGGGAAGATGAATTTCAAAGAAGTGAGGAAGCTGCTGAAGATGATGAACGTAGACATGAATGAAGAGCATGCGCTCAATCTCTTCACGGTAAGACTTTGAGTGAGGCCGTAAAGATCAGAGCTTCAGTCTGTCTGTCTCAGACTTGTTGCTGGAGGTTGACACAACCTCTAAAAACTGTTTTTCTGATGGTTAGTTTGAGTAGAATTGGCAGAATAATAATTAAAAAACAACAACTATTTCCGACCATATAACATATCATAATAATAATAATAAACTTTTCATACAGGAAATGCAGCTCAAAGTGCCTTACAGAAAGAAAATGGCATGCACTGCTTCATATAAAAACGGATATAAAGGAACATAAAAACGTGTTAAAGTGTAATTTAACTGGCAGATGTCGCCAAGCGTGGCAATCTCACGTTCAGCTGTAGTGGATGGCCGTGACTAAATTTCATGCTTTGATACCAGGTTGGATAAGAACAGGTAACAATTAAACGCAAGACATTAAGAAAACAGAATAATCGTTCAAATTCAGAATAAAAAAAAAAAAAAAAAATAGAATAAAGAAAAATGCTTTTCAAAATACGACGCGCAAAAGATAAAAAGACTTGACGCGCCACCCGTCTTTAATTTTATGAATACAATCTTTATTTCCAAAGATGGCCGACAAGTCAGAGAGCGGCTCTTTGGAGATCGAGCAGTTCGTTCACTTCTATAAGATGCTGACTCAGAGGGACGAAGTGTGGAAGGTGTTCCAGGACTTCTCCGGAGACGGAGAGAAGTTGCTGTCGGACGAGCTGGAGAACTTCCTGAGGACGGAGCAGCACGAGGGAGAGCGCAGCGCCCAGCGCGCGGAGGAGCTGATGGAGCGCTACGAGCCGTCTGAGACAGGTAACCGAGAGGCGTGTTTATAGACGACAGGCTGGACGTCGAGAGGTGTCGCTCTGCAGCTGCTGTAAGATAGAGTCACACGTGTCCTGTGATAACACGCATAAACTGCTACAATATTATAATTTTTTTTTTTTTTTTTATTGGAAATAAGACCAGAAAATATTGTTCGTGCTTGATAACAATACCCCATGCCTGATACTTCTTATATCTGTGTAGTTATTATTAGTTCATTATTTATTTTTTTTTTCTAGTTTTTAAGGTTCTACATTTTAGTAAAATGACTTTACTTTGCAAGGCACATAAAGATTTGCATGCATTTGCTATTTGATCAAATACTGATAAGGCAACTCTGTCTTTAATGTTTACTATATCATTTGATATCTCAATTTAGATTCAGAGCAAATTTGGAGAACTTTTGACGTAGAGTAGAGTTTCTTATGGGATGTTGGTGCTCGACGAGGTTGAAAAAGACATTTTTCTGCTGCTGAAGTTTCTGAATACAGACCGAAGTTGGAGCATTTTGAGACATTCTCCTTGCGTAAATCTTTAAATCTGTGATTAATGGTTAAATTGTCAAATTAAAAACATAATTCAATGTAGTTATAATGAATAGATGTGTAAACAGAGTTGAATTAATAGGAAACCATCTGCGAGACATGCTGCTGTTTGTAGATGAGGTACATGAGAGAAATCATATAATAGATAGTTTTTTTTTACAACATAACAAAGTGCAGACAACGAAGATTCATCAGCAGTGATCGCAAATATGATGGCAAACTATTGTTGTTTTTTTTCCACTGGTAAATGTCAGGAAAAGAAGAAAAAAGTGGTGTAGAATAAAAAAAAAAAAATGTAAACAGTAGACTAAAACTTTTTCATTTCCCCCACATTATATTTATTATCATGAATCTATTTTTATTGTTCGTAATGTGAGTAACGGTGATACTTTTAGCAGTTTGATAAGTACGGGCCCCGGTTATTTCTGCCAACCCCATCTGTATCTGTGACCTCTGCGCAGCCATGAAGCAAGGCGCCATGTCGTTAGACGGCTTCCAGATGTATCTGTGCTCCCGGGACGGCTCCATTTTCAGAGCCGAGCGTCGCGATCTTCACCAGGACATGAGCCAGCCGCTCAGCCACTACTTCATCTCCTCCTCGCACAACACCTACCTGCTGGAGGACCAGCTGCGGGGGCAGAGCAGCCTGGAGGCGTACATCCAGTGAGGGCTGCCTGGACACACAACACACAGGGGCGTTACACGGGAGGGAGACTCTGCAGATGATTCATACGGAGCTGGGTAGTGGGACATTGAAACGGCGACCCGAGAGATTAGATGGTACCAGAGTTAATATAGTGTGTTTCAGGGAGATGAGACCTAAGCTGACTTAAGGTGAAAGCAAATGCTTAGAAAGACCAATGATACATTTGTTCATTTGAGACAAAATGATGTCTCGTTTTACGCAAAGTAGTAGATTCAGTTTTGATTGAAAAATTCATAGAAAAATTCATAGTGTAACAGCGAAGTGTCATTTTGAACAAAAACAATAAAAACAACTTGGTCATTATTGATGTTTGTGTGCTTGCTTGTGTGTCTGCAGGGCCCTGAAGAGAGGCTGCCGTTGCGTAGAGGTGGACTGCTGGGACGGCAGCGACGGGGAGCCTGTTGTGTATCACGGTCACACCTTGACCTCAAAAATCCTCTTCAAAGACGTCGTTTCAACAGTCAAAGAGTACGCCTTCAAGGTGGGCAGCGTCTAGAATACATGAATCACTGCTCAGATGTATCCTCAAGCTTTGTTTTGACTTAATAAGGTTCTGTTGTCAAGCTAAATTTGTTTTTAAGGGTCTGATTGTTTTAACTGTGTCTGATTTGTTTTAATTTTGTTCAATGTTGTTCAGCACTTTTGTAGACCTATGTTGGGTATAAATGTGCTGCATAGATAAACTGGTTCACCCAAATACACATATTTTATTACTGGTATGCTATTCAGCCGTGCAGCTCAGTCATGCCATAGTCAATTTCCCAGTTACTTAAAGTCATGTGTACCCATCAGTGTTGCACAGTTTGCATTAAAAATGAGGAAATGGTCCCACTGATTATTCACAATAACTGGAGAAGAGAAGAGAACACTAATGAAACTCCATTTACCTCTAATTTATTGGATCTGCTGCACAAATCTGAGACACAGAACTCACAACTGGGACAAATTAAAACCAAGACAATCCTCACGACCACACACAAAACTGACAGCAATTTAAAAAAAATGTATTTTCTCTGTTGAGCAAACCAACCCGACAAGTGCAGATGTAATTTTCAAGGCTTGTCTGTGTGCCCAGAGAAGTGTGAATCCCAGATGCAGTATGTTGGTAACTTTCCCTGAATGTAGCCCCTGCCGACCGGCCCACATGGAAAACAACCAAAACCTTTCTCACGTGTCTTCACTTCTCGGTTTTATCCTCCTTCAAACTTTCCTACCAGGAATGTGAGGAACAAACTGTTCAGTGAGGATTGTGGAAACTTCTGCTTTAATGGAAACACACAGTACTGTTAAACTATCCAAAATAGCCACGTGTTCTTTTTGAAAGAGTATTGTGTCCTACCTGTTTGACAGGCGTCGGACTTCCCCGTCATCCTGTCCCTTGAGAATCACTGTGGTGTGGAGCAGCAGACCGTCATGGCCCGACACCTGAGCCAGATCCTGGGCGACACGCTGCTGACCACCCTGCTGGACGGACAGGTCCCTCAGCAGCTGCCCTCTCCGCAGGTCAGGATCCGTTCCAGTCCTGTTGTATTTGTGCAAATGTGCAAAGGGAGCACAATTTGCAAAGTTTACCCAATACTTAAGTTTACTGTAAAACCTTTCAGCCCCTTTAGAACAGCTGTGCTTCGATTGAGGCTAATGGCAAATGTTAGCATGCTGACACGGTGAACTCTAATGCTTAACATTTGACCTGCTAAACATCAGCATGTTATCACAGTCACACTATGAGCATGCTGACATCAGCATTTCCCTGTAACTCAAAGCACAACTACGCCTCAGCGCAGAGACATTGAGACATTAGGACTGTTTTGTTTCATCTTATGATACACTGTTTCAAATGCAGCTTCAATACTGTGTTTTAAAGTTGGACGTTTCAGCTTTTCCTTTTTTAAATTTTTTTTATTGTTATGTTACATTTAATCAGGAGGAATGAAATGTTTACAAACAATACCCCGTCCAATCTGAGGGAAAACTTGGCTTCCATTCACAATTCAAAGACATTTCAATACCTAACGGTCAGTCTGCACCTCGTTATCCGTCGTGCTGTGATCCTAGAAGTGCCAGTGTAGCTTTCAAACTCTTCTCCATTAGAGCACTCAGAACAATCGATGCTGACTTGAAGTAATGGCAGATGAATGCTACGAGGAAATTCCACTGTGGTTTTAGCCAATTAAATAGTGGTTGATTGCTGCAGTTAGTTGGAGACAACATACTGCAAGAAGACGGAATACCTTCACAAGTAGTCTGGGTATTGAAGACAACAAAAACAATTGAATTGAATTGAACTGAACTGAACCTGTGTCTCGTTGCAGGAACTGAAGGGGAAGATTTTGCTGAAAGCCAAGAAGATTGGCGGTCTAGCAGAGTGTCTCGACGAGACCCTGACAGATGAAGCGAGTGACGAGGACGAGATGGCTAACGGTGACGCTGACAGCCCCTCGACAGAAGATCCACCTGCTGAGAACAGGATTGACAAGGTAGATGTGCGTCGTGCCGTTACCTTTTATTTCTTTCGTTGTTATCAGACGCTGCCTCTTCAGATTTAATAAGAGTGGGAGTGAAGAGAGTTGGAAAGCAGAAATCAGTGAACAACGTCAGAGGAGATAGTGAAGCGAGACAGCAGTGAATGGTGCTTGATAGTGAAGAGAGACAGGAAACTGGGTGACAGTGAGGCGAGACTGGAGTAAAAGAAAGGAGACAGTTAAAAGAAGCAGGAAACAGATATTTAAAAGGCAGAGATAAAACAGAGAAGTGACAAACAGCATCTAATGTTCTTCTCAGGAAAGTGTGACTTTTTAAACCAGTTTCTCCCCATAAAACTTCTCTTCTTTCAGACAACATGCACGTGCACTTGATATGTTCTCTATCTTCTGTATATTCAAATGTATTAATACTAACATATTCTACTGTTGTTTTTACTTTTTCCTCTTAATTTAAGCATTCTGCACTAAATAAAAGTATTCAACAAATGATCCACTACTTGACAGTTATTTTTTAAACATGTTTATTATGACAATAATATATCACTATATATAATATTATATAATTATTTGCCATTTCATTAACATTTTTGACAAAATAGTGACATTACTTGTATTTGTCCAGTCAAATTTCCGACTTTTATTTACATTTGGTTACAATTTAGTTTATCTGTAAACAAATGATCATGACATTTTTAAAAAAAAATTTATTTCAAGTGTTTTTCAGACTACTTCATTTAAAACAAATATTACCAGGAAATTATGGTTTCCATCATACCTTTAAGGCCAATGAGCAGCTTTGGCTCAGATGGCAGCGCAGGTTGCCCCATTAATCATAAGGTCGGTGGTTCAATCCCCGTTTCCTTCCGTCCACATTCTGATGTGTCCCTGGGCAAAACACTGTAAAGTGCTCTGAGACCACTGAGGTGATAAACTGCTACATAAGTGCAGACCAACACTCACCCTTGATGTTATTAATGTTTAAAGTGGCGGAAAAAAGATTTGTTGACTTATTCTGTGTTTTATTCTGCCCACACCTGCAGAAGTCCAAACTGTCCAGGGAGCTGTCAGACTTGGTGGTTTACTGCAAGAGCGTTCACTTTCATGGCTTCGAGCACGCACGGTCTCACACCGAATGCTACGAGATGTCCTCCTTCTCTGAATCGAAGGCCAAGAGGCTCGCCAAGGAAGCAGGTACCACAACCAAGAGGGCATATTGTTTTATCTGTGTATATTGTTACATTATTTATAACTGTATATTGAATTGCAGATGGAGAAGCAGGTCAATTTCTCAGTGTTCCTGCCACAGAACTACATCGCACATTTTCTCTTCTAACTTTTCCTCAGGGACAGATTTTGTGCAGTACAACACACGGCACCTGAGCAGGATCTACCCCAGCGGCCTCCGGACCGACTCCTCCAACTACAACCCGCAGGAGATGTGGAGTGTGGGCTGCCAGATAGGTGGGGGGGGGGGGGGGGGGGGGGGGGGGGGGGGGGAAGGTCGCCCTCTTCTGGTTACACAAAAGGTTTAAAACAGCACTTCATGAAAACAGACAAGGTCCATGCCGTCAGTTCAAGCATTTACAATGAGTAGTTACATATGCTGTGGCTGCTGGATAAAAAGCCTTTTGTTTCCCTAATGCAAAGGTTGCGGTGCACATTTTGTACAACAAGTTATTAATAAAGGAATGCAGCAATTTAATTTTTTTTTTTTTTTTTTTTTTTTTTTTTTGGGGGTGTTTTAAAAGTTCAGCATGTTGCAAAATCTTCTTAACACACACAACCGCTGCCTTTGTACTGAAACAATGTGTTTTATCTAACATTCAACAGTTTTGTGACCACTTGACATTCAGTGAGCAACATGCAGTTGGATTTTCTACTGTCTAATACTGACTCATGATTGAAACATAGTCCAGCTATTCTCAGTTTTTTGACACTTTATACTCTAATATTACACAAATCAATGCTCCTGTTGAATAAGCGTTAAAAAAAAATTAAGATTCAATCAACGACTTACAGTTAAGCCCAAAATCATTCATACCCATGTCAAATATTCATGTCTAGTGTATCTATTTTCATGTTTTGTTTTACATTTCTATGAAAAATATCATGTCCATAATGTAAAGCAGCCACTCTGTGCAACCAGGAGTGCTCACTCAGCTTTTTGGGTTTTAGCCATGACTTGATATGGACTAGAAAATTACTGCATGAGCTGTTTGTAGTTGATTAGAACGCTGCAAATTTGGGACATCGCCATTTTAGTAGAAAGTGTATAAAAAAAACCATGGAAATAGTTCAGATTTATTAGTAACATCTAAAAAATATGTCTTCCAACATTTTGTCACTTGTTTAAGTCAAATACAGATGATGAAACCTACTGATCAAATAAAAATTCACTAGACATGATAATTTGACATGGGAATGAACAATTTTGGGCTTAACTGTAAACGGTGAGTACAAAACAATCTTCCACATAAAGCTCTCAACATCAGCAACAGAACAGGACAGATGCTTCCTGTCACACTGGCAGCATCTACTTTAGATGTAAGACAGTCTTCAGCCGGACTTTTCACATTAACTTTGACAGCTCGATAGATTCTCAGTCTGGGAAATGACGTGATGCAGCCAGACATTTCATTGCATTATTTGCCCTCTATCTCTTTTCCCAAAGTGGCCCTGAACTTCCAGACGGCCGGCCTGGAAATGGATCTGAACGACGGGCTCTTCAGGCAGAACGGCTGCTGCGGCTTCGTCCTCAAGCCCGACTTCATGAGAGACGGAAACACTCAGTTCAGTCCAGAGAAACCTGAGGAGCGGCAAGGCCACAAACCACTCCGCTTGTCCGTACAGGTACAAAAGCACACGAAAGTCCGGCTGGTTTGTAGTTGAAATGGATAAATTTACGTGATAGATGTGAGGCGAAAATGTCAGAAAACCAGTGAAATGTACAGTAAAGTGAATGTTTGTGTGTTTATCAGGTGATAAGTGGGCAACAGTTGCCGAAGGTCAATCAGAAAGAGGGCTCGATTGTAGACCCGCTGGTCAGAATGGAGATCTATGGAGTACCACAGGACCAGGCCAAGGAGGAGACCAGTCACATTAACAACAATGGTGAAAGAGTCTCCCGTATTTTACTCGCATAGATGCTTTTGATGACACTGCGAGGGAAAGGTTATTTGAGAAAAGAAGAAGAAATGTCGATCTAAAGAGTCCCATCCCCTTCCATCTGCAGGTTTTAACCCAGTATGGAACGAAACTCTAAATTTCGTCGTCCACTCGCCCGAGCTGGCGCTGGTTCGCTTCGTGGTGGAGGACTACGACAAGGCGTCCAGGAACGACTTCATGGGGCAGTTCACTCTTCCTTTCACGTGCATCCAAGCAGGTGAGGAAAACGTTCAGAGAAATATCAAGATAAATTCTTAGGTTGTGTTCAATTACAGACAAAAGACAAACTCAAAGGATTAACAGCACCAGCGAGCTGACAACCCAACTCTTCCTCTTCCTCTCTCCAGGATACCGTCACATACATCTGCTCTCTAGAGACGGGACGGCCATCCCTCCCGCTTCACTCTTTGTTAACGTCAGCCTTTCAGAGCTCACATGAAGAAGTCAGATCTGAGGATGTGAAGCCAGAGCTGGTCACCAGACCTGACGCGGAACAGCGAACAGCACACACGCCAGTGCTTTGCTCTGATTTTGGGGGTTACTTGCCAGATTTAAATCGGGTGTCAATCTGAACAAATCAACAGGCAACATGTCAGGAATCAGACTGTCGTTTGATTTCCAGCATTAAAAACGGGGGCACGTTGACCGCCAATAATGATTTCATACAGCTCATTCGGCGTTATCGTAGGTTTAATCCATCTATTAATTTCACGAAGAAATTAGACATCTTGCCCAGGTAGTAGTATGAAAGATTTCCAATCTGATGTCTGCCTGAATTTATCTTTAATGTGCAATATGTGCAAGTTTTACGCAAGTATTTCTTTTTAAGAGCGTTCCAATATTTCGAGTCTAAAATGTGAGAGAAAATAAAGGATTGCTGCATGTTTGGAATGTCTAAATATAAATAACAGTACTGAAAGTCTACAGTCTGTGATTTTAAAATTAAATAATGTGAAAATATATTGCCAAATATCTATTATAAATCTAGAAGATCATGTGTGTTCATGCATGTTTACCTGCAGTCGAACTGCAAAGTGCCTGCTTGAATGACTCATTTCTATTTACTAATGTTGAAATTCTACAAACTTGTGTTGTGTATAATGTATTTGTATGTGTATATAGGCATGTAAATACATGCAATAAACTTTCTGAATGGTTCAACGTCGGTGAGTAAAATTCAGTGATTCGTTTTAAACTGCAGTTCTTTATGAAAAGACATCAAAACTTAGTATGTGCCGATTAGTTTTATTAGGCTTTTGCAGCACAAACGGACTCCGCTGCATCTCTACTGTGGCTCGTCGGTGTTTTGTGTCGCTTCTGCAGCCTCCTCTTCCTCCTCCTCCTCCTCCTCCTCCTCCTCACAGGCCTGAGGAAGCTGCTCAGTGGCCGTTCCTTCTGCTGCTCTCTCATCCAGAGTCCCCTGCAAAGCCTCTTTCAGGGTGAGTCCACCAGCCTCAGAGTCCCTCACCACGCCCTGCTCCGCCGGCACCTCTGGATGGTGCCTCTGCAGATGTTTGACCACCTGGAACTTCTGTTTGGCCCTGTAGGAGCAGTGGCGGCAGCTGAAAGGCTGCTGCTTGGTGTGAGACAGGTAGTGATGTCGGAGGCCCGCCGGCCACCGGAAGGCCTTCTGGCACAGTCCGCACGTGTACGGCCGGTCGTCGCTGTGCTGCCGCTGGTGGGTCTTCAGGATGAAGCTGGTCTTGAAGGCTTTGCCGCATTTCTCGCAGACGAAAGGGCGCATGTCGCAGTGCTGCGTGTCCCGGTGGGCACGGAGGGCGTCTGCTCTGTTGGTGCGGTAGTCGCACTCGTCGCAGGCGTACGGCTTCTCCCCTGCAGACGACAAGTACATGTTGGTTGGTTTTTTTTTGTTTTCACATTTTCTCACACTAAAAATATTCAACATGGCCGACTGTTATAATCATCATCGTGTCTGTCTTGCTGATTGATACCTGTGTGTTTGGTCATGTGGTACTTCAGCTGAGTCGCCCACTTGCATTTGTAGCCGCACTCTGGACAAAGGTACTTCTTCTCTTCCTGGTGAACCCTCATGTGGAGCTGTGATAGGAAAGATACAAATTTAGTTTTTTTTTTTTTAAAACGTCAAAAAAAAATGTAAAATCATTTCTGACTGTTCATAACAATTTATCTTGAAACAAATAACTTAAATCTGCAGTGTGCAATTTCTGTCTCCCCCTTCTGCCAGTGCTGCTCGTTACAGGCTCGTACTACTGCGCCTGGTTTGAGCGTCACCACTCCTGCCAATGGACTCGTTTTCGTAATCAGTTTGATCCATTCGGTCTGAAAATGTTTGGAGGTCAAGAAGAGCTGCACGATTGAATTATTTTTGTCCCCGTTTAAATTAGCACAGAGCTAAACCGACGGTTACTTAGCTCAGTCAGTGGAAGTCCCTGCTGTGCCTACCCCGCCTGTAGAGCTGGCTCTGTATGCATTCATACAGCCAGCGCAGGAATGTCTGACCAGACGCCAGATCTAAAAACTCGGTATACTTGGAAATACAGAGATTTACCTCACGGTACTTTGCTTAATATGCATTTTGCAAACTCATTTGGCAGGAGCTTGGCTGTATTGGACGTTCATTTACGTGTCCATGGTTGTCCATGGGGTGTCTGTCTGGCATTTACTACCAATATTATTTTATAAAAATACATTTAACAACTTTGCAATTTAATACCTTTAAATATATACATATATATATATATATCAACCACACCGAAACCTATTAATGCTATTAGAGTAAAGGGCTGACGTGGGTGTTTATTGTCCGGTGCCTTCCTCGGTTTCTGCCCCCAAATTGTCAAAAGTAGTTTGATTTGCAAGCAGGACTCAACTGGGAGAGCAACGACTTAACCTGAGAGGCTGCATGCAGAGCAGAAACTTTGCTTCTTAGTTTTATATGCGCATGTGTCATTCTTTACCTCTCCTTATGTTTTATTTCTCCCTCACAGCTGCCTGTCCAACTCTAGGTTGTCGACTTTGTGCACAAGGACCTATATGTGCCCGTGTTAAATAATGCAATTTGCTAGCGATCGCGTTTTATGATATAAATCTGATGCCGTAGGATCATCCTCTAAACTTTGAGCTGACCTTCAGCCTCGATGGATCGGTGCAGGTGTAACTGCACTGCTCACAGCTGTAGGGCTTCTCCCCGGTGTGTATCCGAATGTGCCACGTGATCTTCTGCTTGTTCCGCGTGGAATACTCGCAGTCTGTGCATTTGTACAAGCGCTTGCTTCCATGTGAGCGCAGGTGCTGCTCCAGCACCAGCTGATGCCGACAAGCAAACTGACAAGAGCTGCACTTGAGGGGCTTGTCCTCCGGGGATCCGTCCTCGTGTTCATTCAGGAGGTGTTGAGCCAACTGCTGCCTGGCTTTGGTTGCAAAGGGGCACAGTTGACACTGGTGTGCCAGGTGAGTTCTCTGATGGATCTCGAGGCGTTCCTTTGACTCAAAAGCCTCCTGGCAGGTGGTGCACTTTCCCTGGAGGTGCTGGCTCTGTTGGTGGGTCTTCAGCGCGACGTCGCTGCTGCACGTGAAGTCGCACCGCTTGCACGAGAAACGGACCCGCAGCTGGTGCACACGTTTGCAGTGGTTCCTCAGAGCGATCTCGGAGCTGAACTGAGCATCGCAGTGAGTGCAGACGTGCTTCAGCTCCCCCGTGTGGCATCGGACTTTGTGCCGTCTCACGTCGTCGAGTGCGTAGCCGCTGAAGTCGCACAGCGGGCAAAAGTGCGACGGCTGTTTGTCGTGGATTCGCATCTTATGTTGACGCAGTTTGTTCGCAGCCCCGAAGGTCTTGTCGCACATGTCGCAGCCGTGACGGCCGACTCCGGTGTGGAGAGACTCGTGCTCCTCCAAGCGGTAGCGCCTCGAGGTGCTGAAAGGACAGTAGCGGCAACGGTGAGGCCGAGCGCCTTTATGTTTGAGTGCAACGTGTTGCGTCATGCATCGCTCTTGTTTACAGGTGAAGGTACAGTGCTGGCAATGCAAACGTTTAGGCTCGGCAACACCTAGCCTTTCTTTTTTATGGACATGCAGAGTGTGACGGGTCAAAGACGTTTTAGATTTGGCGACAAATGAACACGCGGAGCACTGGACTTCATCTGGCTTCATGCAGCCTTTCTTTTCGTGGCTGTCTAACGCTCTTCTCTGACTGCACTTGAATGGACAGCTTGGACACCCAAAGGTTTGACGTTTCTTAGAAGCTTCCGCGGAACCTTCGCCCACCTCCTCCGCCAGGTCGTCTTTTTCGTTACCACCTTCATCGCCCACTTCTGAAATCCTCTGGTTCTCTTTTCTCCCGGAGACTTTCCTGCAGGTCGAGAGGTGCCGTTCAACTGTTGGGAGCCCGACTGATGAAAAACTGCATAGCTTGCATTTGAACTTCCCATCTTTTTTAGTGTAAAGGGACTTTTTCTGCAGTAGAATATTTCTGAGCTTCTTCCTCGAGGCACATTTTTTCACAAGCTTCCCATTTAAAAGCTTATTTGTCTGAATTTTGCTTTGCCGATGCTCTGACACGGCGGATGAAAGGGCCTCATCAACAAAGCCCTGACAGTTTGTCAACCGAGATGTGCCTTCTTCCTCTTCTTGTTGGTGAAATTCAAGATCTGTGGAAATCTTATTTTGTGAGGACGGAGGCTCCGTCTGATCTGAAATTGTTCCTCCATCCAGTTGTTGGGATCCTTCCTGACCTACAGTAGAGTTCTCTTTTCTGGCCGGACGTGTATTTGAAATGCCTACAAATGTTCTTGTTTTTCGTGGAAGTGCCGGGCACTTCTTTTTAAGGTGGCTCTCGAGGCCACGCCTCTGTTTGAACTGCACACCACAGGCCTGGCACTTGTGTCCGGTTATCCTGCCGTGGCACGAAGCCTGGCAGTGGTGCTTCAAAGCGCTCTCCCTACAGGTCACATAAGAGCATTTGTCACAGCGATAAACATCTTCAGCCGGCACCACAAGCATCTGCACCCTTCCCTCTAAAACCATGGCTTCTGCTTGGTCCTTGTCGTGCTTCTTCATCGCTTTCAGACGGATCTCGGATTGTAGCGGCTGATCTCGCTCGGGTGGGAAAGTAGAACTGATTGTTTCGACGGTGTTTTCCACCTCGCCAGGCTCGGCAGGTTGACTCGTATTATTCGGACGCTCACAGCTTTCATCTACGTCGCTTTGTTCACACTCTCCATCCGGCACTGCTGCATCATCTCCCTCTGATGAACTGGTCGAGGCAGAGACGTCTGCCTTCTCTTGCGACGTGTCACAGTTTTCCTCCTCATTTTGTAAAGGGGAGGTTTGATAGTCGTTGGACGATAGCGTCGTTAAAACGAGAGTACAGTACTCTTCGGGATTGTTGACGGATGGAGTACTGTCTGAAATAGCTTCATTGACAACTTCTTGGGAAACAACGTGGAAAACATCCACAGGATCCACGGGTTGTGAACCAGTTTCTTTACTGGCATCTTGATCTGCTGAACCAGGAGGAAGAGATAGTTCACTCCGAGCGTCGGAAGCTGCAGACATTGGAGCTCCTTCACCGGCGGATTGTTCGGAAACCGGAGGTTTCATGTAAAAATGCATGAACTCAGTCGAGTTCCTCTCCTTCTCCTTTGCAGCATAGTTCTCCAGCCACGCTTTGTCCCCGGGTACGTACCCATGAGCCTTCCTCTTGTGGAGGAAGAGGCTGATGCTACTGAAGGAGGAGTAGAAGCAGAGGGCGCAGCGAAACTCCTTGAGCTTGGTGTGTTTGCAGTTCTCGTGGTTTTGGAGTGCCTGTCGGTAGCAGGTGGTGTACGAGCAGTATTTGCACCTGTACGTAGCCAGCTGTTTCTCCACCCCAGAGTGTTTGGCCAACATGTGATTGCGGAGCTCGTACTTGCGCTTGCAGGCGTAAGCGCAGATCTCACACATGAGGGATTTGGCCTGATGTCTTAATTTGTGGCTGTTCAGCTGGTCCATGCGGTGACAACTATATGGGCACTGATCACAGGAATACCTAAGAGAAGAGACAGGAAGATTAGTGATGACAACTACAGTTCTCGTTTGATACTCGTTTGTACCCGACAATCAAAGACAAAAAAAAAAAAAAAATCCAACCCAAAACCTTGTTAATTATGTACCTGAGGTCTCCAGCATGTTTCCTCATGTGGACATTGAGATAGTGCTTCCACTTAGTGACGTATCCACATTCAGCGCACATGAAGTTCTTGTCATCGCAGTGAGTGAGCATGTGTTTCGAGAGGTAGGACTCGTCTCGGCACCTGAAGTCACACAGGTTACACTTGTGGGGCTTTTCACCTAAAAAAGAAAAGAAAAGAAGAGATGCCAATTAAATCGTATTAACTGCTACGAGAGCAACCGAACAGCAAAGACTGAGGACACTGAAAGGCTGCAAAGCCGTCGGGACAAGAAAAACGGATTCCGTCCTCACCACTGTGCATCAGCGCGTGTCGCTTCAAACCCCTTTTATGCGAAGTCACGTAGCTGCACTGCGAGCAGCGGTGGATCTTCTCGTTGGCGTGCAAATGTCCGATGTGCTGCTCGAACTCCACGGGGTTAAACGTGACGAAGGAGCAAAAGTCACAGCAAAGCTCTTCGCTCCCTGGGTGACCGTGCCGCTGATGCTGGCGGAAGACCGCTTTATTGGAGCAGGAGAAATCACAGTCGGAGCAGTGGTAGGCGAGGTGTGTCCGATGATGAGCCTCCATGTCTGCCTCGCTTTGGAAGACCGCACCGCAGGCGTGATGGCGACACTCTACCGCTTTGACCGCGTGCACTTCCGCCGCGTGTCTCACGAGGTCTTTGCGCAGACTCTGGAAAGAACAACCGTCCTGGAAGCAGGCCAAGGGCTCGCTGTCTGACGGGATGTTGTGCGTCTTCATGTGAGCCTTGAGCGCCCTGCTCTGACGAAAGCTTTGACCACAGGCGGGACAAAGATAGCTCTTGGCTGTCTTACCGTCCTCCACATCGCCAGCATGCACGCTGACGAGGTGGCGGCGGATTGCGTTCCTCTCCACGGCAGAATACTCGCACAAGTGGCAGCGATGGACCTTTTCGCCGGCCTCCCGCAGCCGATGGATGCGCAGCTTGCTCTTGCTGGTGAAGTAACGCTTGCAGGTGGGACACTGGAGGCTGGGGTCGGGGAAATGTAGACGAAGGTGCTCCTGCAGGTGAGAGCGCATCTTGAAGCAGCGGCGACACTTGGGGCAGGTGTGGGTGCGGTAAATATGCTCCGATCCCTCTGCAAGGAACTCTAATGGACAATAAAATGAAAGTATAATTCCGACAAACATCAGAAATGGTTTTTTTTTTTTTTTTTTTTTTTAAATTAAGTAAGTATTTCCTCCGGTGTTTCCTGGTGCTATCATTACTTCTTTACATATTTATTAATGGTTTAGTTTGATGAATAAATCTTTCATTAGTATTCATGCTGTAACATTTGAACTCGTTTATGTTTACCAACTGAATGCGTCTTATTCTCCCATTGACATTAATGAAATATGTTTACTTTTGCCTTGATTGTTATTTCTTATGTATCTTGCACTGCTTCATCTGACCGAGATGCTTTTAAAAACCACTTATATCTGTGCAGGAGGGGCAAACAAAAAGTTCAGAGATGGATCGTGTTTGCAGGCGAACAGAGTGCAGCACTGTGACCTGCACACAGCAGGGGGAAACCATAACTTTCACGAGTCATTATTCCAAGTTTCTTTGCTTGATCAACATCAGCACCTGATTTACAAATATGTTTGTGACCACCGGTTCGGCTGCATCTGCGATTTCACCGTGGACTTGAGCAGAGAGCGCGCATCACATTATGTGTCAAACTGTGATGATCTGTGGTGTCCGAGGGGAAAACATTCGGCACAAATGACCTGAACTGTGGTGCGATGGCACTTTGTTTCTCCAGCATGACGACATGCAGGTTTCACGTCTGCAAGGACAAATCGTCGCTCCCGACCACCTCTGCTCACCAGATGTGACGCCCTGCGACTTCTTTCTATTCCCCAAAAATTTGACACAAAAACTTTTCAGCACGCTCTTTACTCAAGTTTCAGGTCGACAGTGAATTTGCAGGTGAGCCTGTATAACAAAAGCCTGTGTGTAACTTCGGTGCTGATGTTGATCAAGCGATGTAACTTGGAATACTCACTCATTAAGATTACTGCTTCCGCTCTTTGGACGTCACGGTGCTGCGCTCCGTTCACATGCAACATCAGCAGTCTCCGAACTTTTTGATTTCCCCTCATGTGAGTGAAAATGACCGACGGGCACTATGATCTACCAAATACGAGTACATGCACATACCTTTGGAGGGCAGTGGTGCAGCATCCACTGCTGAAGATTTCTCTTTTTCCACTGCCTCTCTCGCTTGTTTCGTATCATCCCCTCGCCTCTCAAGCTCTTCCTCACGCCCGTCTCGTGGTGATGATGACGACACACAGGCATGTTTTCTTTTGGGCCTGCGAGAGACCTCAGGCAGGTGGCTCCCATTAGTGCTCACGGCTGTGTGCTCAGGATCGTTTCCTGAGGACAGATGTAAAATAGCTGGGAAATTCTAACTTTCGCCACAAGAAAAAGAGACAAGAGTTCTGCATTTATTTTACCTCGAGCGTTATCTGGCAGGTGGTTGTGCTCCCTGAAGTCTTTGGCATTTTGAGTCACAAACGGGCAGTGGAAACAGCCGAAGGGCATGTGGCCCTTCCAGTGGCTTTCCATCTCACCCTGTGTAAGAAATGACACTTTGCAGGAGCGGTAGGAGCAGGGGAAAAGAGTCAGAGCGTGCCTGGACGTCAAGTGGGCTTGATACCCCTGACGGTCTGTGCTGCTGAACCGGCAGCCTCGCTCAGAGCAGGGGAACGGGCCTTTCAGGTCACTGTGGCTGGTTTTAAAGTGGTGTTTCAGAGCACCCGGCTTAGAGAAGACCTCATTGCACTGAGAACACTTGTAAATGTCCAGCTGTCCTTTCCTGGAGGAAGTTGTTTTCCCTTTTGAACAGGGATGAGAGACAAACAATCCACTGTCTGAGAGACTTTGTCCACATTTTTCACATCGATGTTCCACTGTCTCCATCGTGTCTGAAAAACAGAGCACGGCCTCTAGTTATAACGTGACAGATCTAATAAAAGAGTCTCTCAGCAGACGTGTTTTTGACTTTACTTACAGGATTTCAGAGTGAGACCTACTGCCTGGCTTTCCAAGATTGATTCTATCTGAAAAACAAAACATCAACAATTATTAGTTTAACCGTGTGGCTGTCCTCTCCAGCCCGGAGGGCCATATTTACTGCTTCATACCAAGAATCATAAGTTTGCATTAGGTGATAGTCGCCGAAGTTTCACTTACTGTTTATGATTTTATAAAGTGGCAATAATAACCACCTCTACCGCTGGATAAGCTAAGGTTAGGTAGCTTGTTATTTTCACCGCTCACTGTTTCGCTCCCTCAGCTCCTGTTAGTCGTCAGTTTCTCTGTTGTGGTTCGAACCGTCTACATTAAAATACACTCAAAGTTTTATCCACCAGAAATATACTTTTTTTTTTAAATTTATTTTTTTTAGAAATGTGTTGTTTCAGCTTGCGAGCTTACATTTTGTCGACACAACACACTTGCTAAGGAAGCGGAACTAATGTTGGCTAGCAGCGGCGAACAGTCGGACTGATATTCCTGAAACACAGGAGGCGTAGCAGAGGTCGCTGGAGAACTCGCGCTGCTGCCGTACACGGCACACGTGTGATTGTTGGGAGGAGGGCGTAAAAAGACCGTTTTGTTTACGGGATCCGTGAAGCCCCTCTGTGGTAGCCGTGTGAGATGAAGACAGAACAAGGACGTCGGTGGATCATCTTAATTTAAGACCGGGCCGCTGTCAGCTGCTTCCAGCTGTCACCGGGACTCATCAGCTGACAGGAGTGATCGATATCCTTCATTTATTACCACACCAGACTACCACTCACATCCCCAAATGAGCCTACATTCATTTTGCGCGTTCGCGCTCCTACAACGTGCCACAGCGTCGGTTTAGAGTCCCGATCGCGTCCAGGAGTCCTCGCCATGCCCCTGTCCGACTTCCTGGACGGCCTGAAGGACAACCCGTACTTCGGGGCTGGTTTTGGACTGGTCGGGGTCGGCACGGCGCTGGCGGTAGCCAGGAAAGGAGCCCAGGTGGGGATGATCTTCTTCCGCAGGAACTACATGATCACCCTGGAGGTTCCCAGCAAGGACAAGAGCTACCACTGGCTGCTGAGCTGGATCACCAAGCACGCCACGCGCACTCAGCACCTCAGCGTGCAGACGTCCTACCTGGCGCACGAGAGCGGACGGGTCCACACGCAGTTTGACTTCCACCCGAGTCCCGGGAACCACATCATCTGGTCAGAGCGATCCTCCGAACAGATTTGTGTTGTTGTAGCTGCACTCCGGCTTTAAAATCCTTACGTCAAGTTGACATTGTCTATGAATGTGATGGGTCGTTCTCCATTTGTGGTCTGCAGGTATGGGAGGAAGTGGATCAGGGTGGAGCGGACCAGAGAGAAGCAGATGGTGGACCTGCAGACTGGGATCCCCTGGGAGTCGGTCACTTTCACCGCTTTAGGCAGAGACAGACAAATCTTCTTCAATATCTTACAAGAAGGTACGCGTTACTGTACGAGGGGCGTTCAAAGACATCCGAGACTGTTCCTGTTGTGCGCGAACGGAGGACGGGGGGGGGGGGAGGAGGAGGAAGAGAAGGAGCTATAACCTTGAAGGAAGTATCCCAGGTTGATCCACATCAGCACCTGAGTTTCACGCCTCTTTGTGGCCACTGGTATGTGCGCATTTGCAACAGAAGCAGCCTCGGCAGAACTTTTTGATCGCTCCTCGTCTAAACCTTTCAAATGCAGGTTTTTGCCACAGAAAGGCTGACAAACACAGCCGGTCATTCAGTGCAGCTTGTCAATCGTGTTTTGCAGCGAGAGAATTGGCCTTAAAGCAGGAGGAAGGAAGGACAGTGATGTACACGGCCATGGGCGCAGAGTGGAGGCCCTTTGGGTTCCCACGGCGACGCAGACCCCTCAGCTCCGTGGTGCTGGAGGGGGGCGTGGCCGAAAGGATCGTAGACGACGTGAAGGACTTCATTGGAGCCCCGAAGTGGTACACGGATAGAGGTGGAGTATCCCAGACATCAGCATCATCCATTTAGTGCATACAGATGCTAATTTTACTTTAATGTCACCCAGTTAAATAATTCACGTTTGGTATCGTGATCACCGCGTCGTGCAGGTCAGCGGCGTCCGTTTTAGAGTCCGCAGCGTACACTTGAATGCGCCAACCGATAGGAACTTATCCTTTCACTGATCAGTAATGCACCTTTAAAATAAACAAATGAATTAAAGATAAACGGGAAATAAAGCTTCAAATCCGCAAAGCTGATTTTTCATCCTAAAATACAGGAAATTCTATACATGTTTGGAAAATGTTAGCAGTGATTTCATGCATGATTTGTTTTTAAACAATAATAAATGAATATCTTTTTCAGTCTATCTGTATAACAGTAATTTTTTTTTTTTTTTTTTTTTTTGGTTCCTGCAGGAATTCCCTACAGAAGAGGATATCTGCTGTACGGTCCTCCAGGATGCGGGAAGAGCAGCTTTATGTGAGCCTGGATTTATGTTTTGCTGTTAAAACTCGTCCTCTACTCGTGTGCGACCTCACCGACACGTTTGTACCTCGCTGTGTTTCAGCACGGCGCTGGCAGGCGACCTGGGCTACAGCATCTGTCTGATGAGCCTGAGTGACCGAACGCTCTCGGACGACCGTCTGAACCACCTCCTCAGCGTGGCGCCACAGCAGAGCATCATCCTGCTGGAGGACGTGGACGCAGCCTTTGTCAGCCGGGACCTGGTTCCCACTGAGAGTGAGTAGCAGGGAGGATTGCTGGTTTTGGATTTATCTTAAGAAACAAAATGCAGGTGTTAGTCTGTTTTAAATCCTCACATACAGACTGGTGACAAATTAAAGGGAAAAACGTGAATGTTAGACCCCGACGGTGAGGGGATCCGGTGGCTCTCTGGGGGCCACTTCGTCCCCTTCGTCCCCTTAGAAGTAAGTGTTGCTGTAAGTCAGTGCAAAGTTGTTCGGAGTGATCACTTCCCCTCCACCTCTGCCAAGATGACAATGTTCCCATTTTTTAAGGCGCGAGAGGGTCACTGAATGCTTTGACGGGTTTGAAAATGTTGTGAAGTAGATACCGCGGCCTTCGCTGTCATCAGATTTCAACTTCATTGAACACCTGAGACATTTTTGACTGGAAGAACGGTGTCGACTTTCAGAGTTGTAGAGTCTCTACCAAGGTGCCTCTAAGCTGTTTGTGGTGTCCCAACACCTCACTAAAACACTCAATGTTGGGTTTTCCTTTAATTTGTCATGAGTCTGTTCTCGGCTCAAATTGTTGAGTTGAGAAGAAGTTGAAATTCAGTCTTGAGTTTACCTGTAAATCTTTGGTTTCTCGGGCTCAGACTCTGTCTTTGTGTTTGATTCTGTGTTGTCTTTGCCTCTCAGACCCTCTGGCCTACCAGGGAATGGGCAGACTGACCTTCAGTGGGCTGCTGAACTCCCTGGATGGAGTGGCTTCGTCTGAGGCCAGAATAGTTTTCATGACCACCAATTTCATAGACAGGTACAGTTGAAAGACATTTCACAAGGACAGTATTTAGTGTTGATGTACAAGCAAACAAACTCATAAATCTTCAACTGAAATAAAAACTTAGAGTTGAAATGCAATTACACAGCCAATAAATAATGTTTGTGACTTCTTATCGGAGGAAATGTTTATTAGGAACATCTAGTAAAAACTATTGGAGCCTATTGCATTCATCCTGCATTAAATCTTCTTCATGAAGGTGATCATGTTCAGTTTTTTAAATTTGGAGGTGTTGTTTGTGGTGCTTACTTGTCCTCAATGATGTAAATGATGTGAACACCAAAACAGAAACCTCAATTGGTTAAAGCTGCTCTTAGGTCAGTTCTTTCAGATGTTTACATCTTGGTAAATTATATAGAAACCAAAAGGAAATACTACTTAAGTTATATTGTAAATTAATATATATTTTAAAAGAAGAGGATAAATCTAATAAACATTACTAAATGACAACTTAAAGCTGCAACATTAAATATTTTCATATTAATAATGGTTTGAATGACCAATGTGTGAACGGTGTCAGTCAAAGTGATGAACACACTGAGAATTATCTTGTGGCCCTCAGTTCTATGGAGCGTTTTTGTCTCTTTTGGGAACTTGTTTTGGTTTTGCTGCTCAGAAATATATGTTGTCATCTTCACTACCTGCTCAGCACGAAACTACACACAAAGTTTGTGAGTGAACATAAAGGAGAATTCAGAGCAGCTAAACAGAAAGAAAACCTTCTTCAAAGGTGGTGGAGACCAAAACAGAGCTAAAAGAGAGAGAACGGCCAAATTCACTGTGACAATGTTATACGATTTGTTTTCATTGTGTTCTGCTACAATGAAGTGGAAAAAGATGAAAGAAATGCGGCTTTAAACCAATTTTAAATTTAAGTGAACATTACGAAACAGATTTTTAAGGGATAAATAAACGTGTTCTCTCACTGGTGAGTTTTATGCCCATTCAGGAGTATTTTTCCGAGATAAGTAACTGCCCCTCTTTCCTGTAACAGGTTAGACGCAGCGCTGATCCGACCCGGCCGCGTGGATCTGAAGCAGTACATCGGGCACTGCACCCACCAGCAGCTCGTTCAGATGTTCCGGCGGTTCTACCCAGAAGAACCTGCCTCTGAAGGAGAGCGCTTTGCGGAGCGAGCCTTAGCCACCCAGTCTGAGATCAGCGCCGCTCAGGTGCAAGGACACTTCCTGCTGCACAAAATGGACCCTGCAGGATCTATAAAGAATGTTGACCAAATACGAGGATGACAGGACTGACGGGCGTTTTGAGACTGTTCACTGAATAAAGACAAATATAAGAAATATCAGTGAAATGGTTTTATATTTCCAGTTGAATTTATTTTATTAGTAAGACAGATGTGCTTGGACACACACTGAACTTCTAATAGTTGACCAACTGCATCTATTGGCATTTACATCATGGATTTACTTGCAAAGCTACAGACTACAGCACCTCTGTGGGGACATTTTAGTTTAACTTCGGTTTTTCAAATTTGCGGCTAAAAGGTGTCTGTCACTAAAATAAACAAAAAAGAGATTTATATACATTTTTGGTATTACAATTAATCCGTTATGTCAGGTCGGAGTGTCTTCTTAAGTTTAAAGCAGTTCTTGCCTCTCCTTTGAGCGCTGGTGTATTTAACACGGTACATATTGGAGAGTCGACATCAACTGCTCTTGGTGGGCGATGGCTCGGCTCTGCTGATAATTGCACACGTCTCTGTTGCAGTCTCCTGGATTCAGTTGACCCTCTTAACACCTAAAACTAGACAATCAGGAAGGTCCACTCCTTGAAAAAACACACTCCGAAACAGGCTTGTAAGGAGATGGGTATGTAAGATGTGTATATCGAAACAGGAAGTCTTCTAATTATCATGGCACAGTATATACAATTTCTTTATGACGGTAAAGTTAAATAAAAGCTGCCGTCCCGTCTGTGAGGTTACTGATCAGATAAATTGATGTGATTCTATATAAAATTAGTTCCTGATCTCCAGCTGTTTCTGCAGAAGCCAAATGTTGATTCCTGAATAATATCTGATTTAAAGAAATGTGAAACTATCTCTCATGACATGTTTTCTGAGCTGGTTTTTCCTTCTAATCTTCCTACTTGACTCTTTTATCTCTGGCCAGTTCTGGAACCTACCGAACTGAATTTGGATTTATTGTTTTTTATTTATTTATTTATCACTTACAACACGCAGTTCATGTCCAGCCCAGGAAGTTATACAAGAGAAGACCAACAGAAACATGTCTTCACATGCTTTCTGACAAGTCTCAGAGATAGGAAGCAACAAGCTTGTCTGTGTTGCACTGATGAACTCACTGTCTTATTTATGTTGGAGATTATAATATGGAATGATTATGCATTACAGTAGGTATCAATATGCAGTTTTAAATTCTCTATCATGTCTTTGGTTTCCATCAGGAACATTGTTATGGACTGATTTCTTTGTAAGATATTATTTTGCATTTTATATTGTCTGAATGAAAGAATACCATTACCATACAGTTTTGGTGAGCTATTATTTACAAGAGAGAATGACATAATTTTCTTCTTGCTATAATCACCCAGAACACTAATGTAACTTTGTCCTGGTTGGTCCCTGTGAGCCGGGCTGGATGGGTTAAACGTTCCGTGCGAAGTGGCCCCTCCCTGCTCAGCGTCTCTCCTCTCCTGAATGTAAGCAGGAACCCTGTGTATTTCCGTCTCTGCCCTCGTAATGGCTGCATGGCTGTCCCGGAGAGTGATGCCTCGGAATGGCAGCTGGCTGCTACAGCCTTGCCCCGTCTCTGAGGTCTGCTCCAGAGGGGCCGGGAAGGCCTCCTCTGCCCCGGTGGCCCTCGCCGCCCTCCGTGATAAGCCTCGGAAGGCGGAGGATCTCCCACACGTCAACTTCTTGGAGCTGCTCTACAGACTGGTGTTTCAGGGCTTCTACAACCGTATGCATGAGCTACAGGTACGACGGGCTGCAGTTCACTGCTCTACAGGAGCTCGGGGTGTCACAACAGGTCTAGGCAACAGGGATGCAAGTTTCAGTCTGCTTGTTTTCTGCATGATGCATTCCAGAAATCCCCTGATACTGTAAAACTCTTCACAGAGCTTTGGTTTCTTCTTTATTTCAGGCTTTAAGGTGTGCTTTGAGTGACTGGGTGACATTTGACCCTACCCTCAATGCATAATGTAAAATGTCAGGCTGGTTGAATTACCTTCGTTTCCATATTAACCCCCAGATAACAACAGCTGACTCTCACAGAGGCAGTATTGTTTACTTTCCTTGCAAGATCACTTTCTGTGAGCTGATTAGATTCCAGTTACTCTCACATGGTCAGATTTGACCATATGTGCAACGTGGCTCTTTTCTCTTTTTTCTTTCATTACACAACACAGTGCATGTCACGAGGCAGCTGTGTTGCTCTAAACATTACAGGTCACTTTGGAGCAGCAGTTGAAAGTGCCATTTCTTAATTTTATGAGGCTGCTTACACATGTTTCTCTGTTTAATCTCGCATTCACTTGTTCTACCAGATCTACGATAAGCAGCGATATGGCCACATATACAGAGACGGACTGAAGTCGGTGTCCGTGAACACCCCACAGCTGCTGGAGGAAATCCTGAGGAAGGACGAGAGGTTCCCCTGCCGGGGAGACATGTCCTTGTGGAAGGAGTATCGCGATATGAAGGGGTTCGGCTACGGGCCTTTTACAGAGTAAAGACCACAGTATTGTACCATGTGTCCAAGCAATACATTTCCACACCTCTAAAAATCATTAATCCTTGTTAAAACTTACATAAGGGCTTTTAAAAGTTGTGTCATGTGAGTGGGAAGGATTGATTCAGACCCGGTGGTATTACAGAGATCGCTCCTAGGCTGGAACATTAATGTTGGCTTTGATTATTGGGTCAAATAAACAATTATAGACGATGAACATATATTTGACAAAACTATCTATCTAAAAAACAAAATCAGGATTGAAGGGACCCATAAAGTGGAGTCCAAAAGTCTGAATGCACATTAAAAATCTGTCCTATTTTCATGTAAATCTGGAAGTAACTGAGGATTTAGAAAATTTTACAAATACAAGAAATGCTGATTAGTCAGCAGTCCAATTTATCACATCAATATCCACTATGACACTTTGTTATTTCCTTGATTGATTTCCACTTAAAGGTTCAGTGTGAAGTCGTGTGTCCCCACTTTCTTTGTGTTTCTTTCAGGGAGGGCGAGAGGTGGTACAACCTGAGGGTGGTGCTGAACAAGCGCATGCTGCATCCGAGGGACTCGGCCCAGTACGGCAGGATCATCAATGAGGTGGTCACAGACTTCACCAAGAGGATCTGGTACCTGCGCCGGGGCAGCCCGACGGGAGATTTAGTGACCGACTTGTCCAACGAGCTTTATCTGTTTTCACTGGAGGGTGGGCAGCAAATCACTGTCCAGTGCTGAAAGGCTGAGTCAAGTGCACTGTGTTGAAATAAGTCAAAGTCATTGAAATTAAATAATTAAATATACAAATTTAAATAATAGAGGTGAATTTCGGCTGCTCTTGTTACAACTTTCTTGAGTTCAACTCAGACTTTTTCATATTTGTCTTCCTCTTATCTTAAACCTGAACCGTTTCCTCTCAGGAATTGCCTCCATATTGTTCGAGACAAGACTTGGATGTCTGGAAAAGGAAATCCCTGCTGGCACACAGGAGTTCATCAACGCCATAGCCCAAATGTTCTCCAACAGTATGGCTGTGGTGATAATTCCCAAGTGGAGCCGCAACCTGATGCCCCACTGGGGGCGCTACATCGCTGGCTGGGAGGGCATCTTCAGCTTTGGTGAGATGCTTCAATCTCACAGTGATGTTAGTTTCTTTATGTTTTTTGTGGAAATACCACCAGTGTACAACCCAGTTTCACATCCAAATGTGTAATAGCTGTGTTGGTTTCACAAAAAACTGTTCTTAAATTGTGAGATGCCTACGTTTTTCCTGGTGTATCAGTTTCAGACAGTAATGGCTTTGTCGACTGTGACATCACCATCGCGGTATTTTGGAAGCTGCAGTCAGCGGTGCAGTCAAAGTAAACAAAAGTCGTACAGGAAATAGATTTTAAGTTAGTTATCTAACTCGTTAATTTGTTGCACTAAAGAAGAATAGGTAAACTGAGAGATATCACACCAGGACAAACTCAGTAAGGATGCCAGCGATGTTAATTGGCTAAATTGTCACACATTAACATTGAACCATATGACCTTTTCTATTGGACTCGTTCACGTCATGTGGACCAACACTACCTGGTTTGTTTTCGAAGAATGCAGTTTGATTATGTTTAACTTGGTTCGGTTTCATAAAAAAAGATCATTGTTTGGGTTAAAAAAGTACGTTACTTAAGTAAGTAAGTACACGTTATGTAGTTAGGTTACATTATGTAGGCCTATCTTACACAAAATGGTTTGGGCTACTAAAATTAAAACCCCTTTCTCACAAACTCAAACGGGGTTAAAGTCCTGTGTTTGATCCACCCACCCGACCTCCTTCCTCCACTCCCACTCTTTCTACTCCCTTACATAACTTCCTTTTTCAATAACCCAGCATCTCACGATTTCAGAGACATTATTATTGTATTATTATCTTACAAACTTTGTAAGACTTGAAGTTCATATTTGTGCGTACTAAAATTTAACACTTCCTTTTGCTGCACTAATTCTAGCGAAAGAGCTGATTGACAAGAAGATGGAGGTCATTCAGCAGCGTTTGGAGAACAACCAGGAAGTGGAGGGCGAATACCTGACACACCTCATCTCAAACACTCAGATGAGCCCCAAAGATGTGTACGCCAGCATCGCTGAGCTTCTCTTAGCTGGAGTGGACACGGTAAAAATTAAAAAAAAAAAAAAAATCCCTTTTTAATACACATCCAGACTCAAACCAGGTTTAGTCTTTAGAAATTTCCCTCCAAAAATGTTTCCATCTTACATCTGCGATGACTCAATCTGAACACATCTCAAGTTTTTTTCCTGATTTAAAAGACATTCTGTAAATTTGTAATCATCAGTGTGAAAAGTTGAAATATGAGCTGGGCTGTGACTCAAATTACAAATTTTTCTTCTGCACACACACACATATATATATATATATCTTTATTTTACATTTCTTGATTTTTAGACCTCCAATACCCTAACTTGGACTTTGTACGAGCTGTCCAAGCAACCTCTCATCCAGGACATCCTTTACGAAGAAGTGTCCACACTGGTACCTGCAGACCGGGTCCCCACTGCTGAGGAGGTCAGGGAAATGCCGTATTTAAGGGCTGTTATCAAGGAAACGCTGAGGTGAGGTTATGGTGTTACATTGCTGGGGTTCCACTTCCTCTGTGAAGCTATTCATGATGTAAAGACTTCGACAGGCAAGGGGATGTGGGTTTAAACGTCCATTTATTTACCTGTATCTTCAAATTTCTGTCCTGCATCAGTCTGCAACTCGCCTGCTAAAAGTAAAGTGAATGAAACACGTTTATTTTACAGGATGTACCCCGTGGTTCCTTTGAATGCGAGGATCATAACAGAAAAGGATGTTACCATTGGAGGATATCAATTTCCAAAGAAAGTGGGTCTGTTTTTTAATCTGTATTTGACTTTTTGCACTTCGTTTGTTTGTACTTGTGTAGCAAATTCAAGAGAGGTTTAGTAGGAGTTTAAACATCGAGTGCCACTACAGATTATAATAAAATAGAAGCATTTTCTTCAGTAATTGAAAAAGAACGGACAAAAAAAAAACCTACCAAAACAGAACAAATACATGATATTAGGGTTTCATATTAGACCAGAGCTTCAGTGTTTCATCTTTTGCGTCTGCAGACGCCTTTCCTGTTCTGTCACTACGCCATCAGTCACGATGAGGACACCTTCCCAGAGCCTTTCACGTTTAAACCGGAGCGATGGCTCCGCGACGGCCGCAAAATGCCCAACGCCTTTGGCTCCATACCGTTTGGATTCGGAGTGAGAGGCTGTGTCGGGCGCCGGATTGCTGAGCTTGAGATGTATTTAGTTCTGTTTCAGGTGAGTGACGAGTGGGGAAGAAAATCCTCTGCAACATATGCTTAAGTTGCAAAAGGTCTGATGTGAACCTGGGTGCTATAAAAGAGTCAAACTGATTTCAAACCAGACATACATGTTGAGGGAAAGAAGGTCTTCTGGAGTAAAAACGTCAGAATTCAAAGTTACACGAATCAAATGTCTCATTCAGTCATTTATGGAATGAAATAACTCCACATTTGTCTTTTTTATTTATGTTTTTACCCTCCAGATAATCAGGCAGTTTCAAATCAAACCAGACCCTTCAGTGGGAGAGTTGAAATCCATCAACCGCACAGTTCTGGTACCGGACCAACAACTAAACCTGCACTTTGTAGAGAGATGGGGTGAACTGGCAGCGTGATTGGCTCTCGCAGATTGGTTTAAATGCACATGTTGGATGAATGAAGGAAATGTTAGCATTTTTGTATAAATTCCTGATATATATAAAAAAAAAAAAAAAAAAAAAAAAAAAAAAAAATATATATATATATATATATATATATATATATATATATACATATACTATAAAATGAATGTGTTTAAGCTTATACATATCATATTTTTTTTTTTAAAATAGGCTACTATATATCATGAGCAAAAAATGGACTACATAGTTACTTAGTTTGAAGCAACTGATCACTGAGGGCTTCATGAATGTTAACAGTATGATGTACTGTGTATAAAAAAAAACGGTGTTTCTTGTTCAACAAGCTGTTTGAAATGTCATCATCTGAGCTTTCAAAGGTTTCATATTCATAAAAAAACATTTCAATATTCTGTAAACAGTATTTTGCTGTTATTTTTTCCTGTTTGTTCTCTTCATTGAAAATCTAAGTTGGCATTACATTCCCTGGGAGAATAAGCATTCACAAATATGGAGATAGTTTCCTGCCAAAATCAACCTACCGAACAAACACAATCTGTTTTACAAATGCGCTACGATTCACTTCCTTACAGTGAGGTTTGCAAATACAAACACCATTCACAACTGAATGCATTTTGTTTTGCAAATACAAACAAATACACAACATAACTAAAACATCATGCTTCAGAAACAAATACAGCATGTCTTACAGCTACAAAAAAAAAAAATAAAAAAAATATTACAAAGACAAAAAGAAATCTCGTAACATTTGGCACAATCTTTCCACCATCATTGATTCAAGGACTCTCTTCTTCCCCTAATAAACCTCACACTACTTCCGCACTGGCAGTTAAAGTTACCTTTAAATATACATTTCTAATGCAAACAGGTGAAACACATAAAAACATGATATTTCTCCATCAATTGAATATAAATACATAAATTACCCTGTAATTTATAAAGAAAAGAAATCAGGATTTGGCCATTAAAGTTCTCTTCCTTTGTGGTTTTTGTCTGTATTACAGTTAGAAAATAGAAAAATGTTGCAATGCTTGCAACAATATTAATACAGCATCATACAGAAATGAACAATAATAATGATTGTAATTATGTGCCTTTGGAACTGTCTTTAAATACGATAATCAGACAAATTGAGATGTGCAACTTCGACAAAAATGGCCATGTAGAAAATTGTCATTGTGTGTGCGCCCTGCTACACAAATTACCCAGCAGAGGGAGACATAATTACATGAAAGGCGACTGAACTTATCAGGAATATTCACACTCAGCAGAGGCTCCTGCACTTTGGAGCAGGAGGTCAGAAATGAGCCCAATAACATTACTCTTCTCTGACTGTACTGGACACACCAACTCGTGTTCAACACACGAGAAATGTTATTTTCTCTGAGAGTTTTGGGGGAGAAAAAAAAAAAACCAACCTCAAAACAGAGCAGTTTTATTTTTTACTACTAAAAACAAATTCGCTTCCAGGTTTGAGTGACAGCCTCGGCCACCAATCACAAAGCCCTATGATACCACAACGTAAAGGTGACAGAGAGAGAGAGAGTGTGTGTGTGTGTGTGCGTGTGCGTGTGTGCGTGAGCGAGAGATCAACACTGCCCACGTTAAAGGCTTCAGCTACCTGTTTGCCCTCCAAGTCTGTCTGCACTGAGAAGTCACGGCGCGAGGTGGCGGAGGACAAGCGCCAGGAACTCCTCCAAACGCCTAAAACGTGACCGGCTGACAACCCAGTGATGCTTGTGGCGTGTGTTACCGGAATGAAGCCCTAATTTTTTTTTTTTTTTACTCCCACCTACAGGAGCAGAAGCGGCGGCGGCGGCGTGAGCGAGCAGAGGGAACCGAGCGGTGGACGTTTCGGATGGGTGTTGCGGAGACGCGCGCTCTGGCTCTGGCTCTGCTCGGATGGGATGCACGGTGAGCTTCATCTGCTGTGAAGAGGACTTTCTGCCAATGCCCGTTTACCAACATGGGGAGGAGAAGAAAGGGAGCCTGACGAAGGTAAGGAAAATGCGCGGGGGTGGCAAAAATGCGCGGAGACGCGAGTGCGCGTCAAAAAGAGTTGGCGCAGGAGATTTGTTCAGGTTGTTTCCCCCGTGCGCGTAGGACGTGTTCATCCGCACATGCATACGTCCTGCGATTTATAAACCCCACTGACTATCTTTACGTCAGACGTCAGATAAGAACTTTCGACCTTTGGCTCCTTCTGACAAGTCGAGAGAACGACTCCTCACATCCAGGCGACGCCGACCAGAATTCAGCTCCAAATAAAGCGAGAGGCACAAGGTCTAACTGTGGGTCTAAGCCCCCTTGCTTCTGTGAGGGAATGAAGTAAACCATTCACCGTAATCAATGCCAAGGGCAGCTCTGAAAAGTCCCAAGTTCAGTCATGCTTGCAGTCCATGACAAAAAACATGCATCAAAACAAAAGATCTACCTGTGGTGGCGGTGTCATGGAAATAAGCGACAGGTTGTTCCCTTTTACACCCCTCTGATGGGCCTCTGGTTTTAACTGGTTAGTTAGGTATCTAGAAGTAGCCCGAGGCTCTGATTTCTGACCCGTCCACACGCATCATAATTAATCCTACACTTCTACATGTCTTTCAACAAATCTTCCAAGGCTCTCCGTGCAGATAAACGACATCCCTGTCAGCACTTACGCTGACAGATAAATCAACACTGGACATTTTGCTTGTGATGTGGGCTCGGTTCTTCAAGCTCGGTCCCGATTGTGTCTGTAATGGGCCTTTGGTGAGATTGCATTTGTTTGCTGTTGTTATTTAGAGGTAGTCTGGAAGTATTCAAGACTATCCTTCCATTCACAGAGTTCATGTTGCTTTAGGTTTGCTGCTTGTGATGAACGATGTCGCGAGGCTTGCGGCAGAATGACAATACTCTGAGCCATCCTTTATGCTGATGATGCGTTTTAGTGACTTCAAAGATACTGTCCCTTTTAATTTGGTCTAGAGAGCTGCTCGCTAAAACCACACTCCTGTGTCATGCTATTTTTTTTTTTTTTTTTTTAAACACCTTTATGTGCGTTTCGAGGCCTCTGTGCTGTGGTCTGGGTTTCCCAACCTTGTTCTATGTCACGTACCCCTGCAGCCCTATCACACTAGCAGCCGTAAAGGTTTTACAGCTGACCGACGCTCGTGGGAGGCGTCTTGTGGGCAGTTTGCCTACTGTAGCTGGTAGATTATTGCCTATTGTGACATGGTATATGCTATGATTATCCGACATGGCTGTTTTTATTGGTCTCCTGAACACAAATGGGAACATTCTTTTGTCAAACTAGAATTTGTATCTTTCTTATCTGAGCTAGTCGACAATATTTCCAGGTATCCAAAAGCAGTTGAACCCCTGATGTACAACTACCCCTGGTTGGGAACAGAGACTTGGACATGGCAGACTTGGGTACAGTAGACTGATGTTTGCTTCCTGTTTTACAACCACGAGTCGGGACCGTAGACTGTATGTCAATGTGGTTTCCGGGTCTGAAAAAAACGAGACCAATGCATTCAGGTTCCGTCTACCGGTGGGCGGGACGCAATATCGTTTCCAATCAGATCAAACCGCTCGTTCAAATACGGTCTTCAGACCGCCCCGAACTGGCGAGATGGCGTCGGCCAAAATCCGAACTCGTAGTGGTCGTTCGTTCACAAAGGAACGGGCGACGCCGGTTGCCACTTGGTCGTGAATCCCCAGATAAGACACGGACATCATCGTCCACCAGCGGACAGACGTACCCCGGCAGGTTAACCAGTGTCGTTCCTCCGCTGCTGGGAAGTAACACCGCAGAGACACTTTTAGTTCTTCTCGGGTGACTTTCTCCTGGACATGCTGAGCTGTCCTGTGGCAGAGACGGAACAGCTGGCGCTGAGGCGCGTAGGCCTGTGGGGAATGAATGCCCTGACGCTGCCAGCAGAGCTGTGGTTGAAGTAATGAAGTGGTGCTAAAGTGTTGAAAATGGTCACTTCAAGTGAGGCAGCCAAGTGTCAGTCATGCCGAATATAAACAATCATCTTGTGATTTTAGAGGAACATTTTAAGAAGAAGTTTAAAGAGTGTGGATCTGTGATTTGCTGAGTTATTTTGGTCAGAGTTTAAATAAGGTTATTTAAATTTTTTTTTTTTTTTTTTAAAGCTGTGTACTTTTCTGTTGAACACCTTTTGCCTCTCAGGGGTTTATTTACCTTTCCAAACCGTGCGCTCACATTAGCATTTTGTTTTTGCATACCTTTTGTTTTTGTTTTGCCTGCGTGTGTGTCGGGAGGTTTGCTCAGGTGCGGAGACGTTGCTCCATGCGCGTTTCTTGTGGTTTGTGTCTCATACGAAGAGGAAAGTTTTTGCGACCCCTGGCAGCGGCGATCCGGGAGGCCCACGTCGCAGAACTTTGAAGAGCGATAACAATCGGACAGAAAACCCTCATTTAAAACCGCACGACCTCGACTTAGATGAGGGTTGTCTTGAATGGGACTCAGGAGACACGCAGTGTGTTTTGGGTCCAGGGTTTGTGGTGTAATGGGAATACGTGGGCCAAACTGACGACAGAAAGACAGACAGAACTCAATCTGATGGCAAAAAAACATTTTGGAACAACGGCGTTAAATGACCAAGATGTGACGGGCACGGCTTGCAAACTGTCGGAGACACACTGGAAAGAGAAAATGAATGTATTTCTTAATTTTAATTACATTTGAAAACTTATTAAACTCCATTTGTTTTACTAGTACACCTAAAAATGACAGTTTGTGAATTGAAAACGAGGTTAGTTCTGCTGTTCCCACTGAGAATCAACACAGACGAAGGATTTTGTGGCTTTATTGTCTTCGTTTTGGTACCCTCCTTCAGTACGAGTGAAGTGATCAGTAGATTTTTGAGGACTTGCGTGGATCACATATATGGAGGCATGTTTAGAGCCTGCGTTTGGTCAGCCTCTGTCCCTGCTTGCAATTTCTAATCAGTCAGTTTAGGGCCAGCTACGATTTTGATCGTTTACAAGTTTTAGTTTGTGCCCTTGTTACATATTTCCCAGATTTATATGAAGGAACCCATGTTGGTCTTGTCAGAAAGGCTTTAAGAGGCTGATGGTCTCCGTTACTGATGCAATACTGATATTCTTCTGGGATTTGTCATGAATTTTTAAAGCTATTATTTCTTCATATTCAGTAGTTGTGGGTTTTGGCCGAGTTCTGCTCTGTGTGAAAAGTGGAGACTGCAAAAGGTACAAAACAAAATGATGAACCAAAATGAAAATGATTCTAATCGCTTTTCCAACTCCAATTACTGTCATAACAAAGAGTGTGGGGTCTCTCACTTCTGGAAAGAACAATTACACCATCAGAGGTTTTCAACAAAGTTAGATTATAGGTTTTATATTCACAAATTACAGTTGTTATTGTAGTTTTTACTGTTGGTTATCCTGACATTCCCTTTTGTGAAAATTTCTAAAAGCTGTTCTATTTAATTATAAAAAATAACAACGTAGAATGTAATAATTTCTTTTTTAGAGATCGATCATGATTTTGGATTATTGAAATAGTCATTAAAAATCTAAAAACATAATTAGCATATGCGACTACCGTTCTTTCCCTGGTTTTTACCGGCATCTTGTTGTAATGCGTCACTCCCGTCAGAAGGTGGCGGAAATGCGCCTAAAAAATGTTTTCCAACCGACATTAAACAACATTAGTCGATCAGTTGTCGACTAATTCAGAGCGATTTTCGATTTGAAATGCCATCTCTATTTTTTTCTATATTTGTTGATGGTATTATACTTCGCTTATCTGCATCCGCTTACCTTCAATTTCTCGTGATCTTAAAGTTCATAAAATAACGTTACACTTGACGACAGCCACTTTAAACCAATTAAAAAAAAAAAAAAAAAAAAAAAAAAAAAAAAAAAAATCCAGTCTTGGACATCAGCAATACAGCCGACTGTCCCTCCTTACAAAACGGATCTAATTTCGCTGCCTGTCAAGTCGGCTGTTTCTGAATTCCCACCGAAGTGTCAGACGGCCGGCGGGGGTTTTCCTGAGATTTGAAGATTTTCGATAAAGGTATGCGGTGAACTGAAAGTTACCTGCCGCCCCGTGTTGCATTCCAGTGGATGCTTTCGCTGCGGGAAACAGTGCGTCCTCTGTGCTGCGTCTCCGGGGAGGCCTATCGTTTCACTCCCCCTGCACATGGGCCGCAGAACAAGACCCTCTCTGTGTGTTCCTCCGTGGAGAGAGGTGGCCGGTGTGCGCTTGACCCGGGAGAGGGCTGCGATGCCTCAGCAAAGTTAACCCCTGTCATTTTACCTGTTTAATGCCCGTGCACACAGGAATTGAACCAGCCGCGGACGTTCCTGCGTTTTATTTCAGTCTTTTCAAACAGAGCTCGTCTTCGAGTGACAATCCCGACAGAAGGAAAACACAATGGGTTGTTTGTTTTACAGATGAAGAGGTCGATTAATCCTAATTTATAGTATTTGATTGTAATCTTACTCGCAGCTGTCCGTCTGAAGTAGGGCTGCCCCGGATTAAAGAGTCTCCAGCTGTAACACGTTCATGACGTCAATGTAATCGTTTAAATGTTTTTTTTGGGGCGTGAGAGAATTGTTCATGTTTCAGGGTTCGCAAAGAATGTAATGGGTGATATTGTTAACGCCGCGCTACCTTTTCAAATCTAACGTTCACAGGCGCATTTCGAAGCGAGCCGCCTGTTAACGACAATGCTCACGGCTAAACCTGCAAAGATTCTGAATGTTTCAGGACAACCAGCAAGGAGACTGAACATTTAGTTAATTTACCTCCACGCAGTGTATTGTAGCGTAGCCTGATTGCGTCTGTATCTCGGCTATTAAGGGATTATTGAGTAGTGTGTGTTTGGTTACTTAGGATTTACCATCCGGACCATCTCTGCAGTGATGATGAGGCAGTTACCGATCGTAACGATGCATGAACTGGAAGCTTTATTGCCTTTTTCTGGAGCGGCACACATTGTTTACTGTGCAACATTTGGAAAGCTGCTGATTTAAGTAAAGCAAAAGAAAATATCCGTTTTGTTGTAGTTTTTGTGTCAGTTTTCACTTTAGTCAATCTGATTTTTGATTACTTTAACTCCGCAGTGACCTAAAAATCACAACTACTTGGCATGAAAATATAAAATGTAGTGCGAATATACCGTATTTAGGTAAAAGTAGATACTCTCTTGGAATCTAGACATGTGTGTGTGTGTGTGTGTGTGTGTGTGTGTGTGTGTCAGTGAGGAAATTCTTCATCTCAAGCCAACAACTGGCATGAAATCATCTGTTTTTAGGCTTTTTACCCGTCTCAGTAGTCAAGCGCCTTTTTTTCTTCACTTGTAACGCCTCGCGGTCAGAGATTATGTGAATCCGATGAGCGGATATTTCTTTTCCAAATAGCCTTTCATGACATTATTGATGCAGCGATGCGTAACGCTGCCCACAAAGCCTCTGGAACAAGAAGATAAAGGGACACAAAAGGCGTTCATTGAGCTTCTTAAAGTGTCTTTAATTCACTTGGCAATGCACAGTGGATAGGATGACAGTGGGAATGATAGATTAAGGCACAAGGCAACTGTATTTTCCCTCCAGAGTCACAGTTGTGTGCCCCTTTTTCTTGGGATGTAAAGCAGAGGGCTTACTTCCACCTCAGCCCCAGACCTTGGGGCATAATACACTCCGTTTAGCCCTATACCATCCAGCCTCTGTGGCTTTGTGCGCCTGTGAATGTGGCCTTTATGCTGCAGTTTTGTTGATATTTCTCTTCGTGTGGGAGGGGGTGGGGAGGGGGGGGGGGATTTTCTTGTCTTCTCCCCCAATACTTGGCAAGGCGATGTGGCGTTCGCTCTTGGCAACGTCGAGGTCCCACAAAGTCTCACTCTGGGGGCCTCTGTAGCCATTCACAACACTTCCGAGTTGATGGACAGGGAGCCCGGCTCTCCCAGGTCGCATCCCTTTTCGCCTCAAAATGTGCCTTTTGTTGACATCTGTGGCTCCTCTCTTTTCCCGGGGTCTTTTTCACCGAGGTCGGATGCCACAGGGCTCCAAGGGTAATTACTGTGACAGTGGAGCAGAAGTTAGGCCGGGCTACCCAGGTCGCCCAATCATGTTTTCATCATCGGGAGAATGTTTTTCTTTTGGGACGTAATAAATCCCCCCCCCTTTGACATGCTGCATTTACTCTGAATACACACAGGAAGAAAGACCCCCAGAATAATTTTTTTTTCTCTCTCTTCATTTTGCACCAGTGCTTGTAACAAGCTGAGGCAGATCATTGTTGCTAGTTCGCCCTCACCGCTTTTTAAAAGGAGAGGTTTGCACACTGAGACATTCCTCCCTGGAGGAATTTCATAGGTATTTGCACTGGAATGTGGTTTCTCAGTGGACTGTGAGGGAGGCATAATGGGCATTGTGAAGTTTAACCATATAGTCAGTCCCTCCAGGAAATCTTGCGATCGCAATAATTAACGGAAATTCAAGCAAACTCCGCAATATTTGCACGAGTTCGCAATTTAAAAAAAAATTCCCGTGATTTTTCCACAAAAAATGTCTGCAGAATCTGTGCCGAAAGTATTGACAACATAAAGTAAGTCTTTTCAAACAAAACTCGCTTCATTAACATCTAAAGCTCTTTTTTCTTATTTCTCTTATTATCTTACAGCTGATATAGTCGTTGTATTCTATATTAGTCACAGATTGTCTGTTCTGTAAAAAATACGTCACATTTTTGTAATTTTTCTAAAAGTTTTTTTCATATAGTGCTTAAAAAAATTTATATTTTTCTTTCTCGACTTGTAATTCTTTCTAATTCCTGCAATATTATGCAAAAAACAGTCACAGACTCTCTGTTCTGCAAAGCTATGTAAGTTTTATGATTTTCTTTGTAACTATTAGCCCCATGGTTATAAACAAACTAATAAAAAAAAAGATTAGAACTCAAATATTTCTGTGATGCAGCATGGTTATTATCAAAGGAAGTGACGGCATATTAATTCCTTTATCAGCTTAAAAAAAAAAAGCAAATTTTTCTTTCTTGACACAAAAAAGTCACTTAAAACTTTGCAAAATCAAACATTTTTGATCGCAACAATCACAAAAAAGTAACTAAACTAAATCCTGGAGAATCTGATGAAGCGTTTAATGAACACATTACTCCCGGTCTCTGGCAAAGATGTATTGAAAATTCACTAGATTCATTGGATGTTACGGTGCTTTTTAGGGAATGATAAAGTGATAAAGGCAAAATAATTGTGCACACATTTCCAATCATGTATAAATAATTCATTTTGGCTTTTATTTTTAAAATCAATATTCTTCTTTATCAATATTTTTTGATAAATATCACTCTTTTCTTTCCATGCATGTTGTCTTTCAGTGTCGCCGGACCCCTAAACGCAGCACAGGAACACAGCAGTTGATTGTTCTGTAGGGAATGCTTGTCGTGCCGTTTTTATTAGTAGAACAGGAGTAGAAACTCAATAGCCCTCCTAAAAAATACGGCACATGTTCATGTCCCACGTTCCCGTCCTGATCCCTGTTAATGAGGGTGGGTGTGTGCCGCTCTGCACCGGGCAAAGGAATCTTTAATTAAATCACAGTCTTGGACCCGATGCTGCACATGTGTTGCACGCGCCTGAAATCCTACACAAGAAGCAAAGCAGCACCGCACAAGTGGCACACATTTATACTGTATATGCAGGGTGGGGGGTTTATTTACAGCCCCCCCCCCTCCCACATACACACACCTCAGCTCTGCTGTGTTCACACCAGAGCTGAAAATATACAGATTCTATTTAGTTTCTCACGTCGAGGGCAGGGCGTTCAAATGATATATAAAACAGCAGATCAGATTTTAATGTCTTTTTATAGTTAGTCGGCTATCCATACAAAGTGGCCGGCTCCATCTGTTCATTACAACTCTTCATCAGTGGGAAGGGCTGCTTCATAAATAGAGATGGATCTGTCAGCTTTTAGCATCAGTGTGATGCAGAATCATGATTAAACCATATTAGGTTTAATCCAGATTGCCCACCCTGCCTTACATAAAATCCTAATATTATCCTAATCGGTGTGCTGTAATGATGCCTGTGCTTCTTTTATTCATTTCCAGTCTGCCACCTGGTTTGAGGTAAAATCTTTCCCCTGTATTGTGCAGTCAAGTTTCAACCTTTTATTTAAATAGTTGTTATAAAAAATCTGCCAGTGGTGCAAAGTCTTTAAAAGATAGGGTACATTTTTTTTTTAACTCTGTCTTAAAACAAAACCTACATTATGTCCGCTGATAAAGTTGTATTGCAACTTTCTACTGACTGTAAATTCCTCTCCTGAAGCAGATTGTATCTAATCTGGCACATTTTGTACACAGGAGTAATTCAGAGTCAATAAGATAGTAATGGAAAAGAGAGATATTAAGAGATTGGAATATAAAAGAAAATACAAAGTGCAAATGATAGAATAAAAAAACGCAGTAAAAGTACATTTTGATATTTTCATGAAGTTAATGAGGCTTGAGTAAGTCAGATGAAGAGAGTAACTATGTGAAAGTTATCTAAAACCAACAGAAGAAGCCTCTTTTATGTTCTTAATGAAATAGAGACGACATTTTTTTAAACAGAAAGTTGACTGAAGATTTTATCCTCCCGTCTCTGAACATTGAAAAATCCTTAGAAAAGATCTCATCTGGGCCAGTATCAACAGGAGGAATCATTATTGCCAAATATTATTATTATTAAAGTAAAATATTAAAAATAATTATGATAAAGATATGTATTTAATAGGTTGTTTTACAGTTAAAAGAAACTCGTCACTGCTTTGTAGTGTAAAAACAACAAAAGAGTAATTCCTTGTTACTTGACATACAGTATACATGCACCAACACTAATTAATTGGCAGTAAGCTGATGTTAATGTTGTTTTTTTCTGTGCTGCACAAAGCTGGTCTTTTTTTTCATTATTATGGAACAAAGATCACTGAACGTCTCATCCTTGTTAAAAACAACCATCAGACATAAGCAGCAATTACAGATGAGTACTGTATGACAGAAAAGCCTTAAAGCGCGACTTTCTTTCTGCGTGGACTTTCCCAGACTGAAAGAATAACATATTGGATTACCTAAATTGGGGGGGGTTTACCCTTTAATCGCTCTTTCATTTTACATCATGGTAGTCGTAGGAGTTCTGAGAACATAATCTGCTGCTTCTTCGCCTCCTGCGTGCCTTTCTATCTATTGGCAGCGTCGTGGCATGACTCTGAAAATAGCCTGAACCATCACTGCATTGTGTTGTTGGTGTCTGTGTATGGAGGGTAATATTTCGTTGGTGTGTTCCTGCATTGCAGTGCTGGTTGTCATTGGATAACTAGACGGACTAGTTAACGTACGTTAACATTTGAAAGTAGCAGGTGTGACGCCAACATCGCTTGTGTAATATCACTGGAAACTGTTAGTCTGCAATTGAGTTTTTTTGTGATTGTTTCGACCAAAAATGCTTGACTTTGCCGCGGATTTTCTCAAAAGTTGCGATGTAATTTGCTGAGTTTTAAGTGCATTTTTGGTGTGGAATTGCAGGAATTCAAAGGTCTTAAGTAGAGAAAGAAATGTGCGATTTTTTTTTTTTTTTTTTTAAAGCACTACATGATAGAAAAACTTAAGAAAAATTACAAAAATGTGACATGGCTTTACAGAACAGACAATCTGTGACTAATATACTGTAGAATATAACAAGTACATCAGCTGTCAAAATAAGAGCTTTAGATGCTGTTTAATTCATATTAATTCAACACGTAGACCTACTGTATGCACAAAAACAAAGCACAGTCTCTCACAACTTGACATCTGAAGTTTTTGTTTTGACGTGCAGTAATATGTTATCACTTCTGTTTGATAATAAGCATCCAATTAGAAAATGTTAAAGTGAAGACCATATTTCCCACAAATCCTGTCGCTTCCGGTTTTTCCGCTTGTTCCGGTTTTCTCCTGCGCAGAGTTTTATTTGGTGATGAGGAAACGGGAGCAGAGCCTGTCTGATTGTAAACGAGGAGTTATTTTTGTTAATAAAGTGAGTTTTGTTTGGAAAGACTTGCTTTATGCCGTTAATACTTTCAACAAAGCCTCTGCTGACGACATTTTTTGTGTAAAAATCGCAGGGAATAAAAATAAATTGCAAGCTTTTGCAAATATTGCAGAGTTTGCTTGAATTTACGTAAATGATCGCGATCGTAAAATTTCCTGGAGGGACTGATTTACTGTGCTTAAGCATTTATTCTTGTTTTTTTATTTGTTAATATACAGTTTTTTGTTGATCAAATATTTGCACTGAACTCAGTTTGTGCAAAAATGTTGCCCAAAATGTTTCTCTGCTGCTATATCTGTCCTGAGTGTTCAGTCTTCTCTTTCCGTGATAAAAATAATGGATTTAACAGTCTATGGTTCGATAAAGTGCCTTTTAAACAGGATTAGATGAAACTGAATAGGCTGATAATCAGTGAGCGGCTAACTCCACTGCGACACCGCTTCTCATCACTTCGCATGCAAGGAAAAACTTTCACTTTTGTTGCACATTCCTGAGATCTCTTTGTCATTTTGTGTCATTGTCTTATGTTACTGCTAAGCTCTGCTGCAGCTGAGCCTTTAACACATGTGCATTCTTAGATTTAGACGCTGAGATTAGGGCTCGGCATGTTGTCAGGGTCTTTTCATAGAATAAATGAGGTGAGCTGATGAAATGAGGCCTCAAGTCTCATTCACACTAACATAAAAGGCTGTTAGCTTTCAAAATAAAAGACTTGAACTTGTTTTGTTTTATCAGTTAATTGCAGGAAAGAAGTTTCATTCTTACAAAAATGACACATTTTTGCTTCTTAACCAGCCGTCCTACATGCTCTTTTCTACATTTTCTTAAATGTAAATGTCATTAATTCATACATTTTGATCAATTAAGTTAAAATAAGATAACAAAGACTTCATTGATCCGAAGTGGGGGAATTTAGTCGTCACAGCAGATTAGGAATACAGGTAGGAAAGATAAATACACAAAAAAGATAAAATTACAATTAAAAATAGAATATAATAACTTTTTTTGAAAATATAAAAAAAATAAAGACCATCGTGCTAATACACAGACACTTTATATACACTAAATAAATAAATGCACCTTTTTTTTTTAATCTATACAGTGAAATGTTAGTATAAATATTTCTGAATAAAGAAAAACTGATTATTTTTGCCCGTAGGAGATAATAATAATAAAAAGAAAAGGCTCAGTGATTTCTGCTTTAAAACTGACATTTTAGTATCTTTAAGTAAATGTATAGCTGCAGGGACATCCCACTGTAGAGAAATATATGAAGTAATTTTATGAAAAAAGAGGTATAAAAAGATCTAAAAGGCACCTGAGGAGAGTCATATCAACAGGACCTGCGACTAGCCCCCCGTTGAATTTTTTTTTTTACTTAACAACAAGGCTTGTATGCTTCTCTGTAAGGGAAATATGATGTCACAGAACAGTAAATCCCATACTTAAGACGTTTTATGTAGTTATTTGGAATTGCTTCACATCTACCGTGAACACCAGCCATGTTCTGAGAACCATAGACGACTCTCTGAAGAACTCAAGTCCGTTCACGTCAAAATCAAACCCATCAAAGATGACGGGACCTTGTTTGTGCTCCATTATCTTAGACACAAGCCAAAGATTTGAATTTCCACAACTCTTTTATCTGCCGCCGGAGACCACGTGACTCTGTTTGCTCGGCGTCTGGTTGCGTCTTTGCCTCTTTTGTACCGTCAAAATGAAAGAAGAAAGACAACCAGTAAACAGGGAACACATTCCTTCCTTCAAGCAGTAAAACAAAACAAACGGCCGAGCGCTGTATTTGATTTGAAGACAGTTTTTAACATTTAAAAATGTTACAGGCACTTTAAAGCAGAGGTCAGGACTTCTTATGATACTGTGCTTTTTAACCAGCAGATGGGGACATTGCCATTGACTTTTTCTTTTCAAACCTTAAACTGTGATTTTCTCACTTACTTGTGCGCATGGATTTAAAAGGGGGAATAATGAATATGCCACACTGTAAATAAAAAAATATGATATTTGCGTGCGATGCCTGGGCAGTTAATACTCTAACTGTAGCTAATCTGCTTCATCAGGACGGTGCGGTTTTGTTTTAATCAGATTAGATTTACTTTATTTTGCTATATTTTGATTGCTGTGCAGGAATATGTCACATCACATTTTCCAACGGAGCCTCACTTACTTCAAAACAGTGAGAGGACAACAGACACAAATCAAACTCAAAATCAAATGTGAAACCTCAACTGATTTAAATTTTGCCAGAAAACGGTTCGTTCATGCAAGATCAAGCAAGAGAAAATAGTTTTTTAAAGACTTTAACGACTCTTTTTTGCTGTTGTTTAAAGTGACTGGAAGTAGGAAGGACAGCTGGCATTAAGATGTAACTGAAGGGACTTTATTTTCTTCCCAGGGGGCTGAAACATGACATAAAATGAGGCGGTGCTGGTCGTGTATTTATGTGACTGTGTGACAAATGTATCGTGTCCCTCTTAAAAAAGAAAACTTATAAAATGTAGAATCCCCTTTTCTTCTAAAGCGTGGAGTGAGTCCAATGTAAACACAGTTAAAAGCTCCCATGCCGAGGTGATGGACGCGCAGTGTCCCATCGCTCTCCTGCAACAAGGTCTGTTTCTCAGAAGTTAATTCAATTAAAGCAGACAAAAGGGCCACTGGCACCAATAAAGTTTGGGTGAAATGTGAAGCCATGCGATGGACACACACACAGTCTTGTGGCCAGTCAAGCGTGATTTACATTTGCATAATGCCTGGCAGCCGGGCAGCCTTGCCATCGCCATGGGTTACAGTGGGTGCCGCGAAGAAATGCGGCTCTGTGTTTCAGTGGGTGAATCTTGTCTGGAGCTGACAGGCGGGGTGTCCTCACCACCGCACGCAGACAAACACACACAGTTTGTACGATACTTGTAAAGACTCTGTTTCACCACATCCTTTATCTGAATCTAAATGTATAAACTTAAAATCTCATTCATGTGTTAAATATGAAAGGTCCCACAGTGTATAAATTCAGATATCAATCTCTTTTATTTTTTTTTTTTAATTATTATTATAATGCAGGTCTAGGTGCTGCAAAAATACTGTGAAAATATCAAAATGCTCAGAAGACGGAGAAACGCACACAGCCTGTATTTAGCAACCTTGCCGTTTGGACTTCTGTGAGTTTGTGACGTCAAAAAACACTGTCCAATATTTAATGTGGAAGAAAACACCAAGCAGCCATTATGTTGCTGAACTAACAAGCCAAAACTTCAAAGAAAATCTTTGGTTGGCCTGGGCATGCTTCACTGAGTAACAAGTCAGCCACTCAGAAGAGAGGGTCACTGATATCAATGTGCTTTAAAGAAACAGAAACCAGAAAGCCTCCTCTTGGTAGAGCTCCAGAAGCTAAAAAGAAGAGATGTAAAATTATATTGAGATATTTTTATTCCTTGGAACAGAAAGAAATTCTTGTTATGGATATCAGGTCTGGGTAAGGTCTAAATTAGGTCTGGATATGGTCTAAATAAGGTCTAGATTAGGTCTGAATAAAATCTAGGTTTGGTCGACATTAGGTCTGGATAAAGTCTAGATTAGGTCCGGATAAGGACTACATAAGGTATGAATAAGGTCTATAGTAGGTACGGATAAAGTCTAGAAAAGGTCTAGAAAAGGTAGCATTGCAATTACTTTTGCAGGCACTTAGAATGTTTTGCCAAACTCAATTGATTTATTGTAATCCCAAGATCATATCCACACCAGCCATAAATCTTTAAGGACACACTGCCAGCGCCATCCCACATGCAGCATTACATCATTTTTGTTTTTCACATGTGGGATATATAGACTTCATGTACTCCCCAAGGAACAGTCTAATCCGCTAGTGACGCTGCTGTGATTCTCGGTAATCCTCTATGAGATGACAGAAGTATCGCCGTGTGCTAAATAGTTTAAGCAGCTAAATAGTTCTTCATGTGATTTTTCTGACCAGTTGAATTCCTTACTTGTGTGAAAAACTGTCCTCCAGAGCTCATGTGAAACATCACTGCAGTGTTTACAGTCTGACCAGTGGCTTTAACCTCTAACCTGTAACATTTGCATGGACAGCAACATGTTGGGTTCCCACCTCTAAGTCAAAACACCGCTTCCTTTAAACGATTCTGACATTTGGTGATTGTGGTGAAAAGAGACCAGCAGGGGGCAGTCAGTGCTGTAATTTGCTGGCGCAGTAGGCTTGGAGGAGTTATCTGTATTAAAGCTTTTATGTGGTGTTCATGTGGTTTAATCAGAAAGGACAAGTGTGAGGTCATGCAACATGCGCTTCCAATTTAAACTCATGCCTCTGCTTTATCCATAGCACACAGACATTTCAGACACTCCTCTTGGCAGCAGCGTTCGCGGACGCCTCACTCATGGCTTAGCACTCTGAGCAGCGATAACATCAACCAGAAAAATAACCCCTCCCCATGTTATAACCTGAGCACACAACGCAGACTTTGATCCGGCGGAGGTGGCTTTAGAAGGGCTTTAGGAAGAATGAATTCTATAAGGTTTTGGCTCAGGGCTTTACATTGTTTACAATACAGACACAGTTAGGATCCAATTATCTACTTACACATGCACAGACAGAGACGCATTCATCCTTTCTTTAGCAGTAAACAATGGGATTCTTTTATGTGTTTATAGTTATTGTTACACTGCAGAATACAGCACTGTATCTTCATAAAAATGAAGGTGTGTGCATCCATGTACATAATAAGGATGGGACAAGATTTTTGAATCATAACCGTAACCTGACTGCACCACAGGCCTGTCAATCGAACAGACAAGTGACTTTAGCTAACAAAATCTCCATTTGTTAAAACTTTTGACACCAGACAAAGCTGTGTGTTGATAAGAGATTAAAATAGTCGATTTTTAATTGAAAAGTTTTGAGCGAATTTCGAGTAGTAATTTAGCTCGAAATGCCCAGTTATGTACTACATAACGACATGTAAATACAGAAAGGTGTAAGGAAATGGTCCAGTAACAGTGCTTGAACGTTTTGGTTATGCAGTGTCATGATTATGTATGAGTTCAGATGGTTTCACCGTGACAAAAGATGACTCTGAGTTTTTAAAGGTTCAGTAATGTTTACCATGTGTGGTAGAATTTGAATTATGCCTCTCAGATCCGTGTGCTTTCAGTGAGTTCTGCTAATATACCGTCCGCCGAGATGAAGAGACCACCACAGTGTTTCATCCCCGGCAAAGTAAATATCCCTTCATTCTTTAAAACCTTGTAAAAGCCGTGTCGAGAGGAGAAAAGCAAACTGGAGGGATGTTAATGTTCCATACTACTCCCGCAGCTCACTGCTTCCTTAAAGTCCTGTCCGCACTCACGGACAAGTGGCAATGAATCTGTCAGGTCTGCATCGGTTTCCATTAAGGGTCTGTTAAGAAAACAATTGAGAAGTCCGTTTAGTTGGGAGTTACTTTGTAAAAAGGGTATCGGTTGCAAAGGGCCGACCTCTTCACCTCAGCTGTCAGCGAGTCAGAGACAGTATTACTCAACTTTGCAGTTTTGCCCTGTTAGCCCGTTTTAGCTCATTGTCTTGGTTTTCTGGTCGAAATACCCGACTTCCTTTATGCAATACTATCAAATGGGTACTAAATTCATTCTGCAGCAGGACAATGTGGCCAAACATACAGCCAGAGTCAACACAAACTATTTTTGGGTACAAGAAGACAAGATGTCATGCAACAGATGATGCAAACCCGACTGAGCTCTGATCTTAATCTCATTTTGAGTTTGTATGAAAAGACAGAAGCTACTGAGACGGCCTGGATCCACAGAGGAGGGTGCCAGGGTGCCTTGGAAAAACTTCTCACAAATGTAGAGTAAATGGAATTGGTAGAATTGGCAAATATGTGCTCAAAGCATGGACCTTATATTAAAAATGGACATAAAAGTGAAGCCAATGTGGAAGTGCCTTAAAGTGCAGTACCACGGAGGGCCACTTGGTGCTGGCTCCAAAAAAAACCTTTGGCTCCAATAGACTTCCATTTAAAAAGCGTCAACTTTTCTCATTAAATACAAAATCAATACATGTTTTCCACAAGTCAGTATGGTGTTATTTGATAAAGTCACCTTTTCTAATCAGAGTTATGTTAGTCCTTCAGAAAATAATTTCATTATTTATTTGATATTAGGTCTCAATGAGAATATCGTTTTTCTGTTAAGTTTTCAATTTTCTTGGTTCTTGGAAACACAGAAGCATCTGGTGAAGTTCTGCCCACAGAAAGCCAGAATTAGATTATCAGAGACCTGTTATTAGCTGAAACACTGAGGATGGCAAACGTAGAAGAAAGAAACATTTTCAGAGGACAAACAACAGCTCCTGGTATTCTCACTTTCCATGTTATGATCTCTTGACACTGGCTTTCCATGGTGTGTGTGTGTGTGTTTCCTGTGCCTTCACTAACAATGCAGCTCAGGAAGTATGTCAGGATAAGGGCGAGACTGCGAGGCTCTCTTTGGTGAGTGCATCCAACTTTGAGGGACAATAACACAGTCTTGTTAATCCCAGAAAAGCTAGCTGAGTGTTGAAGAAGGCTGTGGATCTGTGAAAGGGAATTACTGCCCCAGGTGTCTTCAAAGAAAACTCTGCGATGTCCCTCTGGCTGGTGAGTACTGTAGCAACATGTCACGTTGAACTGTGGGTGGTCAGGGATTCGCGCCCGACTCAAGGTCAGTCCAGCTCCAGCACGGAAAATGTCATAGCTGGTATTTTAGCGCGTTTTAGGGGGCCAAAGTGCAACTTATAAATACCTAATATTCTTTCAACCGTTTTCCAGGAATAAGGAATACCATTGATTTTTTTTTTACATTGATTTCTGATTGGTTTTCAATTTATAGAAGGGAATTATGAACTCTAATTTGCAGCTACGGTATGACTGATATGAATCTCACACAAGTTTGGAATCCATTTGTTGAGTCTAAATCCTTTATTTAATCTATAAGGGTTTAGCGTTCATTGTTTCTAACTAATAACATTTTATAAACAACTTAAAAACAAAGATTTCCAAATACGTTTTGTAGCCGAGAAGGCAGAAACAGTCGAGCAATCTATTTTGTGACGTACTCGCTCAAAATACCAGAACACCCAATAAGGTACTATTAAAGCTGAAGATCAATACTGATATTGGCCTGATGTGATCATCTGGATGATTTCTCTAGACAAGAATGACCACTTTGTTTGTCTGGTTCCATCACTAACACGTGCAGTCCTTTTGTGGTTTTATAGTGTTATTTTTACAGGGTGTTTCACATGGTGTGACATCAGGTTTAAAAAGCACGTTAACCAGACAACAGTAAAAAGTGTTCAGCCGATACGAAATGGACATTAATGAGCTACAACTGATATCCGTGTTGAAAAAAAAAAAGAGATTGTCAACATCGGCTAGGCTCCTGATGATAATGTTTTGTACGCTGCTCTCTTTGCTAATAAAAAAGAAAGGAAGGATGAGAGATTTGTTGGAAACAGAATCCCGGTACTCCTTGTAGGGGTTTGAAACTCACTTCGCTGGCGTTGGTAATCTATCACAATGAATGTATGATGTCAGTCTTATTATTATACGTATTTTTAGGAGCCATTAGCTGTTGTTTTCATGAGCTTTGTTGGAAAAATCAAGCTTGGTTCAACTGGCAAGCACGGACAAAAATGAGAATACCTTTTTCATGACTTTGATCTATCAAGACTTGAATATGACCATCTGAAGGTGTTTAAAAGACAGTGTTTCTGTCCTTTTGATTTGTGTCCCCTTTGATGAAATGCACTTCCTGCCATCTTGATGAAGTGCATTGTTGCCTGATGAAATGTTTTTTTTTTTTTTATGACAAACACTTTGCCTCGTGTATTTGACTGTCTGTTTTTTGACCTCACTCGAAGACAGTCTGCCCTTCGTCCATTTGCCCGCGCTTCTCTTTTCTCCGTCTCGCTTTTGTCCCGTCCTCTGATGTGGAAGTTGCAACTCTTGAAAGGTGTCCGGACAGTTAATTTACAGCCATGCAGAACGCAATAACTTTCACTCTGATGACAAAGACGAGGGGCTGTACGCTCGTCAATGGAGGTGGGCCCACATCTGTCACTGAGTCTCTTGCAATGGTCAGGCTCAGCTGGTCGTCTGTGTGAAAACAGAAGAGAAAACACCAGGCTTCTTTATTTAACCTTCATTTAACCCGTAGTGGCTACTTCCAAAAAAAAGTTATCGTGGTAAAATACTGGACATACAGTCTTAATAGGTGTTTCTGTTACGAAGTGACGATAGACGGATCGAGCGCTACGCTGGTCCTTCACAGCTTTTCATCACCTTGGCCCGCGTCTTGTCCGTTTCTGCCCCGCCCGGGCCTTTATGAGGCAGCTGATGATTGCTCTGAAGCCTTTGTTGTTTGAAGCAGGTTTATAATTGCTGCTCCAAAGGTGAAATGGTCACTGTGGGTTACATTGCGTGTGGCCGGTGCTTGTGTAGATGATAATTAAAGGTTAAATACCTCAACCTTGCCCTTTTGGAATTTGTAATGTACTTCCCCACAAAGGATGAAGTTGTCAGGGAATCTTTTTTTATTTTATTTTTTTTATCAACTTCTGATTTATTAGTTTTATAGCCAAAATTGTGAGAAATTTCCAAGATTTTGGGAGAGGATTGTAAATTATTTCACTCTTAAGTGTTATACATTTTGATGCTAAGAGATCTGCATTTAAAAGGTTCTGTAACAAAGTAAGAACATTTTTGTCTTCTTTGTATTCCTTCCTTTTCATTTGCCATCTACGACTTCGTGAAGGAACACCATGAAAGCTTTGATGCTCTCCAAACTTTCTCCTCCGAGAGCTCCTGTGATGTACCGGGTAGATTGCGGTCTACTAGTTGGAAACCCTCCCTGGTTTTAAAGTGATGCAGAGCATGTTTGTCGCCCAGTGGAATTGGCTGTGGCTCAGGTGGTAGAGAGAGTTACCCACTAATTGTAAGATTCAATCCCCGGTTCCTTCTGTCCACATGTGTCAAAGTGTCCTTAGGCGAGACACTAAACCCCATCACACCTCCTGATGGTAGGCGAGCACTTTCCATGGCAGCTCTGTTGTCATTGGTGTGTGTGTGTGTGTGTGTGTGTGTGTGTGTGTGTGTGTGTGTGTGTGTAAATGGTTGAATGGGAGGCAAAGTTCTTTGTAAATGGTAAGGTAAAAAGTCGCTATATAATTGCAGGATATTTTTACCATTCACTATCTAATCTGAAAGTATGTGTCTACTAAAACCTCTTGAAAAAACTGATAGCAAATTTCAAAATTTTACTCCTGCTTGAGATCAGGTTTTTGATATTCCTTGTTTTTCCTCATTAGAAAATGTTTCTATGGATTAGGGTTGCAGTATCACTTGCTGGCAGTTAGAGATTAAAACCTGTGCCCGAGGATCTTCTGTATAAAGAGGCTTTGGGTTAACAGCTGGGATTATAGCTTTCCTTGAAACATTGCGCTCTTCGTTTTGTCACCGATCTGCACTCGACCCCCCCACGGTTGCTAATTTGCCAAAAACTGTTTCCATCTGCCGGCTTCAGATAGAGCCATGTCTCTTTTGCGATGTCAAAAGATGAAATGAGCTTTTACTTAATTCCTAATGGCTTTCTGCCATGTGCTAGCATTCGCCAAGCTCTCAATCCAAACCTCTCCCCAGCCTTGGATCAATAGTGGGAGGGGCCGGCTGTAATTGCCGCATTAATCATAACCACTTTGTTGGGGGCAGGAACATGAAATGCACCATTTAAATAAATGGGTTTCCAATGTAAAGATTATCATTGGCTATTAGTTAACTTTATTTTAGATTTATTCTGCAGCAGTGATAGCGAACAAATTCTGGAAATACTCTCAAGCTGTCAATTTAAATTACAGGAGTAACAGGCGCAGCCATGTGCATAAAGGGTATAACTGACTGCATGATGTCATTTGAGGTTCAGCCGAACATTGGCACTCTTCTACTGACAGCTGAAATAAATGTAAAATATGGAATATGTCTGCAGTGAGCTGCAGCATCGCACGCTATCTGCACTCGATAAGTCTGATGACGACGCTGTGGCTAACTGGCACCGTCTTTTGAATACTAGCTCAGATCAGTGCTACATTTTTAATTTTGACTTGATAGCCCAGACCGGTATTTACATTATTTTGTTGCCCTGCAGAGCTGTCAGCTGTGATGTTCTAGGATGATGGGATAATCTAATTCTGTGGAAGAGATAAAAGTATAGGCTAGACGGCATTACAAGTATTTTATTTATCAAAGCTTTTAGAAACAACCCCATTTTACTTATATCCAATTAAACTGATGAATGGATACCACCAGCTGGGACTAAAACATCCCTGTCAGCCTCCCCCATTAAAGCCATGACCGGCCACTTCCCCTCTTATTCTCCCTGGAACAATGACCCCTAACTCCATAACCTCTTGTCTAGTTTCCTCGAACAGACAACAGACCTGACGTTGCCAGATTGAGACTTGAGACCAGCTCATTGTTTGTACTAGCAGAGAGGCAGGAAGTGTGCATAATATGTCCCCGCGCCGCCTCTGGAACTTCTCTGCCCCTTTGGCAGTATTGTGTAATCTTCTTTAACTGTGATACAAAGCAGATGGTGTAATAGTGAGACCATAATTTCACCTGAGTATTTAGCTTCACCCTCAAAGTGTCAAGGAATCGAATCTAGAAAATCTTACATCATGTGCGAAACAGTGTAGTAGCTTATTCTCACATGTTGCTCGTGCTATTAGCCTGCGATTGTGTTATTTTTTTGGGGGCTAATTGGCTGCTCGGAGCCTGACAAGTTTAATGGAAACATTCATGCGCACAAATTTAGTATAATGAATTTTATAATTGTGAATTATTATTTTGTATTTAGGAAACACTGAATTGATGCTCTGCCCAACAGTATTGTAACATTTGTTCCAGGGTTGTCGGCTTCACTGTGGTGTTTAACCGGCAGAATCCATAGTTTGGATTGGCTCATGTTAACTTAATGCAAAATCTGTTTGTCTGTGGGAAATATTAAATGGTGGGGACAAATGCTTTATTAATACATTCTTTTAAGGTCAATATTTTCAAAATAAAGCTGTTGCATGCACGCCTAAATGACAGTAAACTTGGTGGTAACGAGTTAGATTAGCAGTCTGAATATTCAATCATAACCGTTGAGTTTTCCAGCACTTTGCTGGATTTGTTTTGTAGATGCAGGAAAGGCTGATGGCAGCAAAACACAGGACGCAGCTGAGAATACACCCTAATAGAGCATTAGGCCTATCTTGCAGTGTTTTCACCAACAAAATCACAGGCTTCCCTTTCTCATTTCTCTGGACGGAAATTAAGAAGGGAGCTGCAGGAAGCGTCTCTTTATTGTTCTGATATTTAGCTCATGTGACGTTTACCAGAGCGTAGAGCCAAATGTTCTGGTTCAGTTCTCCTAATTCTCTTAATGAGAAATTGCCTTATGGAAGCATTGTGTTTGAATTTGCGGACTTCACGAGTGTAATAGTAACATCACAAAGCCCCTTTCAATTTAACAATTTTTGTTTTTCTTGCTTTTCAAAACGTCCATTTCTGTGCTGCTCTTCTTTGAATTTTTAAGCCAGTCAGAAATATCATTTGGAGCTACTTAATTCATTTACCTTCCACTTTATCTGATTAGAGAAGCTAAACACCCATTTTAATTCCTGTCACTGATGTGCTCCTCAGTCTCGATGATGTTAAGTAATCACTCAGAACGCATGCAGACCAGACCATATATGATTGGTCTGAGACTGCCAGTCTGCGTTTCTGTCTGCCTGACATCAACAAACACACCAGCACACTCCCCAACACACATACACTATTTTACTCCATTTTTTTTTTTTTTTTTAGCATAGTTTTTGTTCATAATTGTCCTCACCTTGTCTTCATTTGCATATCTTTTCTTCTAAGCCTTTGATGTAAAACGATCTAATCTTCAGATGGAAACTACCCGCATCATCCTATTTACAGCTTCACTTCAACTGCTGAGAATAAACTGTTAGTCCACTCAACCCATCTTAGATTCATTGTTCTTTCTTTGCTCCACGACTCTCTTAACCCCCCTCCCTCCCCCCGCCCCCCATGACATTAAATTGCAGACCCCCCCCCTCCTTTTTCCATCACTATAAGTGCCTCATTCTTTACCAGACGGCTCTGCCCGGCCCATCCCACCACCGCCCACTTCTGTCTTCCCCTTCTCCTAATCTTTTTCGTCCTCATGCTTTGAATGGAAGATCCTGCAGCATCCATAAAAATAGGGGACAGGATGGAGGATGGAGGGATGCTGGAGGGATGCTAGACAAGAGAGGGAAGGATGCATTTAGGACTGACCTCAGCTTCACTTTATGGTAATCCCTAGTCTCTGAAACTCAAGGAAAATGTACCTTTTCTCAAGTCAGATCAAAAGCCGTCCAAGGATCCCCTCCACGACTAAGTGCTAGAGCCTTTGTACCTCTGGACACTGGTTTTGAAGGACAGGCTAGGGAGGGGAGGGGGAGAAAAAGAGCAAGGAGCAGACAACGGTGATACAGCGGAGGACGTGAGGAGGTTTTCAGGAGAGAATGGGCGGACCAGGATGGTGTCTCGCAACAGTCTTCAATTGGGCAAAATTTTTCTTCTACTGCATCTTTCCGTTTTGGAAACCGAGGAACAGCAGAACCAAGGTACAGTTGGTATTTTAGATGCATTTGATTTGAATGAAAATAGTTTTTAAGGATAAAATATGTATTTTAAACATTTTCATTCACGAACCAGTATGTTGAAATCGGCTTCAGTGACTGTACAAGATATTCCTGTTTTGCTGCTTATTGTTTGGAACAGAACTGCAGTAACTCAGCGGTGGAAGTAGATCCGCTCACATTAGCAGCGTAATAATGTCAGTTTATCAGTCTTTGGTCCAAACTGAAACATCTTTGGGTCGTGAAATTTAGGACAGATATTAATGGCTCTAAGAAGATGTCACTTCATGACTTCGACTACCCCAGGATTTCTTTTCTTCAGAGCTATCATGAGGTTGACGTTTGCGGTTTTGACTGAAATTTCTTTATCAGTATTGGATAGATTATTATAAAAATCGGTACAGACATTTGTCAAAAATAAATCCGTGGTGACTTTTGCTTCCTTTAGGAAGTTGAACACTGGTCGTCTGTGTGCAGTTCGCCTCAACCAACCACCACCAACGTACTCTCTGCACAGACTTTATCACTCTTTGTACTTATTCACTTGATCTGTGTCACGTGACCTCCTTCTTCGACCTCCGGTCACACACACGTGTGCTCTTCACACCTGGGCAACGCAAAACGTGACCCTGACACGGTATCCTCTGGTGGGTCGACGGGTGTATTGCGCGCTTTGCTGTCGTGGCAGGTTGTCTCATCAGTTTAATGCTAGTTAGCAAATGTTAGCTTGTCATCAAGCTGAATTGAGATGATGTACACGTCAATGTAATGTAAATGTCGGCGAATTCGGGTCCACGTGAGTTGAAAACATTTCGACCTGAGCAGCTGCACCCGCGCTAGTTACGCAAGGAGAAAATTCACTTCGAACCCGTCGCACAACCGTGAGTATGACTGTTGACTCTTGTTAAAATTCAGTCTCTTCCACTGTCTGTGAAATAAATGTTTTCATTCCCTTGGTTTTCTCCCATTATCACACATTAATAGAAGGATCATCAGAATGTTTTGAAAAAGTACAACTAATTGCCACAGATTTAGATGCAGTTTTAATGAATCTGTATGTTGTACTAATGGACAGACGCAATGACAATGCATTTGACTGTATGAAGTACATCCTTAAGGTGCTTGAGGAGAGCGAGCGTGTTTTGTAATTAGAGATTTTGTTTCGGTAAGTTAAGAAATATGAGCTGAGATAGCGAAGGTAAATCTGTCAGAAACACCACATCACCATGGATTTGCAACAGGAAGTATAAGACCATACGTGTCATCTGTTACTGACCCCACCAACCTGCCCAGGTTATATTAGTTGTTGTCTCTCTATGCTGTTCTTCTCTCTCTGCTCTCCCCTCACATTAACTGGTCAGATGGCCTCCCACCTCTGAGCCTGCTTCTCTTAGGTTAATAGGAAGTATTTCCTTTCAGCTGTCACTCGTGCAGGAATTGTTCAATTTTGGGGTTTCTCTCTAAAATGTTTTCAGGTCTTAAATTTACTATGTTAAGTGCCCTGAAATGACTCTTTTTGATTTTGTTCGTTTTGATTTGGCGCTATATAAAAAAAAAAAAAAAGACTAAATTGAATTGACGGAAGATATATGAAATGTTGTGATCTTTTGCGTGACCCCGTCTCCAAATGTTCCACCATTTCCATCTGCAGTTTTCAAATGACAGTGGAAATTTAATATTTGTATGACGCTCGGCTAGTGACCGGCCTGACATGAGCTCTGGGGATATGACAGGCTGGAGAGATAAGCAAATCAGGAAACGCGCACACAAACAAACACACACACACACACACACACACACACACACACACACACACACACACACACACACACACACACACACACACACACACACACACACACCAGGATATTGCCAGGTTGAAATGATTTGGCACTTTTCCCGATAGTGGGTCTGCGCTGATGAACAGAGCCATCAATCCTGTAAATGCAGCTATTGCACCTATCACACACTCTGATATTCACACACACACACACACACACACACACACACACACACACACACACACACACACACACACACACACACACACACACACACACACACACACACACACACCACAGCTACACACCGACATCACCTCTAATTAAAGCACAAGGTGCTTTTAGCTGCCCGGCTGCAGACACATTGAGTATTTAATGTGTGTTTCAGCAACGAGAGAGTAATTTAACTAAGTATTGTACTGCACACTAATGTATTCAATGCCATTCTGTTTATTTTATTATCTTTTCATTTGTATATATTTGAAACTCTAGTGAACCAGTTTAGATATATTATACAGCTGAATATTTAAGAGATTAAGATAAGAAGAAGACATGCTTTTTCAGTATTTTATACAGTTTCCTGTATTTTTTCCATAATATTTACAATAATAGTGGGAAAGTATGAACGGGATTCAGACAATCACCAACTGACATCAGTATTAACAAAACACTGATGTTTTCAACAGAGATGCAGTGATGTCATTTTTTTTAGGTCCCAATAGCTTTGGGTATCAGCAAATGCCGAGTACAGATCCGATACCAGTGTTGGATTAATAAACTGTATCCCTCAATGTGTGGAAGAGACTGGGATCATTCTTTTATGTGTATTAAGGGAACATTAGGTTCAACCTCTCAGCATGAAATACCTCCAAACCGCTGACAACGTGACTTGAATGAATCAGCTGCATTATTACCAATACCCACTGCAGCTATTTGACTCGGTATCAGACCGATGTCAGTGTTGGACCAGTGGGCTCCTGGTTCTCAAGTAACAACAGCACTTTCAGAGGTGTAGTTTTTCTGCTGCATGCCACTGGAACACATGCAAAACAGCTGCATACTTGTTCATTACCGAATTAACTTTCTCTTTTCATAAAAATATATTTTATGGTTCTGCCACTCGCTCCCAAAGCTGCGGTCTTTTAATGGAGCCCATTGAGGCATTTCTGACAGCAGTCATTGCAGAAGCAAACAGTTGTGTTCATAGCTAGTTTAAAGGTCATAAAAATACCTGGATTTTTCCTGCTGCGGGACATCAATAACATTAATTTAATTTCAGGTTTTTGCTCAGTGTTTATCATTATAGGCTTTCGCATGCACACACTTTGTGTTATCCATATTCCAATGATGATTCATCCCGTCTAGCTCACAATGTAATTTATTTGCTACCCGTTTATTAATGTGTCTTACACAGTATGAACAAGCCGTACAGTGGTGAGAGTCGGGCCTCAGCATACCGTCCACAGTCTGTCTGTCTTCTGAACACTAGCTGGTGTTAAGTGATGCTTTTTGTTGTTGTTGCTGTATGTTGTAAAATAAGTTGCGTGCTGGATGCCTAGCTTGCCATTACCTTGTTACTAAGGGAAAAGACGTCATGTGACGATGTCTTTTTGATGCGCACAAAACCTCACTGTTCCAAAAATGTCTTGTGAGATTTTAATCTCCCACGTTTTCATTTGATGTTATTTAGTGACAGGCCAGTCCGCCCTGAAATGCTTCGACACGACAGCAGTGTTATTGTTGTCTCCCCGGGTCAGTGTGTTCTGGTGTTTGGCCGGTCGTCCTTCCTCCTTCCACCAGCAGAGAGAAAAGAGGAAAAACGTGCACACACATGTGAGTGTTCTGCAAAGGGAGGGCGGCGGGTCGGCATTGTGTTCAACAGATGGGAGTCACACGGGTGGGAAAAGGGTGTGTGTGTGTGATCCTCCGTGTGTGTGTGTGTGTGTGTGTGTGATGTGTGTTGGGGGGTCTGCTGGAGTGTGTTCTTCCTCTGTCTGTCAACAAGTGAACTCCCCCTTCGTGCAGCAGGTTCTCGGACGTCGGCCAAGACGACAGAACACACCCCTCCGCTGTTTACACATTCACTCTCTGCTTATCTAATATTTCTATCTGATAATCTATTTGCGGCACATCTTGTTTTATCTGTTTCTTTTTTTCCTCTTTTGTTTCTGTCTGACTAACTTTCTCGCTCACCTTTTTTCTTCTTTCATCTGCTCAATCTTATTGTGTTGTTTTTGTTGTTGTTTTTGTTGTTGTTGTCGTCGTCGTAGTCATACTGAACTCATTGTGACAGGCTGTACCGCTTTGACCCCACTCGTCTGTTTACTCATCTGTATTTGGTTCAAGGACGGCGATCTGACACCGGTTCATCTCTTTAATTGTGTAAGAGTCTCGCTGTCTGCTCTTGGCAAAAGAAAAGAAGACAGAAACGGTCAAGGTTAAAGAGGTACTAAAACGAATCCTTTCGAGTGATCTGATTAGTCCCGGAAATATGCCCACCCTGCCTTCTTTACATTTACAACCTTCCACACACACACACACACACACACACACACACACACACACACACACACACACACACACACACACACACACACACACACACACACACAAACAGGGTCATTTGGCTATGAACAAATGTCTATGATTATGAATGAGGGTGCAGTTTACTCGGTGGCCACCAGTGGGTGCTGCAGTAGTAACTGAGTGTGATCGCTGGTCTTATAGGCAGATAATCAGCAGTGTATACAGTCTGTCACTGGTATTAAAAATGATTGTTAGTATTTGGATAGCCATAATATTACTTGATCATTTCTAAATAAAAAACAAACAAACAAAGGATATAATTTCTCACTGCGTCTGTTGGTTCTAGTTAATTATAAAAGATGTTTTGCTTATAAAAAAATAAATGACGCACTAGAGAGGGCTAACAGGGAGTTAGAAGAGGCGAACATTGTATACACAGTATTCAATGTTTTCGTTTGAGTACAACCTGGCTCTGATGGAGAACACTCCATTATTCAGTGACACAGTGTTAGGTTTCAAAATGGCCTCCAGAGGTTATATACTCCTTAGTGTCAGATGTGAAACGTATATTAATGATTCGAACTAAATTTGAATACATTTAAAGCTGCTTTAATGAATATTCTTAACAGTGGATCAAATGACTGTGTACAGTTTAAATGGCTGCTTGTAATGAGCCCACTGACAGATGTCTCCCAACTTCCAAGGTATCCTCAGTTTAAAGGGTTTTAGCGTTTTGGTTTTGTAACCTCTAACTTTGCTGTTTTGTTGCACTCTCGCAGCAGAATAGTTCTACTCGACTTCAAATAGACAAAAGTCGTGACGACCTGGTGAATATGATTGTTTAGAAACTACACATATTTCTCTCAGGAGTTGGCTGGTCGAGACCAAAACGAAGTTAAAAGGACACTTGATAATGGCCTGGCTTTCTCAAAGCTGCCATGAATCAGCATTCATTCCCCAATAGATTTCCTCCTCCAAAAAAAGCCGTGTGCGAGCAGCACACAGTTAAGTTATAAAGTTAAGTGACCTCTAGCAGTCGTCTAAATAATGACAATCTGGTGTCCCAGAGAAGTGACTCAGTTCAGACGATGAGTTTTTCCTCGTTATACGGATGTTTGAGAGGATGGTTCGATACAGCAGAGGACTTGGGTTTAGGAGATCGCTGTTAGCTTCCTGTTTCCAACTTTGAGTCAGGACAGTTTCTTTAAAACCGCATTTACTGTTTGCCATGACAATGAAGGTTGCATAACTTCAAGCCCAAACCCAAAACATTTTCTTTACAAAACCCTAACCAAATGGTTTGGTGCCTAAACCTACCGAGAGGCGCCCACTCCTGTGGCTCGTATTCGAGTGGCTGGACCAAACGACTTATATGTTGAAGGACTTCGGGAATGCTGATGTTTCTTGGAGTCTGCTGAGTTTGTTTCAAGTTCCCTCAAGAGGCCAGAAATCACAAACTATCCAAAGGTAAATAATATACAATTTCAGAGTGCATCTCAACCGGGTCCAAACGTGTAAGAGAGCTCTCTGAGACTGTTCTGGTCATGAAACCATTCAAATGCACTATTTATCAATGATTATCTGAAATCATCTGAAGCTATTCTGGATTATCTTGTGTTCCTGTGAAGGCATCCACTTTGGCATGTTATAATGCTGAGCGTGCTCATGTAATGGATGATTACAGTAAAGATACTTACTGCTGCTTCTGATTAAACAATTTTAGAGCTGCAACAATTGGTTTGTAAACTGATATAACTATTTTACAACATATAAAAAGTAATATTTTGGCTGCTAAACCCATTAAGTAAAAATTCTGAAACATAACTTTGCACTCTGGTTATATTTGATGCAGATTTGATTAATTTGACAATAATGGAAATAGTTGTCAAGTGAGGCCATAAAAAGACTCGCATATGCAATAATATAAGGAAATATGGAAATAGATAACTTGTGTGTGCGTGCAGGGTTTTGTGTGTGTTGGTTGGAGAGGGATTAGCTTTAAATGTTTTCTCTACAACATTGTCTCCTTTAGCGAATGTGTCGGTGTAGGGGTGGCCTGCAGGAAATACCGGGGGGATTAATCCTCTGTGCCACTGGGTGAGTGTGTTTGTACGTTTCTGTGTGTGGGTGGGTTTGTGTATTTACATAGTGTGTGAGAAAGATGTGTGTGTGAGAGGGTGGGGGAAGAAATAGGTGGCTATCGGTGGATGTTGATGTGTTTGCGTGCGGTGAAGATTGATAGTTATAAAATCGTGTGTGTTCATGTTTTCAGGAAGTCGTGGGCCTGGACTTTGACAGAACCGTTGTGTGTATGTTCGAACATGATGGGGCCATGAGAGCTCACAGGTGCAAGTGTGTGTGTGTGTGTGTGTGTGTGTGCGTGTGTGTGTGTGTGTGTGTACGTGTGTGTGTGTCTGCAGGGATTTGTGTGTGTAAAAACCTGCACAAAGGGATAAAGAGTCACGCATGGGGCTAACATGGTCATTGATGAGCAGTGAGAGCTTAATGAAGCAGCCTTTACTTCCTGGCCCCTGTGTGTTCTTTTGCTCTTTAGTAAAGGCTGAAGATGGAGGGGGCGGGGCTTGTTTTGAGCAGTAGAGACTCCAGGAATGCTTCTATTATTTTTTTTCTACTTCTATTTATAAGATAGAAAAAGTGAGTCAAAATTGAATGTACTGCAGTTGATTCTTGTCTTGTCATGGGGTTTATTGATGATGAGGAAACTTATAAATCCATCCAGGATTTCGAGGAGTTTTTTGGAGATTGTTGCGATCAAAAATGTTTGATTTTTGCGATGTAATTTGAAGAGGTTTGTGTGTCAAATTGCAAGTCGAGAAAGAAAACGAAATATTTTTTTGAAGCACTACCCGATAAAGGAATTAATGTGTAGTCACTCCCTTTGATAAAAACCATGCTGCATGTCACAGAAATATTTTAGCTCAATTTTTTTTTCTTCCGTTTAATAAACTTAGAGAAACATGGGGCTAATAGAAAATCATAAAATTAACGCAGCTTTACAGAACAGAGAGTCTGTGACCGTAATAAAGAAAACAAAGGCTACATCTGCTGTCAAAATAAGAGCTTTTGATGCTGTTTAAGTAATACAAATGATTTAAGTAGATCATTTTAATCTGAAGACCACATTTCCCGCATACCTCATCACTTCCATATTTTCAGTTTTTTCTGCTTGTCCCGGTTTTCTCCGGTACACTGAGTTTTATTTGGTGATGAGAAAACAGGAGCAGAGCCTTTTGCGAATAAAATCCAGAGAATTTTCAAAACATTGCAGAGTTTGCTTGAATTTGCATTCATTATTGCAAGTGTACATGGATTTCATTTATCTGATCAGTCGTTTTAATCAATTCCAGAGTTTGAAGTCTTGAGAATTGAGAGTTGTTATCAAAGAAACAAATTAATATGCAAATTGTACATAATTAGCAATGTGTCTTTTTTTGACGTCTACAATGATTGAGTGTTGCATTTTCCAGTGTCAGGAGAAATGTCATCTCAAGGGTGAATAGAGGCGGAGACGGGAGTTTATGAAATATTAAAAATGGGCTCAAATGCACAGGGAGAGCGTGCTTGAGAGGGAGATGGAGGGAGGGAGGAGGAGGGGGAGGTGAAGTGCCGTGGATGCAGAGAGGGGGACAAACTGGGGTGTGGGGGAGGGGGGGGGGGTGAGGGGCGAATCAAGGAATGAATGAAATTAAAAGTGGTGAGACTTAGAGGGGCGAGGAGGGAGGGAGGGAGGGAGGGAGACAAGGGATGAGAGAGAGAGGGAGAGGAGGGGCAAAAGAGATGGATAATAAGTGGATTGCCCCCTCCCCCTTTGCTCCCGTGGAGTGGTAGGGGGCAGCCTTACCCCCCCCCACACACACACACACATGAAAAAAAAAAAAAAAAAAAAAAAAAACCTTTGTGAAAGTTTCCCCGGCAGAGGGGAACGAGAGGCAGAGTGAGCGCAGAGGAGAGGCAGTCAGGATCCAATTTAGAGGAGGAGAGGCAGAGGAGGGAAAACAGCGAGTCAGACAGCGAGGAAGAGGAAGACAAGAGAGGGGTTTGAGTCCAGGAGGGCAGTCATGGCTCTGCAGTGTCGGGCAACTCTTCTCCTGGTTGGATTAGACTTGAGGAAGCCCGGCGGTCTGTAGCAGCAGCAGCATCACTCCCGTCCGTCACCATGCCGTCCGTCTCCCTCAGCCTGCCGGCGGCTCTGGCCGGACCTGCACGCACCTGGGTCTGCCTGTCCTGCATGTTCTGGGTGAGATAACTTGAGTTTAAATGTCCCCATGCATGGGATATCTTTTAACGACAATGATAGCTGAACTTTGCGCAATTTTAAGAAGTTACTTTGGTGAAATCATCAGTTCGATGATGCAACAAGGAACAGATTTTGTTTCATCAAAGGGGTGATACTTCAGATCAATTGGAAACTCCCTGATTGAGTCAAGCTGACCCGGGAACCTATTGGGTGGTCTGCTTGTCGGGGGTTGGGTGCAGGGTTGAGACCCCGGCTGTGGGGGGCCTTGGCACGGTGACACGTTTGCATGAAGGAGGATATTATGGAGCAGTAATGGGAGGGCGTGCGAGAAAAAAAACCGTCTTCAGAAACATGAGTGATTTATTCTCTCTGCAGCTCCATGTGCACTCTAATAAAAAAAAAAAACTTCTCTAACTTGGATTAAATGTGTCTCTTGCTCTCTCTCTGTTTTTCACCCTTCCCCTCTCCCTCACTCCCCTCGGTGTCCCGCTCTCTTTCGCTCTAGGTGGTTGGGACACGCAGCTATTTTTTGCTTTCTCTTGTATAATTCAATCTGCCGCGCATTCCCGCTCACAGCGAGGGGTTGTTTGTGCACTTGTGTGCCCTCCGAGCAGCGATGTGGTCAGCGAGAGGAGCTGTGTTTGTGTGTGTGTGTGTGCGTGTGTGTGTGTGTGTGTGTGTGTGTGTGTGTGTGTGTGTGTGCGTGTGTGTGTGTCTGTGTGTGTGTGTGTGTGTGTGTGTGTGTCTGTGTGTGTGTGTCCCACATTTAAATGCGCTCTCGCTGCAGCCTTTGGACGTTTGTCTTTAAACACTCTGAGTGCTTTTCGCCCAGTTTACGTTGAAGTGAAAGAAACATTCCTGACTCAGATACACAACATCGCATGCTGCTCTCCACTTTTTTCTGCTGAATAGAAGATGAAAGACGAGAGCGGTTGAATAGACCATTGAGATCCATCCTTCCCCTTTTCTGGACTGGTCCTTTGGGACATGACTGCACACCACTGGCAGAGCTGCAGCTCTTGGTGAGGAGACTGGATAATCTTACAGAGCTCTTCATCAGTTAATTACCATTCTTTCTTTTGAGGAGCGGAAGGCGAGGTGAAAGGGGGGTCGTAAAAGAATCTCAAAGCCCCCCAGCTAAGCTCCGGGTCACTGATTGACTGCATCAGAGCACTGTATGACAAAGCGAGCTCACTTAACGGGGCGGGGTTCAATCTGAGCCCCCGTGGTAATAGCAGATCTTTGTTTGGTGTTTATAACAGCCTTAATTTGGGCACACCTTAATCCAACTGACCGGGGTTAGGGTAAAGTGGGCTACATAATCCTTCTGAGAAATTTGTGTGGTGGTCCTATAGCTAAAGAAACCCTCACCTTCCCAATGTTGGATAAGGGTTTTCTAAAGTCTGTTTATTTTAATGCCTGTTTAGTTCTGATAAACTTCTGGTTCTATCACCATAAACCGGTTAACCTAGCCGAGACTTCAGTCTGCAAACTCGGCTCGTATTAGTGTTTGAACAGCCACTCTGAAGGGTGGCCCAATCAGCGACGGCGGTTAAGCGCACTTGTCCCGCCTCTCCTTCACTGCCATTGGACGGCAGCGGAAACATTTTTCAACTCTCGCTGTCTGGGAAAAAAAAAAATCACCGAACGTTCAGCGCTGAGCGCTGAATAAACGGTCAGCACCTCGTCAAGCTGCTGGTGTTCATTAAAACAATGAAAAAAATACTCTGTACTCAGGAAAGCACCCGTTGGTGGACACAGTAGGTAGTTTCAGCGGTGGCACAGTGTAGGCTGGTTTTGGCGCAAGCTGATTGGTTAAAATTTACCTGAGATCTACGCCCAATAGGATGGAACAACTGCAAACAAATCTCTGTGAATATAGGTCTCTGCACTTTTCCATAAAGTGAAATTGGGTTCTGGTTCGTGGCAGGTTACGGTTAACCCTTAACCTTCTCTGAAAATGTGCTTTTTTTTATTGCAGTCACACAGTTCAAAATGTCTTTCAAGACCTCAAATGTCCAAAAAGTTGAAAAACGGCATAGTGTGGACAGATTGTAGACAGACTCCTCGGGCAGCTGGGAAAGTGAGTACAGCTGCAAAAGCCGTTATGAGGAGCCTGAGCTGCAGAAGAGAAAGATAGAAAAGAGGAAGAGTGAGTGAGTGAGTAAGTACAGATTCAGGAAACAGACGATCCTCTTGAACTACGCAAGATCTGCTCCTCGGCTCTGCCTCAAACGGGGGAGGGCTTGCTCTGGTCAGAGCAGGATCGTCCTGGATAAAGGGAGATTTTTTTTATTTTTTTTTCCAGGATGGAAGGAGAAAGTAAATGCTCAGGGGAATATGGGAAATGGCAGACACAACTTGAAGGACAGAGGAAATGAACAGAAGATGCTCCGGGCGGAAAACGGAGGGCGAAGTAAGCACGGATGGAACAAGAGGCCTTGAAAGAAATCCTTCAGAATAGTGCTGCCCTTCCACCAAACACGGTGAATAATTAATGAATGCCAAAAAAGGGTTTAGGGATATTTTATCAGGTTTCTCTGAGAGCACCAGAAAGCTAATCATATGACCTCTACCAGCGCGCTGTGTCGAGTTTAAAGGTCATGCAAATCCCGTTGACATTCAAGAAACGGCAGGTTACCGACGCGCCTTCTTATTGTGGCTTTTGTACCAAACAGGTGCAGCCGATAGGATGCGTGCCGGGCCGTTTTGTAATGCTGGTGATGTTGACCTAAGAAATCACAGCATCACAGTCGTGTCACTGCAAATATTGACCCTTGGCTAAACCGTCAGACCTGTCGGGGTTCAAAGAGCTCCTCGGGACGATCGATAACCATTAACGTACGCTCGGCCCATCTCGGTCCAGAGCCGGAGTCTCAGAAGGCTCGCTCCGGGAAATGTTGTCATCTCAGGAATGTTAGGTCGGTGGTCTTTGGGTGTCTTGACTTGTAAAAAGAGAAACCCCAAACCTGTTGTTGCCGTTTCAACACACAGCAGATTTCTGGTTAAACAAAACGGAGTGAAAGGGTTAGATTTGTTTTTTTTTCTAAGTTAAACTACAGCTTGTGTTCAGGGAAAGTCTTTGGCGGAGTAATATTTCGGTGTTCATTCGCTCGGTGTTGAGGAGCATGGTTCAACACTACTCCTTGTGTGCATCTTCCAGCATGCCTTCGTCATTTTTTCGTAACTTTCGCAACCAAATTATCTTGATATATATAGTGATGGGCAGAAATTATATTTACTTTTGTTAAAATATGCCATTTTGGAACGTTTCAATGAAGACATAATGACACACAAAATGGAGTTATGATTCAAAACCACAAGTGTGCAAGGTAGGAACGCGACTTATATGCATATCACAGTCACACTCAGTCATTGTTTCGCTTGAAACTTGTAACACAAGCTTAGCATTCATGCCATATATTTGTTAAATATAGATTTGTGAAATTTTAACTCGCTGAGTGTTAAATAATACAAACTTTTAAGTGTTGACTGTTCACACATTAAAACAATTCAAGGTCAAAATTGAATTTTACTCTTCATGGGATTAATGTTTTAACTCCCACTAGAGTTCAGGTTTAACTCCTGGAAAGGATTACTTTCACTCTGCTTCAGGTTGTATTCGATAGTTTAACAGAGTTGATTTGAATTTACAGAGAGTTTATTTCAAAGACATGAATTTGCTGTGACGTGTTCTTGTGTCTCAGTCCAAGATAGTCTTCTATCTTCTATTTCTACTTGCCATCTTCTAAATTATGGCTCTTTTCCTCATAAATCGTCTGAACTCCCTCTTTTCTCTCATGCCCCCCAGTCCCCCCAGCCCCTCTCCCCCGGCCCCTCCTCACACCCCCCACCCACCTAAATCACAGTTCCTGAGATTACCTCTGATTTAACGAAAGTGCTCCACATGTGGGGCCCTTTTGAAATGTCTGTAATTGTAGCATCTGGGTTTACATCGCCCCGGTGTTTTTCTGCAGTTGCTTTCTGGATTTGGTGATTGGTATCCTGGGGGAAGATTTGCAACCGTATTTGCCTTATTTTCATCTTCGTGTGTCTCTTTGCGTGCGTTCAGTCGATGGTTAAAAATCTTCAACAACAAGAAAAGGGGAAGTTTAACCCTTGCTCAGTTGATTTATGAAAGCTGTTGCGCTTTGTGTAGAGCCCCCACCCACCCCTTTTTCCTCTTCTGAAGAGACCCCCAGCTTTGTGCACGCTTCACTGGGCACATTTGCCTTAACCCTCCCATGGTCGTCACGTTTTCCCTGAAGGGAGTTTTGGAATTGAGAAATTTTGATGGGGTTTCAGTTCGCTCTGCCTGATCCAGGGATATAGACTCGTAGCCTCCAGTAAAGTCAGTTTATCCACATTTATATTGGAGATAAAAGTTTCAGTTAACTCCTACTTTAGCCCAGGTGATAGAAATCTAACTGAGTTCTTGGTATGTTACATAGCCAATGTTTAAATGTGTGTTTTACTCTTCTCTTACTGTAATACACCAATGATTTGTGTTGAATGTTAATATTGTGTTGCTTAAGAAAGTCAGGCAGAAGTACAGTAAAGTATCGTCGTATCAGACATTGTGCTCCTCAAAACCGCCACGTCCAGTTTAGTGAAATATTACTTTGTGTTTCTGGAGGGCTTTGACCATCATGGCTTCGCACAAAGAGCAGCACTTGTCCGTTCAACCTTTCCTCTCTCTCTGGCGTCATGTCCGTCAAACGCTTTATTTGTGTCAGAGGTTGGACATGACGATCCATCCATCAAGATTCATGATGCATCCTGATTGCTTCTTGTTGCATTCCTATAAACCTTCCACTCGGCATCCGACACTCAACGTCCATACTAAAAGATTTTTCCATAGCTCCCTCCCACGTCGACACTTCACCAGAAATTGTTTCCTGATGATTTCAGTGACCCTCCCATGACTTTCTTTCTGGTACTTTTCTATTGTCAAAATCATGTTTGACCACACAAGCGGAAAACTTTGAGTTGTTTTTAATCCTCGATTATAAAGTCAATTTTGGCTCAGTAGTGACATCATGTAAAGTCAGTCATTCGACCATTAACACAAAAGTCTGTTAAAATTGTTTAACTTCTGGTCAACCTCTCCGGCTTCACTGTGATGTGTACATTTGTTCTTGACGGACTGCTGAATGAACAAAGACTGGACATAAATGAATACAGATGACTTTACTCAAGGAAATGTGTTGGACTCATGAAGGTTAATATTTGAGAAGTGTAACAACGTTGTTGACCGACTGTGGGTTTTGCTCTGGAGTCAGAGGAGGTGTTTGAACATGGTAATAATTAAGATCAGGCAGCTAACAGGAAGCTCATTGTGGGGCCTTGGCCCCCCTCGACACTGGAGCTGCGGCATTGCAATACTAATCTCCTGTAATGTTGTTATGCAGTCGCCAGTGATGTTAGTGATACCACTATTTGGATGGCCAAAGATTTACTTGCTCCAAAAAACCCAATAGAAATCATCAAATCGGTTCAGGCAGACACATGAGGTCATTTTTTTTTTTGCTGTCCTTGATCAGCTAATCATCACCTGACTATCTACTGTATGTGAAACAGCGTGCAGCTTTTATAAATACGTCATTCAGTTAAAGTTATCGCTACAGACAATTATTTGCTAGCCTGGTGCGAACCAGACCCAATCTAACTGCGTGAATGTGGTTCTGGACACCATCCGTAGGGAATCGTTTGTTCATTTTAACCAATCAGCATTCGCCGAAACAGAGCGTCCACCAACGTGTTTTTTTTCCTGAGTACAGCATATTTTTTAAACTTCTTTCATTGAACGCCAGCAGCCTGATGAGAGTTTATTCTATGCTGAATGTTTGGTAATTTTTTTGGTTATTTTTAATTTTCTTTTCGGTCAACGAAAGTATCGCTGGTATCGCTCGTCACTGTCACCAGCCGTCCAATCACAGTGAAGGAGTGGCGGAACAAAATGCTGTTAACCACCGACGCTGGTCGCCGATTGGTCCGCCCTTTAAAAACGGCTGTAAAAACGCTAAATGAGCCGAGTTTCCAGACTGTATTCACAGGCAAGAAAACTGAAGCTGTGAGCGACAGTTGGCGTTGCCAGGCTAGGTTTAGTGGTTTATGGCGTTAGAACTAGACCTTTATAGGAGATGATGTCTCACTACGTTGGAAAAAAAAAAAAGGTACGCAGCTGTTTCAAAATGCCACACCCAAAGTCATCGCAGATGAGAAACGTAAAATGATTTAAAAACGGGGATAACGGCACGTTACCAGATGGTTATCACAGCGAAGAAAACTGAAGATGTGAACGACAGTCGGCGCAGCCAGGCTAATTATTTGTAGGTAATTGGTAATTGTCAAATTGGTTTATGCACTTGTAGATAATGTTCTTGCTTATACCTATGAAACATCCATCCATCCATCCATCCATTATCTATACCCGCTTTATCCTGAACAGGGTCACGGTGGGGCTGGAGCCTATCCCAGCTCACTTAGGGCAAAGGCAGGGTACACCCTGGACAGATCGCCAGTCCTATGAAATATGTCTTTCTAAACTTATATTTGGTGCCTTCTCTGTCAACACTGGCTCAACCACAAAGTGGTCCATTAATCATTATAGAGAGCTTTTGCTTTTGCTGAGAAGCTGATCAAGAAAACAAGATTTTAAGAGCCTCTACAGGTTGGACATCCTGTTTATCAACCCCGCGTTTGGTCCTGAAAGCCACCTTATATGGAGGTGCTTCTCATCTTTGGTGTGCAACAGTCATTACAAGCCAAAACATTCCTTTATATGTGCATGTAGACTGCGATTTTTGAGCGTCTTCGCTGCCAGAGCAGAACGTAGCAGCCAAGTTAAACTTTGGTAAAATATATTTTTACAAGCAACAGCAACAACGCGCAAACACCAATTAAAGCCGGGAAACATGTCACTTTATTAAATCGGATGCCAGAACTCGAGCACGTGTGCTTTTGTGTGAGAGAATATGTTGGCTCTGACATAATAAAGCACTCCGAAGAGATTAAGAGTAAGAGCTCGGAGCTTTCTGCTCCACACCCGGCATTTATTTCTTCTCTTTGCCACCTGCACACTCTGGACTGTTCGAGGAGATCTTTCTTGGCATGGTTTATGCAGTCGTGCAAGCGGAGGGCCCTCCACCGAAGAGAGCCGCTGAACCTGTTAATGCCATGATAACCTCTAACTCTGGATGTGATCTGAGACCTCCCGCGGTTACATATGCAATCAAGTGTGAGGCCAAACAACGCTCATAGGAAGTGGCGCTGACAGCGTCCTGCTGCGCTGCCTGTGCATCTATCCGAAGGGGTGGCGGGGGATGGGGGGGGGGGGATAGGGAGGGGGATTTGCAGATTTATAATTCTTTTAATTTCTACCCAGAAATTTGACTTGGTTTGCAGTGTTGCTTCTGCCACGAGTCATTTGTTGGATTTGTTAGAATTTTCCTTATTTTGTTTATTTTAGGCATCAATCCAGAGAGATTTTTTTTTATCTCGTTGGGGAGAAACAGAAGAGGCAGGAAATTATGAGATCTAATCATGAGAACAAAAATCCCCAGAAACATGTCATCCACCGTCCTTCCTGGAGAACATTCTGGGGTTATGGTTTTAGTTTCATCCATCTCATCCAAGCGCCTGTTCCTCTGCCAATCCAGCGCGATGCAGAGCGCATGCTTTTTTCCCTCGGCACTTAGCTCGTGATGAACTTTGGCTGTCTTCGATTAAACCCCGTTTTTATCCTTCTGAATCGAAACTTTTGGCAAGAGCCGTCCTATTTTTATTTGGATCTTGTAGCCATCTATGTTCCACATGTATGATTTATTGTCATAGGCTGCTATAGCGCAAAACTATGAGAGAAAGTTCAGAGCTTTGTTTTCTTTAAACAGAAAGCTTATCTCGGCCCATTTCTGGATTTTCTCTGAAAACAAATGAAACAGAAGTTTTATGACTTGCTTAATATGGATTTGTTGTAAGATCTCAAAACGCATACCTGAACCCAGGCCAGGGAATGATAATGTAATTGTGTTACAGCAGTAACAAAGAATTTATTTTGCAGTCGCTGCAAATCAAAATAACATGTTTCAAACAAAACGAGAGGCAAACGACGGTGAAGAGGTAGAAGATCGCAAGAATGAACAAAGTGGGACGTTTACAGAGAATAAAGCTCAATGTGTTTCCTCCTGAGTTAATTAAGTTCATGGGTTTGATCTTTTTTACGTTTTCTGTTCAACATATCTAGTTCTTTGTCTTTAACATTTTGGATCGTGGCTCCACAAGACGTATTTGTGTCGTAGCTTTGCCTAGATGAAAAGATCCAAAAGCAAAATCTGAATTTCTGGATTAAGTTTTGGTACAAAACAAAAAACAAAAAACAAAAAAATCATGAAATCACTGGTGATTTTTCCCAAGTAGGAGAGTATCGTTTGTTCTGGTGCTGTAACACTTGTTTCGTTTACTTTGCTCACTTCCCTGAGATGTCAGCAGCGCTTCAGCTGATGATGTCAACTCCTGAACCCACATGGACAATATTAGTGTCTCCTAAAATACTTAAATTAACCTCCCCTCCCAAATTGAAAAAAAAAACAACTGCTATTCAAAATATTCAAATTTTTTTCACATTGTTTTTCTTGTGTTGAGAGCTGACTATCCCCCCCCCCCCCATCCCTCCTGCAAAAAAAGTATTTCTCTGTCGCTTCCTGTACGACTCGACAAGAGGACCACTGTGTTCCTCTAATACTGATGGTCTGTGAAACAGAAGGGATTTTTTTTTTTCTCTCTTCCACTTTTCACTTCTGGATGACTGAGTAATTTCCTCCCTGGGATCCACCTCACTGAGATGAAATGCATGTAGAGAGTCGGAGGGAGCGTTGGAGGGGAGGAAGGAGAAACTGGAATGCCTGGGGTACATTTTTTTTTTCCCCCAAATGAAAAGCAGGTGACTGTTCATTGTCGGACCAGTCGGTTAGTGGGAACCGGAGAGCGGAAGAAAAGGGGAGGAAGGAAAGGTTGAAAAAAAAAGAAAAAAAGAAGCTCTCTTCTTTCTGGTATTTAGCGGTGAATTGTTGCTCGTTGCACTTGTTCTGTAGTAGGCTGCTCACAATCAGGGGATTCACACACACACACACACACACACACACACACACACACACACACACACACACACACACACACACACACACACACACACACACACACACTTCCTGCTTCAATGATGTATTGTGTATTGATGTATTGTGACTTGCCATTCAGGATAAGTCGGTTAATTGGGGCCATGCAAACTCCTGGGGGACTCATTGTAATTTGCTCTGAATCTTGGGTTGATGAAGAAGTCACTGCAAAGCGGTCTGGATGATTTGGAAATATTTTCTTCCAAGAACCTTCCTAGACATTAAGTCACCATTGAGCTGCTGGGAGGTTGCATGCTGCTGCACATTACAGGAAATCCAAAATTTCTAACGCCCATGAAAATGTTAACAATTTGCTGGGGGTTATAGGAAATTAAACTGCTGGTAAACACGCAGCTCGGAGCTTGGACTACTTTTATAATAGTCACAACAAATTAGTTTTGTTGAGGTTGTGTAAAAAGGCAGAATAATATAGAGTTCAGACCGGCGCACATAATCGCTAATTACTGTCAGATGTGTTGGTAGTTAGAAGGTGAGACAGAAATATGAGGATCAGTTAAAAACAATAGTGTAGTCATTTGTCGAAAGGAAGAAAATCCTCTGATTCGCTCTTCTGTTGTTGAAGCTCGTCTTTCTCACGCTACTAACTTTATCTTTACGTTAATGTGCAGCAGATGACTCGCAGGCTAGAGCCATGTTTTTTATTTACATGCATGGATTTAATTGATCTGCTGATTTAGTAAAAACAGACAATTTTAACGACCTAGAGGCAAAAATGGCAGCTTTTTGAATGTCCTGTTTTGTCCAACCAAGAGTGTAAAACCCAAAAGTATTGAGCTCACAAAGACGAAAAATCAACAAGCAGCATATTTTTACATTCGAGGACTTTGAACCAGTGAATTTTGGCCATTTCTTCATAAATAAAATTAACTAATGATTAAAATATCACATCTTCTTTTGATTCAGTTACTTCTTAATTGAGGAATTGTCCTACTTCCACTTGCATTTTTCTCTCAGGTGGTGCAGTCAGATGTTTCATGTCATACCTGCGGTGTTCGCTGATTCTTCAGCTTCATGGTGTGTAACAGTGGTTTCGTCAGGCACTGATTTTAGGGTGACGTTTTCTCTTGTGCTGCCATATTTGTTTTACCAGTGAAGTCACTGATGTAGAGCTCAAACATTATAGGCCGCCTGTTTAACGGTAAACCATAAAAAAAAAAAAAAAAAAAAAAAAAAAAAAACCTCAAACATTCTCTGATTCCACCTTTTAAAATAAGTTTATTGGTAGCATCTGTTTGTATCTTTCAACACTGGTTTACAGGTAGCATCCGTCAACAGGTTTTAAGAGGTATCAGACTATAGGTAGCGATAGCATCAGTTAGTATCATTTTACAGGTAACATTAGAACCATTTAGCGTTAGTTTACAGATAACATCAGCATCAGTTTACACATAGCTTTAACATCCTTCAGCATCACTATACCTTCATGATTAGCCACCTTAAACATCACTTTACAGGTAGAATTAGCATCTGGCAGGTGCTCTCTTTACTCCTCAATCACAGCACCTGTTGCTCTGATTTCTAACCTGAGGTTTCAGCACTGGCACCCGTGACCTCATTTAACCCCGCTGTCACAGTAACGCCTCATTCTGATTGGCTGTCTTTCACTTTAAGTGCCGCTTCCCCTGGAGTCAGAAACATTTACGGAACTGAAATTTCAGATGTAACATAGTGAAGTTCATGGTAAAATTTAACAAGCGCATACAGTTTTCAGGAGAGCAGTCTTTTTCTGATTACGTACAGCATTTCAGCTTTATGAGTAAAGGATCAATATATCACTGATACCTCAGCTGGTTTGATTTAGACTTCGTAAATGTGTCGTAAGGCCGCCGTCTCCCACCTCGCATTTGTGTGCGACGTAATAAGGCAGAGGTGTTTTGATAAAGCTGCCTCTCTAACGGGATCGCGCATCATCAAACGCAGCGCACCAATCGCAACAAGGATTTCATTGATTTGCCTTTAGTTCAGAGCGACAACCTCTCTGCCTCTTTCCCACGGACCTGCGGAGCGAAACTGTTTGGGTTCTTTATCGTCACATGACAACACGAGTGGGGAAGAAGGGGTGGAGGAGGAGGAGGAGGAGGAGGAGGAGGATTGGGAAGAAGGTGAAGGGAGGATGAGTGGGATTTACAGCTGGTGTCGGGGAAAAGTCTTGACTAGACGAGACCAGGGTGGGGGGGGGGAAAGAGGTCAGACAGGGCGGTGGAGGGGGGTGGAGGGGTCAAAGGTCAGTTATCCTTTCGCTTACTCTTGTGTGACTGAGGAGGATGAAGAATAGCTGCCTTGTGAGACGTGAGCATGTCCTGTGGGAAGGTGGGGAGGAGAAGAGGGCCTCCAGAAGTCTTTCAGCTGCACACACATATATACAAACACCGTCACAGATGGATACATGCGGTCATCGCCCCATTGCGTCTGGTTTAAAATGTCCATCCATGCATATGGTGTCCCATATGAGAGACGGCGGCCTGCTAACTGGCTGATTAACCCAGTTGACTGGAGAGGTCTCGTTTAGTCTTCTGGCTCCACCGTGAAGGACAATAGTTTCTGATTGGTGGGGGTGATGATGAGGGATGTGTGCGTGTGTGTGTGTACTTTTCACTGACTTCATCCAGACTGTAGGACATTACAGAAGGGGAGGCCCTCCTCTGGTTGTGTTGGTCTGGCTGGTGTCTCACTTTCTGTCTCAAACTGGAGCCGAAAGTGTCCAATTTCTCACTTTTCTCTACACGTGACCTGTTGACGAGCTCTGATGTCTTCCAGCCTATATAAAGAAACAAAATATAATTTTTGTTTTGTAAAGTTTTGATTATGATGAGTTGGGTTTGTTATCACAGCCAACATCATCACTTTTCAGGACGAATAATAATAATAAAAAAAGCCTCTAATGAAAGTTAAGTTTGTAACCATGTTAACATGTGTTTTGTTTTTTTATACAAAGAGTTAGAAGACATATTATGGGTGAAATTAAGCAGCCATGATTTTAGTTTTGGAGCTGCAGTTTACCAACGACAGTCTGAAAAACACAGATGACAGCTCGAGCTGCAGGTCGGTGTCGGAGGAGTCGGTGGAGATGGAAGCGGTTTGCAAATTCGTAGATCAACACATACTAACTGAAGGCAAATATGCAGTTACATTTAACACACTTTAAGACATTCGTCTGTGTAATATTTTAGGTCAAAATATACCACAAATATTCAGATGAATCTACAGATTTTGTGCAAGAAGAAAAATTGTTTTACTATATTTTGTTTCTGTTTTTCTGCACAGTGAACAGAGACAAACATGGTTCCATGTGTATATGAGGTAATGGATGAAGTGCTGAGAGTGAATGGCAGGGCAATCAGAGGCCAATTCTGTGTGTGTGTGTGTGTGTGTGTGTGTGTGTGTGTGTGTGTGTGTGTGTGTGTGTGTGTGTGTGTGTGTGCGCGCGCCCGCGCTCGTGTAAATACGTCGGTCTCTGCATGAGTCACACGTTCGATGCAGTCGAGGGAATAGATGTGAGGTCTAAACCGAAGGAGAAAAACAGCCTCCTGGTTACCTTATTCAGCTGGAATGTCAGTCGTAGTCTGGAAAGGTTTATCTCCAAACTACAACACGACCCAAGACATGCTGAAGCTGCTCGCTGCCAACAGTTCGATTCTAAAACACTAGATCCATTACAACGTAAACACTGATATCTGAGGACTGGGACTCAGCATGTGACATAAGTTTCAGATGTCTTTCAAAAAAAAAATCGGATTACTGGAATATTGATAACAATGACATGATTCATTCCTTGAATTGTTTTCCAGAAGTATCCGAATCGTACGTGTAAAAATGAGTAATACAAAAATGTGCATTTTAACAAGGAATAATGATTCAACTCTGCAGCTCTGTTGTGCCTTTTAGCACCTCTTGCTCATTTTTTTTTTATGCAACAAGCTTTTTGCAGCAGAAAGAAATACTCCGATAAAGCCACTCTATACTATCTTAGCATAAAACGACAGGTAGTGAAGATTGTGTACGTAATTATTAGAGCATTTAGGAACTAAAGACTCAGGTGTTTCCGTCAGCAGTGTAGAGACAATTTGAGCTGAAATAAAGACTGAATATTGGACCTCCAAATAAATGCTAATGTTGTTCTGCTGGGTGTCTAAATAGGCAGTTATTTGCATTTATTTTTAAAAGGTGACAATATGTCGGTGTTGTGTTTTTAGTTTGTTCTCCTACCCCCGAGATCTAAGCTTTAAGTTGTGAGTGAGTTCAGACATAACGGTGTCGACACAGAAAGCTTCAGCAGAGCGGCGGCGGCGAGTGCTCAATCTGTTTGTCGACACAGGAGGTGTTCGGGCACACAATATTGAGTGTAGGTCACCTGCTGTTTAGAAATGCTCAGAGCCCAATACACATGAACTGTAGTTGCAGAGAAAAATAGACCTACAGCCTAAAACTATGCTTTTGATCGCAGCTACACGCGCTTGAGTTAGCCGTTGCGTCAGCAGTGTGGCGAGCTGTATTGGTTTACCATAGAAACCCGCTGTATGTTGTACGACTCAGAAACGTCGCTAAAACCCTTTCTTTTTAAACACGGTGTGAGAGTCAAATTGGCATTAGCATTCAAGGCCGGGCTTAAAAATAAAGTGGACTAATTCAACGCCTCCCTCTTAAGTTTCCTAGAATTCATGTGAAATTAGTGATAATGCCCCAGATAGTTAGGAGAAATTGCAACCAGCAGCAGCAGAGGGGGCCAACCCAAAGACATTGATGAAATACATATATATTTATAGATAATATCTATATCTATATATTTAGAGAGAGAGAGAGCTGTTGTAATTATTTGGAAGAATAAATCAGAGGTGGAAGATGCTGGTGGGAACCCTCTCTCTTCTTTTTGGTCCTTTTTTAGCAGTGGGAAAAAGTTTATAGCGAGATGGGTGAGCGATGGTTGGGCATGTGTGCATGCAAGAGTATGTGTGTGCGAATGTGCACTGATGTAAAAGTGTGTTTGTGTGTGTGTGTGTGTGTGTGTGTGTGTGTACACGTGTACGTGTTTGCACATTTTATGCACGAGAGTGTCTGTTTTTCCCCGTGTGTGCTAATGAGTGCCGGGCAGGAGATTATGCGTGCGTCTCTAAGGGAACGGGAGTCTGTTCCCAGGAGCTGCGGTCCCTGAGCTGAGGGGGGTATGTGTACACCCTGACCCCAGCTTTCGAGGGTCCCGGCCGCCTGTCTGAAACCATTTCCTTCCTTTGTGGCCCGTTTGAGAGCCCGAAAGTGTGACGCGAATGTGAAGAAGGACAGAGGCCATTTCCATGGGCACCGTGCAACACGTTGAAACGGAAAACTCGGGCTTCATGTCCCGCGAGCGTATTTGTGATGCTGCCTCTAATTCTGCAGTTTTCTGTGCTCCCTGCCCCCACACCTCTCCTCATCACCCATGTCTCCCTGATCAACTCCCTCCCCCCCGTCCTCCCCTCCCCAATCCCCCCCAAAAACAAAAAACAAACTCTGAGAGGCCGGGTGCATTGCTAATGATCGGAAACAATTAAGGCCTCACAAAAGCGAGCGCCCTGCTATATTGTTCTGCGATGTATTTGCATAGTATTTTGAGGTTAAACGACGGGAGCACAGATTTCTAGTGACGGCAAGAGGACTAAAGTAAACGGGCCTGTTGAGGACATCTGTCTTTTGTTTGGCTTTGTGCAGAAGGATGTGTTGGTCTATGGCAGCCGCTCCTGTGATCCTGGCAAATTTAACCCTTAAAGTAAAAAGGAATTTCATCTTGAGTGTCCCCATGCACATCATCCCCCCCCTCGATCTTCATTTCACCCAGTCCACCCACAGAAATAAGTTGAATGAGAAATGGGTAAACAAGACAAGTGGCATACCAGTGGGCTGCCTGTACCCCCCACCCTCCCCCCACACCCCCAAACCACCTTCCCAGTGTCCGTCCGGCTGGTTAAGCCCCGGTGTGTGAATGGGTGGAGGCTGGGAGAGTGTGTGAAGGCTCAGGAGTGTTCAAAGAGTTCTGCTGAATGGACTCCTGGATTGAGACGTTCTGTCTGTTAAACACAAAAGTGGAGTAGAGGTGTGTGTGTGTGTGTGTGTGTGTGTGTGTGTGTGTGTGTGTGAGTGTGTGTGTGTGTGTGTGAGTGTGTGAGATAGAGAGAAAGAGGCAGAGTGGAAGAAGAAAAAGCTTAAATTGAAACCCTTTACAGATGTGGATTTACATAATAGTCTCTGTTAAAATGATGGCTTTAGAAAAGTAGTGATGTGATAGAAGAAGAGAGTTTCGTTAGTTATGTTGCAGATTGTATCTGTGGTGGATTTGAGCTCATTTTGCTGTTTAACCTAATTAATGACAGTTGTGAGCATGTGACATGCTGTGCATAAATGAACCTTCCAATTCTTTCTTTAGTTTTACTATTTACTATTATTACTATTATGAGATTTACTATCTATCAGGCAGAGACATCAGCTAATTATAATTATATAATGCTTTTATTGATATTTGTTGCTGCAATAATCAAAATTATGAAAATATAGAGAGGGAGACAGTTGATCTGATTATTAATGTTGTTGCGTAGGTTTTGCCAGTTCTCTCACAGGCAGCATAAATTAGCTGACATGACAAGAGACTTAAATATTTTGTGAATTATTAAACTGACTTTACTGTCTTTGTAATAAAATCTGTATTATTTTTTTGCACAGTGTTCTTGTGCTACTGTGACCTTCATGTTAATGTCAAAAACATGCTGAAAGTGTCACCGTCATGCAATTCAGACTTTACTTTGGTAATTTTTTTCTGAGATAATACATATTGCAACACATTTTAATAGGCAATGAGAAGAACAAAATTATTAGGAAGAAAATTCATGCTTATGCGTTATCTTTGTTGTTGCATTAGTGGAAATTATGAACACTGACATGAGAAGAATCTTTTCAGGAACTTAATATTTTGAAATATTAAACTAAATTTACTGTCTTTGTACATAAAAATCATATAGATATTTATCACTGTTCTTATGAAACACAAATTGAACCTTTCTCTTTCACATTGAACCTGGTGACCATTTACCTTAATAATATTCAAACATGCTTAAAGGGGAATTAACATTGTCAAGCCATTCACAGTTTACTTCATAGAAAAAAGGTTAATTCTTCTGTGCAACAATAAATTTTTTGCACATTTGTTATATTTCAATGAGCAACAACAATAACATAATTGACTTTTTTTTTTTTTTTTTTTCACTTTTTAAACTCTGAAGTTGCCAGGGATGAGGAAGTTGGCAGAGAGGCTAAAATGCATTTGCAGTGGAAAAACATTGCTTGTTGCTCTGGCAACATGGGCTGATTAAAGTGTTACACCCCATGTTGCAGAAGTAATTTGATTTGGAATCTGGAAAATGTTTCATGCATAAATCATTAGACAGATAAAAAAAAACAAATACAGAGGAATGTGAGCAGCAGTGTCCACATTGACTAAAAATGACCACGTTTTTTAATCCTCTCTTTTTCTTGTTTACAAAATTAACATTGCTTAATATGGCATACAATTAACTACAGAACTTACTGCTGTTTCACATCTCTTCCCAAATATTTCTCATGTTGTAATTGCATTCAGAACGGATGACCTCACCGCAGTCCTCTTCCCTGTTGGACTGTTTTGGATTACTTGGTTTAGCAGTCTTTTGAAAAATAAATAAATTCATTTTTAGAAAGCGTGTCCTCTCACACCTTCCCGTGGTGGGGTCATGTTCACTCTGCTAATAGTTTTGACCCCTTTTTAAGTTGTCACTTGCTTCCTAAACAGTCTGGAAGTGAAACAGAGCAACAGAGGTATTGCTTACCACAAAGTCTGGTGTCATTTCGACAAATTCGAGTAAATATCTGAATTACTGTAACTGCCCGCTCTAGGACACAAAGTGGAATTAAACCCACTTATCCACCCTTTTCCAGTTCCCTAAAAATCCACAACCAGATTCCCAAACCCAGCAGGTGCCAGCCGGGGGGCTTGGCATAGCGGCGCCTTGGCTCGCACTACGTATGGATGCCGGGGCAGGGACCTCCACCCCCGCCTCAGAAAAGCCCTCCTTGCCAACATGGCGCGTCCTGCACAGCCATGGTCATTATTTCAGCCTAAACAGATTAAGCTAATCACATTATGTAGCGGCAAGGCGTAGCCGCGAGATGGAATGAAGGGTCGGCTGTCCTGCTGTTGCCATGTGGCTCTGAAAAACAAACACCGAGCTGTCACATAGAGCTTGATAAACACCAGAGGTGATATCAGGGTGTTTGAATTTCTAAACCTCTAAATGAGCTCATGAAAAGGGAAAACCATTAATTTTGATAGTGTAATGTATAATAACATGTTATACATTATTCACAGCACCATCCTATTGCACAATCTCATTTCTGAGGCTAAGAGACAGATTTTCTGTTTGCCAGAATCAACTGATAATAAACAGGATATTCTTGCTAAATGTTCTTTCATTGCAGTTGACTTCTCTTTCAGGGTCTTCGTGAGGTTAAAATGTTTTTCGTGTTTTTCAGGCAAAGGATGGATTACGATTAAATTCTGTACAGACATCAATGGTACCTCGCTATCCCTGTCATACCTGCAAAACTAATGATATTCCCATAACCGCATCATGTGTTAAGTGCTGCAGACTCTTCTTCTTGTTCATTTAAAACACCCTCATTGTGTCTGAAGTGCATTGCACCTTTTCTTTTTTACCTTTTTTCTTCCTCTTCTTTTTTTTTTTTTTTTTTTTTTTTTTTTTCTACAAATGAGGGCCTCTAAATTTAATTTGTCTATTTTCAGTGTACCAGTTGGGGAAATGCAATAAAGGACTTTATTGAGCTGCGTCATGAGAAATTTAGGATTGAGTGGCTTTGGAGAATCTGTGCCTCTATTGGTTCAGTTTTGACAACTCTTTTTATAATCTGTCTCTTATGAGGCCCTTAAATTTATGAACATGCCGTATGAAGTTGCTTGAATACCCCCTTTAAAGAACCTGTGCTGGTTGTTGTGTTTGTGATGTGATGGTGAGATGTGGCATTGTGTCTGGATCATGTTTATACATTGTTTCTTCTTTGAATTTAACTTTAATTTAATTTAATTTTTAATTTAAGTTTTAACCTATTTGTGGATGCAGTGACAAACTGTGTTCACAGACAACGGTTTTTCGGAAGTGTTCCTGAGCCCATGCAATGATTTCCACTGCAGATTGTGTGTTTTCAATGCAGTGCCAGGCCTGAAGATCACAACCATTCAATCTTGATTTTCAGGCATTCTGTTCAATTTGTTTGGTTCCAAAGCTCAGATAAGTTGCTGTCATCACTGGGTTCTAATAGTGCATTCATGAGCGACTTTTTGCCTTGTTTCCTTTTAGTGAATGCTGTCAATTAGGAAATGGGAAGTTCCCAAATGTGAACTTTACCATTTCCCAGTTGCCTGAATGCACAATTAGACTTAGTAAAGTTCAGTATACATCTATTGTCACAGGCTAAATTATAGTCCCCAAGTTTTGTAATGAAATGTGCCTCATTCACACTGTAAACGTATGAAGGCCACGTGTTCTGCACTGCCTGGAAATAAGACGTCATGAGAAACAGATAAGGGGCCTTCCTTCTGCTAAGTCGGTTCCTTTCGACTAATAACAGGAGAGAGGACAGTCAAATTGGGGGAAAGAAAGTGTGAAGTGAGCCGAGTCCAACAGATACTCAGTCTGGTTTACAGTTTAAGTGTTAGTTCTCTTCTGTGATTGCACACCCTAAGCTGCTTTTCCAACACGTTGCCTTCTAGTATTGATGAGAAGCAAGGAAAAGGGGGGTCATTAGTGGTTTTAATGTTACTGTGGTCGGTCGTCTGGGAATTCTCTCTGAGGGAATTACTTGATTTTTCGTACCGTGCCTGATCATTATATAATCTTCCTGTATGAAAATTCCTGCGCAAAATCCCCCAATATGCCAACCACATGGGCACTTTCAGCCCTGTCCGGGATGCACGATCACTTTAATGGAAGCCTCATGGCTGGACGCCATGCCAACGTGCACTTCCCGCCTGGAAAAAGCATCCATTTTCTCTCTTTAATCTGTGCACAGAACACATTTAGATTTAGGGCATTTTAGGTGCATCTGGGCACATCAAAGATCTACAGCTTTCTGCAGAAAGAAACACATGCTGCAGACATGTATAGAAACATATGGACATTCTCGTTTTATTTAGAAATTTTACTGAAAAGCAGATAAAACAGATGACATATTTCTAAAATTTCCATTCCAGTTCATCCAGCATTGCCCGGTTATTATATATCACAATATTGTCTATATTATGTAGATATTATATACAAATGAGCTATTTTCTATTCTGTATCTTCCTAAGTTTGGCTCTTATTTTGTTAATTGGTTATGTCGAATGCCATTCCACTAATTCTACTGCAATATAAAAAACTGTTGTAGCTAAGTACAGTATAAAGATTTGGTGAAGTTGCCTGGATTTCAGGGGGAGTTTTTAGACTTTTATTCCCAGTGTGCTGAATCTGAATGCAAAAACTGTGACCAGCTGAGTAAATACGCCACAAAAAAATGATGTCACTTTTCCCCACGGTTGGAGGTTAGGGGGGCAAAATGGAAACACGAGGCCGGTTTTCTCGTAAAGACGCTGCAGGAAACACTCAAACTTCCAAAGCCTGACTTGTGTGTTTGTGCTCTCCAGCGTTGCTTAAAGCCAAGTTTACAAAGCAGACAGGAAAAGGGACGGGTGGTGGTGGTGGTGGTGGGAGATGGTATACAGTAGAGGAAAAGCAGCAGGCTGCAGACAAGCAGGCAGGGATGTTTAACAGGCGTGGGGCTCACTGGCCGAGTTCCTTTTTCCAAAGAGTTGCATAACACACCTACAAGGAGGGAAACAGGATGACGGGAGCAAAGGTTGGGAGGAAAACAACAGAGATTAGAAAGTGTTCTCCTTTTTATAGTTTTCTTCAGCCAGCTGAGGCCCTTATCTCACTTCCAAGAGGGACTTTAGGTGACATTTGGACCATTTTAATGTGGTGTTGAAAACATTAACAAATGAAAGTGCTTATGATTTGCCTGGAATCTTCCGGACGGTGTTGTTTACAAGTGTGTGTATTTCCAGCTGTTATAGGAAAAATACATATTTGTGAAACACCTGCTCTCCAAAAAAAAAAAATCGCCCTTTACAAAATGACTCACACCACCTGGACTCATTGAAGTCCACATCATTTCAACACTAACATTCCTCCTCCCTCTTTGTCCTCTGTTGTTGTTTTCCTGACGGCAGCCGGAGGAGTTGGAGGGTCTTCATTCCCACACGTTCCGGGTGAAGACGTTCAAGAAGGCTAAGCACTGCAGCGTGTGTAAACAGACCATCGTCGAGGACGGACTCATCTGCCGAGGTCAGTCCTCAAAACTCGGATAGCAACACTCTACAGCTGTCCCAGACTGACCGTAATGTTAGTTCAGTCACAGGGTAATCTTGTTTTTGATGGCCTCCACTGGTTTAACTTCTCACCTTGATGCAGTGATGGTCAGGCAGACGCAACTCTGCCTGTCCATCTCTACGTCAAGCTGAGTAGCCCTGTGATAGCATGGCTGCACGTAGGCTGTGCTGATCACCTCCAACAGAAGTTAAACAGGCTTTAAAGTTGATTTATTCAGTTTAAGTACCAACACAGTTTTACCACCGAGCGCTCGAAGGGAAGTCGCTGTACTGAATCACCGTTATTTCTGACCAAATCAGTGTTTTTTTTTTGTTTTTTTTTAGCAGTGTAGCTTCCCTCACTGGTGACAGAAACAATCATACATCAACATTATGCAGCGGTATGAACTGTGATGGGTTCACTTACTAGTGAACATACTAGATATAAATCTCGATTTCCGATCCTATGTGAAACTCCTCACAGAATCTGTGGATCTGTTTGTTATGTAATGATGACAAAATGTCCGAGAGTCTCTCTGCTATGAGTGTGGTTGGTCACTGCCGGTCTGCGTAGAAGAATTTCATCTCTGAGAGAGTGATTGGAGGTGCCTAGTGGCTGATTGCAACAAAGTTTTTGCACAGTAAAAGTCTTCCTGACGGGTTCATGAGATTTAGGGATCATCAGTAGGAGACTCTCCGGTCAACTGAGATTCTTCATTTAGGGTTATTTAGCACATTGAACCCCCACCGCACAGGTCTCAGTGCGCCACCTGACATCAAGTCCTCTCAGAACAGGAAGCAGATATTGTGTCGCTTAGATAGAGGTGGTGGTGGTGGTGGTGGTGGTGGTGGGGGGGGGGGGGGGGGCGTGAGGGGGTGATATGAGGCGAAGGTGGTGGTGCGAGCGACAAGGAGAGTGTTGGAGGGCGACACCTTCGCTGCGTGCTGCTGAAAGCGGATCAGGTGAGTGACCCTCAGTGATCAGGAAATAAAGGACAGCAAGAAATGATAGTTTCGTCTTTGTAATGAACAGACAATTCTCAAGTCTACTCACAAAATTCTAAGTCTTGTCTATGAAGGAACCCCAAAATTATACATGTTGTTGATTACGTTTTGTGAAAGTTGTTTATAAAGTACAGAAAGCCCTGACATGTCAGTGTCTTTGCAGTTCTCCTTTGATAATAAAAAAGCAAATGCAGCCTCAGTAGATATTGACCGTCCGATGCCTCGATGTTAAAGCCCACCTTCGATTCTTTTATTTGCTCTCATGATGCATTTATTATCCAGTGTGTTCTTCGTGTTGCCTCTGTGAGCTAATGAATGAAATGTAGCACCACAAGCAGACGGTCATTATTTTGTAGTTAAGAGTCTGTTAGATTTCAGATCGCATCACATCCGTCCTCCTTTGTTGAGGAACTACTTTAAGGTTCATGAACTGTTAAATGTTTTGTTCCTTAGAAATTTGACTTTACTTTGAAAATGGAATCTGTTTTGCGTCAGTAATGTAATTAACATTCAGTAAGATAATCATCTACAGTCCCTTGCGGTCGGTCCGCATAACTTAAGTTTCCCTAATCTAAAGCCAAATGCCACAGAGGGCTTGTTTAATAACTGCTGTGACAATGCTGTGATATCTGTTACAACATCCACCACTGGTTAAACGAGAGGTCATCTGAGGTTATCCGAGGTCTTGCTGGTGTCGGGGTTTAGTCGGTGAAGAGACAGAGGAGGATGGCAGAAGCTCCAGGAAGGTTAAAGGTTAACTGCTTCTCAATTTCCTTTAATGGTATTTACTGGAGGGACAATGTGGTCGAGTGACAGCTGAGTGATTAACATAGTTAGATCAATACGATCAACATTAATAGAACACAGGGTGTCTCTGTCACTTTAATTGTTTCTATTGTTTTTCTAAGCCCACACAAATGCCACTCGGGTGCCGTAGAAATGTAATGTGAGCCATGAAACAATCGCAGGAACGAGATTCAATTAAAGACTTGGACGTTTTCACCACTTTCATTTGCAGTAAAACTTTCCCATCCGCTGCTCCGAGCTGCGTCACGTTGTTGTGGAAATGTCTGTTTTCAGACAGATAACGTCAAATGAAGCCGTGCGGAAATGACTGAATGTGTGGTTTGACACGGCGGGAGGGGAGAGGGGATATTTAGCCGGGTAGATGTAGCTTAAAAAAAAAACAAGAGCAGCCTCTGTTAGCTGGTGTCGTTTCAGCCCTGTAAAAGTCATTAGAAACAAATTCTTGTTAGAAAAGCAGGAATTTGACAAGGTGATAAAAACTCACTTAAGATACTTTGAAATATGGCTCAATCTGCTGTTAAATAATACATAAATTGCACATGTATCCTTTGTTATCTACCGCCGAAGAGCTTTTGATCCAAATGTTTTATTTTTGTGCATTTTTTTATGCGACACAGATACTGCAGACATGCACAGAAACATATGGACATTTTCTCATATTTTATTTTGAAATTTGGTTGAAATGCAGAAAAAAACAGATGACATAGTTTTTAATAATTGCGCTCCAGTTCATCCAGCATTGCCCAGTTATTGTATATTATAATATTTTCAATATTGTGAACATATTATACACACATTTTTTAAATTATTATTCTGTATCTTCCTTATTATGATTAGAATTTGATTATTTCGTTATGTTGAATGGCATTCCATTATTTATATTTCAAACCATGTTAGAAAAGCTGGAATATGACAAGGTGATTAAAGCTTACTTATGATACTATGAAATATGGCTCCATCTGCTATTAAATAATACATAATCAACACATCTATCCTTCTGCTGAAGAGCTGTTGATCTTCAGCTAGAGCTTCTACGAGGTGTCTCCTCTGCCTGAGTACAAAACAAGATGTTGCAGGACCAGATCATGTTGGCACAGTGCAGTGTGCCTCTCCTGGATAAAGAAAGGCTTATTAAATCAGTGCAGTTCACCACCTGCATTTACTCTGTGATCTACGCGGCGAGTCCAGATGTTGTTTTTGTGCAGCGGGTTTAGTGTGTCATTAAATCTTGACATTAGCCTCTTTTTTTTTTTGACATTCTGCACATGATGCAGTTATATTGCAGAAAATCTGTAAAAAATGTATCTTACTCTCTCATACTAACATTAGAGTAATGAACAGTTTCATTAGATTTAGTCATTTTTATATTTTGTCAGGGTTTCTATGAATTGCATGGGCTTGCTGCCGTCCCTTTTTCTTCTGGCTCAGGTAATATTCAGTTGTGTGTGCAGACAGTCACTTAAGTGTTCTCATAAACCGACACGGCACGACACCTGGGACCATCGTCTGTAAGAGGTGATTTATCGGAGAAATAAACCGTCGTGACAAGACTGCACTGAACTGTGTTTTGATTTGATTTACCTCGGTGTAATTCTCTTCCCGTAGTTGTATCTGGGTTTGGTCGCGTGTACGAGGAAATGCAGGATGTGTCTGTGTCTGTGTGTGTGTGTGTGTGTGTGTGTGTGTGTGTGTGTGTGTGTGTGTGTGTGTGTGTGTGTGCGTGCGCGTTTGTGGTCGAGACAGATTTACAAGGACAACACAAAGTGAGCAGGAGACTCCCGTTCAGACAGACGTCGACTTCTCTCTGTTTTTCTCTTTCCGTCTGTCTTGGGATTCTTTAAATTCTCAACTTGGAAAAATAAAGTTCCAGGATGGAGAGATGGAAAGATGGAGGGGTGAAAAGTAGTCGCGCTGCAAATGAGTATCGTACTTGTTATGTATGCATTGAGTGTTGTGCCTAGTGTAGTGTTTATTAGGGACATACTTATCCTTTTTCACACATTGAGAGCACAGGCTGTAGAGACAGTTGTACTGTGTCCTCTGTGGCCCTGGAGAAGTTCTGTAAAGTCAGAAAACTAGAGCTGGATATCGTTTAGAAGTTTTTTTTATACCGGCACTGATATCTTAACTTTGATGCAGGTTCCTGGACTTTTTTTTATTTTTTTATTCCAATTTCATAAAATCCATTTCAAGAAAAAGAAAATTACTCTCCATTTTACTGCATACATCTTTAGTTTTCATGCAGTTTAGAGGGGGAGAGTGTAACCCTGGTTTTGTAGCTGCAATTTACACGTCCCCCTCAATACCTCACACGCCAGCTATTACTGGCTATTGCTCGCATGTGAGGCGCTAGACATCCGCTACAGGGACTGAAGGCCCTGATCTCTGCCACACTGTTTCCCCAACTTTGTAAAACTGCTTCACCGAAGTGCTGTACTTATTACCTTAAAGCAGTAGTTTGACATTTTTGAAATGATTAATTTTCTTGCTGAAAGTTGGATGAGACATTTGTACAGTAATATGCAGCCAGCAGCTGGTTAGCTGAGCTTGGGTGAAAACAGCTTGGCTTTGATTGCTGTTCAACATGTTTGTTTAATCTGTGCAAACAGCGAAGTGAGAAAACAACAATATTCCCTTCTGTGAGCACTTTTGTACAAATATTTAACGGCATTCGTGAGCTTCATTCGCTTGTAGGCGGATTTTGTTGCCTTTGGACGGAGCCAGGTCCTCCTGTTTCCTGTCTTTGTGCAAAGACAACCAGACAGATATGAAAAATGTTTCGATCGCGTCATCCTCCTCTCTGCTTTAAAGTGAATAACTCTGTTAGCCTAAATGTTTGAATTAGTTGTTCAGAATGAAGCCTTGTGAGCTCCCTCGGACCGTACAGTACCTCCCTTCTCCTGCTCCTGCTCCTGTTTACCAACATCGTGCTGTCACATGGTCTCGTAATGACAGGAGCACTTGGACTTCCTCTCTCTGCAGCGGTTGCCAGGATACAAGGTGTTGGTTGTTTTTACAATAGCATGTTGACGCAGGTCAGGACTGCAGTTTTCCATTTAAAAAAAAAAAAAAAGAGAAAGATACCCCACCTCTTTGTGTGGTGGTGTATTTTTGGAGAAAAGGTCCTGAGGGCAGGAACTGGCTTTGTGTGCAAGGGAAGGACAATAGAGCGCTGTTGTGCACTTTAAAGGTGAAGTACAACTGCTATTTGATCAAAAAGTCAGGCTAGTTTTCTGTTTATAACTTGTTTGACTGAAGTCTGTCCCCTAAACTCAAATTAAACGCAACATTTTTGAATCAGTTTCCTTTTATCTCCTCACAGATGCTTCATTTTTAACCTTTGACCCACAGCGCACTAAACCTTTCTAGCTTGAAAAAAAAACACCCTTTAAACAAATCTGCAGACTTGTTTTGAGTTGCTAACACACCACAGTAGCAGGTGTGTGTGTGTGTGTGTGTGTGTGTGCGTGCGTGCGTGCGTGTGTGTGTGTGTGTTTGCGAGTGCGTGCGTGTGTGTTTTTACCCTCATTTGGATTTGCTGCATACCGGCTGTATGAGCTAAGCAGTTAAGAACAGAGCCGTGATAACCTTCACTCTCCCTTAGACACGCGCAAACACACACAAACACACACACACACACACACACACACACACACACACACACACACACACAC
>NW_027185340.1:18592366-18607366 GCF_022577435.1 Embiotoca jacksoni | reverse complement strand
TTTTGGCTGTGGACTGAATGATGGCACTCCTGTGTGAATCAAATGACTGACAGCGACGGCTGAGTGTCAACAATTACTGACCTACTAATGGACACAGAAACTGCAACCAGCTTAAGGCAATGAGTATCGGAGGAAGCTAATGTGTTGAGGCACGTTAAATTATCTCGGTGTCCTTTGTGTCTTCACTTGGTGGTTAGCATTTTAGGTGTTGAAACTGAGAAATTCTATTCTTCTATCAAAGATATATGCTTCTTTTGAATTTGATGGAAGCAACTCATTTCAGAAAGGTTGGGACAGGGTCAATAATGGTCTGGAAAGGTTATGTAAGGCAAAAAGAAACATCGTTTCATAAAAAGATTCCGAGTATCCAAAGACATTTCTGTACGCTAGGAAAAACAAATATTGGATAAGCGTGATCCTCAGGCCCTCAGGCTACATGGCATTAAAAACAGACAGGATTCTGTAGTGGAAACCACTGCATGGGCTCAGGAACACTTCCAAAAACCATTGTCTGTAAACACAGTTCGTCACTGCATTCAAAATGAGCATATATTTTTCATAGAAAAATTTAATTTCTCAGTCTCAACACTAGATATGTTGTCTTTTTGTTCTAGTTTCAATTAAATATGGGTTTACATGATTTGCAAATCATTGCATTCTGTTTACTTTACACAGCATCCCAACTTTTATGTAAACAGGGTTGTACATAAGGAAGGGTTGTACCATGAACTCACTCAGGATGTCATTCGCTATCCTCCATCTTTTGTAATGTGTCCATAACAAGCAGCAGCGTCATTAAGACGTATGTGTTGGTTTTGAACCATTGTGGAGGAAGGGTTCCTCAAACAGATGCACAGAAATGTGTTGCTGCGTATGAACATAGTGAGTTTTTACACCAGCAAGACTGTGTATATGGGATTAGGTGAGAATAAACTGCGCTGTCGTTGCATATATCATCATAATAAGGGGATATGTTAGCCAGAACAACACTTTTGGACAACAGTGGAGTGTTATGGCACACACAGGGAATCAGATCAGGCTTTTGATACGCACACATACTTAAAGGGTCAACCCGTTGTTGGTTTTGGTCTTTCTATGGGGCTTATTGCCTACGAGAAGCTCACGAGCTTTATCCTAACAATCTTGACATTACTAGTCTCATTTAATTGAAGGCTAAAGACAGTAAATCCATGTAACTACGCCCACAGTATTTTCATGTTATTACATGCAGAATTATTTATGACTTCTGTTCAAAGTAACACGAGAGGCATCAAACCGATGAGAAAACACTGTGAGGAGTCCCAGGTTCAGAGAGCTGGTATGTGTCTGTACACAGGGGTGACGTACTGCGTGTTAGTACGCCATACGTACACGTGTTGGTGCTCACGTGTTTGCGATTGTGCACGAGAGGGAAAGAAAAGAGGGGATGCAGAGAGAGGGAGGAAATTCTCCAGCCCCTGCCCTCTGATTGTGTTCGGCGTTGTAAGGGCGTCCAGCCCAGCCCTGTGGGAGTATACACTCATTCCAAGGGACCAGGGGGAAGGAAATCAGCCGGCCTCCACCTCTTTATAACCCTCCTCCCTTCAACGCTGCAGAGCATACTGCAGACCCAGAGTCAGATAGCAGCCAGAGCTCCACACTCCTCATCATCTCCTCATTCTGACGAATTCCCATCCCGGCTGTCCTCTCATTTTCTTAATGACTGATGTCAGCAGTTGTTGCACACACACACACACACACACACACACACACACACACACACACACACACACACACACACACACACACACACACACACACACACTCTATTATTCATCCTTTCCACAGATGTCTTTTCTCCAATATCTTCTTTCCCCTCATCTTCTTCCATCCCTCCTCATCACTGCTCCCTCCTCCTCTCCTCCACCAGGAACATTTCTGCTCTGTTTATTCTCCAAAGCTCCAACTTCCTAACAAGGTAAAACCTAACCAGAGCTCTGCCGGCTCTGCGCTTTCACACCCAATATGGAAGTCCTGCTTCTTCCCATGTGGCCCAGGACTGTTGTTTACTGGGGTCTCCCGTGCGTAGACGGGCCGCTGGACATCGTCCTGATGGACAGGCAGGTAGTTTTTATGCTGATCCTGCAAACAGAGAAGTGTGTTTGAATTTTATACCTTTTCACGTGACCACAGAAATACTATGTGTGCATGTGCTTTGTGTACGTTCTAGAGTTAAAGAAATCCGAAATGCTCAGGTGCAGAACAGAGACACTAATAACCAAGTGCACCAATTTGTGCATTTTCACCTCGGCTAAAAATCAATCAGTTCATTGTTTCAGACATTTATCAAGTAGAGATGACAAATAATTCTCTCATACAAGAATTTACTAAGTTTCAAAGTTCAGCCTTTGATTTGGAAACAGAAGCTGTTGGAACTTTCAGTTGTATCACATGATCTTCCTCAGCAGATGGGATTGTAGATATACGTATTTGTGTTCTTCTGAACACCATGGATTCTCATCTGCTGTGGGTTGACTTAAAAATTTAGATAGAAAGTCACTGTCTGCCCAAGGAAGATCATGTAATATGATCGAAAGCTCCAAACCAGCTGCTAAATGGAGCTTTTTTTTGTTCACTATTATTTCCAAATTAATTTCATGACTATTGGTGAAGTTTTGTGTTTTGATTAACAACTATAGAGATCTATGAAATGGACCTTGAGTGGATCCATCCATCCATCCATCCATCCATCCAAAAAGCAGGCATAAATGATCAGAATATGTATGTTCATTACAAAGTTAATCACGTTAAAACCCTAGTTGTAAGTTTACAAGCTCCTCTGTTGGTGGAGAAAATGGTTCCTGGGAGAATCAGCAGCTTAATGTGATGTGTTTCATTATTTTTGTCCACTCGTGGAGTCGATCTGCTACCCGCGACCAACTACGTGGGTCATGTTGTAGAGGAGTTCCCTCCAGTTTGACCCTGGGAACTAGCGACTTTTTAGGACCGTGTGTATTCCGGTAGAGCTTTACAGTGCCACCCACATTTGAAGGCCTCTAATTAAGAAGTCAAAAAGACTTTCAAATGTTACCCCCCAAGTGCAAATATAGTGCTGCGAGGGCTTAAATAGAAACTGAATGCACCATGATGTAATTACACATGAAGCCTCTAAAAAGGACTCTTCTCACTTTCTCTAGTTACAGTATCTTTGTCCGTCACTAAAATAGAAGTTAGTGCACATTTGTCATCTTCTGTATATGTAACAGTGAACTTTATTCAAGTGAAACATGGCTGCATGTGGGTTTACTAAAATACACGCCTTTTCAGAACAAATGAATGATGCTTGTGTTCCTGTGAAGAAAGGAAAAGTAAAAAAATGTCCTGGATAAGATTCAACACGGTCTAGCTGGTAGCTTGACCCTTAACCTTTGACCCTGAACTGAAGGTTAAAGACTTTTTGAGATATTTCAAGCAGACACAAAGTTTTAATGGAGCAACTTAAAAACAACTAAATAGTAAAAGTATAGGGCCACATTAATAAAAAGGAGGAGGTTTTTTTTTTGTATTCTGCATTTTGAAAATGAAGTTGAATTTTTTAATTTATTGATATATTTTTCTATTTTGACAGTAAGGCAAAATGTTGAGGAAAAAGTCAAAATGTCAAGAACAAAGTTGAAAGAATATTTCGTGAACAAAGTTGAAATGTTGAGAGTGGTCTCTCTTTGTGTTCAGCTCAACTTCTAAATGAACTCACCAGAAATTGTTCTCTTTTTTTTCCACCCTCCTTTTTCCTCCTATCTCCGTATGTTTATGATAGTGATTTGTAAAAGCCACCTGCAGAAAAAAGTGCAAAAGAATCACTAGAGTTTACACATTCTGGTCTTGTTAAGATGTGTCTTTGCATCAGCATAAACCAGCTCTGGTGAATTTGCATCAAAATATGCCTCTCCATTGTCTTTCTATGTAATTGCTCTGCCTTGAAAATGAGCTTTACCAGCATTTAGATTTTGTGGAACATTTTCTTAACCCACAGCTGAATCTGGATCGAGAGGATGGATTTTTTTTTTACCCACTGAAGTACATGTGTTTTTAGAACCAAAGGAATGTTTTAGGAATCCACTCTATATGAATAATCTACATGCATCAGAGAGACAGAAGAAGCACACTGTATATCCGAAGTGAGACAGACTGCAGGAAGTATAGGGTTCAGAAAAACACTGGACTGCTGAGATAACACAGTATAACACAGACACCATCGCCACTCTCTCACAATGTCGGGATTGGCCACCTCCCAAAATCATATCAATGACTTAACAAGTAATCACAATACATATTACAATTGCTTTGAAAAATGTGGCTGGAGACAGGAAGAATAATGCATTACATAAGGTGTGGAGGCTTCCAGTAAAAGCATACAGCCGTCTCTTTTATTTGGAAAGCTATACGCCTCGGCACTCTGAGCTGTGTTTTGGTTCGCCGGCCTTCGAGGGGATCTGACGATTTATGAGCCGCCGGTCCAGGTGCTCTCGCCTATTGACCCTTATTTGTAGACCCAGTGGGAGTCCACACAGAGGGCTCGAGGACTGAAGGGAAGCTGGGAAAGATTCCTGGAAATTTCAGAGTTAAACAATCTCTTTGATCTTGTTTGATTAGATTTTCTAGATTTATCTCTGCTTTAACCCTCAACATAAGATTGTCTTCTCTAAATAAACTTTAGCCACTAGCAGCATTCAATGAGTCTGGAGTGAAATGTCTTGATAAATACTGGATGAAATACCTTGAACTTGGACTAATACAGAAATTCAGATGCTCCGCTAGGTGAAGTGTAATTTGCCCATTCTGTCACTTGCCTTTTTAATTTAATATTTGTTACATTTGTGAGTATACAAGTTGTTTTTTTCTCTTTTCTTATTGACAATTTGCAACATTTGAGCACCTTAATTGTAAAATGATGGTCAGTTCTGTTCAAACTTTTCAAAATAAGTAGGGAAAATGTTATTTAATGCATTTCTTTTGTTTTCTATGCTGCATCGAACAGGTACCAAACTGTGACCCCCCAAACCAAGGCTAATGCCAAACAAAGAATGTTGTGTACACTTTTATGTAGCAACAACGTGGATTTGAAATTCCAGTCCGGTTTGTGACCAAATTACTGCTAAAATAATGGCGTTCCTGTAAATTGGCAAATGCTCAACCGAAGCTCGGTTGCTGACCACAGTAAACTTTATACCTGCGCAACATTAGCATGTTAGCATTGTCATGATGAACAGGATTGAATTCGCTCAGTTAAAGTCTCGTAAAATCTTGATTCAAGTGTAGAAAAAGGGAACTAGAGAAGAGAAAAAAAGAGAAGAGAAACTTCTTTTTTTTAATGGGGCCCCACATTAGATCAGGGTGTCTCAGAGGATCCATAAAATTGCATGTTACCATTTTATTTGTTCTAAAATGAGGGAAAAATCGACTCATTTCCTTATAGCATTCTGCAAAATGTGTAATATTTTCTAACTGCAGACCCCAAGAGACCGGACTTTGTGGTCTATTGTATGTGCATAAAAGAAAAAGGGGAAACATCTTGAATTATTAATTGCACTAAAACATGTTTAGTCTGGAGAAACAATGCATTTGCACTGAAGCTGAAATGGATGCAAAGGTTCCTTTGTTACGTGCTGTTGAGTTTTTTCTTTCTTTCTTGTCTCGATAAGCATCTCTCAAACATCTGTGCAACTGTAAAACTGTCGTCTGGTGCTGATTGAAAAATGTTTCTGCTGGTGTCGATTTTCATTCGGTAAAAAGACCACCACATGTTTATTTCAGTTTGCGGAGATACTTTACTTTCCACGTGTCTCTTAAACCGATGACACAAACTTCAGATCTCCGACAGCGTTTTGTCCTTCTGAGAAGTGAATTAAGCCTTCGAGAGGGATCTGGACTCCTGAAAGCACAAAGCTTATACGCTGAGCACCGTTTGCCTGGTAACAGCAGATGATGTTTGACTTTTACCACAAGAACAAACACTGGGGAATCGGAATGAACCGCTCAACTACTCAATGTCATGATTCATGCCGCACCACACAGTCTGAATTTCTCCTTAATGTTGGGGAGAGCTTTATGAACCGTGAACTTAACTCCCTTTTCTCTCTCTCTTCTTTTTTTTTTTTTTTTTCCTCCAGTGTGCCGAATAGCTTGCCACAAGAAATGCGAAGTCAAGGTAAGAATCAAAACAATTGTCACTTTATGGTTTTATGCATCAGATGTGTGCGAGTTTCCACATGAGAAGGGCCCCTTAGAAAACTGTGAACTTTCCCTTTAAATTGCACGCGAGCTTATCTGGAGGAAATATGATGTTTGAGGTGGAGTCTGCTAACCCTTTAGGATGTGTGCATTGTACGTGTGTGCATATACACGCAGATGTCGGGGTAGGTGGAGTTTATGCTCTGCAAAAAAATCTTAAGAATGTCCAAACAAGTACTCTTTGTACCAGAATATATTTACATTGGACGAACTCTTGCGTCTTGGAGATCGCCCCGAGTCTAAAAATAAAAAAGACCTCTGGAAGGGGCTTGATTCATCTTGTTGGGGACAGAAGAGCATGTGCAAGAAAAAGGGAGGGAAAAAACACGCTGAAGCTGAAGTTTGTGCCAGGGTCTTAGAAGGAGAAAGTTGTGTGTTTTTGTGCGTCAACATACAAATTCCATGTAGGGAAATTACAGCAGGATTTGCAGCATACAGCACATACACACACCTAGAGTATATATACACACACACCCTTCATCTGGTATCCATTATAGAAAAGGTTGCTAGTTGCCAGCTTCGCCCGCTCTGTGTTATACTCACAGGAAATGCCAGGGGTGCAGGGCAGACAGTCCACGTTAAAGACGAGGGGGGGGGGTGTGTGTGTGTGTGTGCTTTGGCCAGCTATGTGGGACAGGCCTCCACAGGGACGTTATCAAACAATAATGGATGAAATGATAAGCCCAAGCCCTGCCTCCTCACTCATTTGTCCTTTCCCTGCAAGGGAGTGCCAAAATAATAGGAATGAATGGATTCCCTGAAATGACCAAAACATGTTTTTCCATGAACCTGCTGTACTTTCGGTGCTTACTTTTAGTTTTATTTGCCAAAGTGTTGAAATTCAGAAGTGACATCTCTTTTCACAAACCGTGACCTCATAGCTACTTGTTTATCATTGTTTATGTCAAGATGATACAGACTCAATAGATTTGTTCTCAACTGCAAAATAAGAATTTTTTTTTATAAAAAATTAAAATGTTCTTGTGCTGAAGATTTTCTTCTAAAATCTATTAATTCTATTTTTTTCATAGTGTGCCTTTTCTTCACAGGGAAATTATAACATTTGACCTTGGTTTTATTAAGTCAGCACCGTTAGCAAACCTAATCATGACCAAACTTGCAGCTCCAGAGCTGAATGAGCTGGCTGACAAGTGAAATCACAGTTTTCTTATATATTTTCTCGTTATATCCAGAAATTTAGAACAATTACAGATTATTAATGATTTGTGCCTCCTGTGAACCTGGTGTGATTAAAAAAAAAAAAAAAAATTATCAACTTAAAAAAATCTGAGATGGATATTTTGCTACATTAGAAAACTAATTGAATTAGTACACTAAGATTAATTATGTGTGATTTGGGGCTAAATAACTAGAATTGAACTTAATTGGGCACGTCTATGTAAACTTCTGTCTAATTTATATATTCATGAGGTCCTCAATAAGAGTCATGTGAATAGATTTTCTTGAGGATAAATACATAGCTGAAACATGCAAAATCCACCCACTCATTGTTTTTCTGTTCCTCTACTGTAGAACAAAGTGTGATGGGTGAAAGTGTACGGTACATACTTGCTGATAACATTTGGATTTCAGGAAGCCAGTCTAAACATATCAGCTAAAAATTGTCATAGTTTTGGCAGGAAACAATTAGCTAACAAGCCTGAGATGAAAAACAAGGGAGTGACTGCGACAGGGTCAAGCTCGATCACAATCGGCACTCAAGTCGGGCCTGCAGGACCGCCGGGTACATTTTTATGACTTATTCATTTTATAAACCAGGATTCCGAGTACTCGATAATAAGCCGAAGCAGGAACAGTTCACACTACAGTTATAAATCTCTGTCTGGAGATAAGACTAATATGTGGTCCATATTTAACCTGATAACTGCAAACAAATGGTCACAGAATGTGTCCTCCACCCTCGTGCATGTTTGCTCACAACTGGATGTGATTTTTTTTTATTTTTTTTTATCTTGTCAGTAAAATTTCGCTTCTGGGCGATGACAGGAAGGAGCTAAAAACAGCAGATTGGCTCACCAGAGACGAGATGGATTTCAAAGTAAAATTATCCAGCTACATCACATGTTGCTCGGTTCTCTAGGGTTTATACCAAATGGGCACAAATGCCGTCAGCAGTGAGTCCCTGTTTTGATTCACCTTTACTGCATGTCATTCCCCTGCTTTCTTTCACACATATCCTGTCTGTCTACACTGCACTGCACATCTGAATGAAGGCAAAAAAAAAAAAAAAAAAAAAAATTATTATTAAAAAAAAATCTTAAAAATAAATAGAGAGGCAGGATGTCTGGGACTTTCCCACTGTCCTGCTGTGAAAGCATTAAGGAAAGGTAAAACCTCAGACTGCTTAAGAGCTCACGGGCTGCTCACGCTAATTTCGGTCTAAAGATATAGAAGCGGTAGAAGCTCCCACCCTGCACCTGCAATTCAATAACATGAGAATGTAATAGTGCTAAAGAAGAATTATGTATTTCTCCCAGTTACTTCAGTGGTCCTTAAAATCAACTATGTTTCTGTTTAATGCAGCAAAACAATATCTTTTTGTGCTAGAAAGCAAATTCCCCCTTGCTAAATTGTTTGCCTCTGTGGCTTCCAGACGCTGTCCACATTGATGTTGCCTAGCAACAGTGTTTTCACGACTTGAACGGCGAACATACGGTACACACGACGTCCAATCTTGTAACCACGACCTCACTAGTTGAAGTTGAGCGCAGCGTTAGAGCAGCGGGATGTGTATGTAGCACTAAATCAAACTACCGTGTCCACATTCGTAGTAATAAAAAAAGCTTGTTATCCAGTGTATGATTGTGTCCTAAATGGGTTCCGGTGTTCTTTGTGGATTTTGGTGTTTTTGATGGGATTTATTAAAAAAAAGAAAAATATAGAATATTACCTAAATTCCAAAAAGTTATATTTTGTAATTTCTTTTTTTTTAATTTATGCTGCATTCCTTGCCACACAAACTCTTTTGGAAATTTCACTGTGGACTCAACACCTGCCAGTCCACCTATATTCTGAACTACTGTTTCTGGGTAGCACTTAAAGTCAGGAATAAGCCGAGGTGCTGAGTAGAACCTATTTGATTTCACCGATCCTTCGTTGCCTGTCAAGTGTTATTTTGAGAAGGAAACCACCGTGTTCCACTGTTAATGAGGAAAGAGGTCTGAGAAGGCAAAGTGGAAGAACATCCACACTTTTTCACTCCACAACATTTTTCGTTCCACCGCTTTGAAATGATGAAGCACTTGTTTTTCTTTTTTCCAGCTACTGAAATTCTCCAAATGCATGTTTTGAAAAATGTGGAGACACTTCTTGTTTCTTTGCTCTGGCTCGCTTCCATTGCATGCTTTTGTTATTTCAGATTTGTTGTTTGTGACCCTTTTAGTTCCTTTCACTGAGCCCACCGTGTTTCTGGTTTGAGGCCCGTTGCTTGCTGCTTGCTGATGTCCTCATTTGGCTCGCCGTGTTTGCCAAGTGAAAAGCTGCAAAATACTCCTTTTGTTTTGCTCCATGTGGTGGCATTTTTTTTTTTACAAACACTTAGCTCCTTTTTCATGCTTATCAAGCTTGAAGCATGCTACTGAAACATTTTAGAAGACAAATCGATTCAAATAATAATCAAAGTAGTTGGTTGAGTTGCAGCTTGCCATCTCTTACATAAATGGCGGCTCCTTTCCAGGAGGTTTCTGGATGAAACTCCAAACCTCATTCTGGCACTGTGAGCATGTCAGTGGTTTCTGCTTCTTGACATTTTTAACATTTCTGAGCGATCACCTGGAGATATAAAGTCCTCGATGCGGCTAAGAATAAGACACTCCATCTATCTTGTATTATTTATCGTCTCTGAGTCGTGGACACATTCAAACACCTGTATCCACACATATGAGGTGCATGTTTTTTTTTTTTTTTTAAGAGAGCCTGTCAGATTTGTAGCTGGCCTTCTCCTCACCTGGTGAGGTAGAGTCTGGTATTACAGAGCACATCCTTCAACTGAAAACCCTGGACTGAAGCCCAACTGACAGGAAGCATGCATTCAAGTCCTTGAAGAAAAAGCCTAAATGCCCACCGGATCTGCAGGTGCTGTTGAAGTCAAGGTTTTATTTCAAAATGTAGTTGCAACAATGGTGACGGCGATTTTTTTTTTTTGCAAGCAGTTGTAGCAACACTAGCAAATACCAACTAGCATATTGTGTTCAATGCTGATTGGTTAAAGGCTGCTCCAATAGTTTTGCACTGAAATGAATCCACAGTCTACACCCATTACGATGCAGTGACGAAGCAATCCCCAGTGGAGCGTGACTGGACTCATATTCACGCAGTGAAATTGAGTCCGGTAATACCAGGCTGGCTTCACTGAGCCAGAGCACAAACAGACTACTGATGGAGCAAGCCCCATTAGTTGGCGACTAGTCAACAGAACTGACCCAAGAAGTTTTTCTAATTTTTTTTGGCCATCAAACTCTGTTCTGACTCATGTAGCCTTTTGCTTCAGCAGTACAGCAGCTGTCGGGATCATTTGGCATGATTAACCTTGACTTCTGTTCCACTGACTTCCTGTCGATGCCCCCATTTCACTACGGGGCGGATTTATCACACAGGCATTAATTGGACGCTGTGTCACTGCAACTGAGCACCAGTAAAGCTTTTTCCCAATCATAAAGACTTTTTAGTACTGTCGCTTTGGCACAAGAAAGACCGGGCTTTCGATTTTTTTTTTTTTTTTGCTTACAATGGCGGAATAAATACCTGCTGTCAGAGGTGGTTTTAACTTTCATTTGTGTCTAAATGTTCACGCAACTCCTCTCAGAATTCAACTTCTGTTTATTCCTCAGACTTGATGACATGCAGTAAAACTTTACAGCTAGTATCGTTCCACTTGTTTCAGGCAGTGTGATCATTCAGCGCATTTATAGCTGAAATACATCATTTTTGTTGGAAAAGAGGTATTACATAACCCCCAAGCGAGGTAAAGTTTCAAAGGTGTAGGCATGGTATTGAAACCCTGCGAAAACATTAACAGCTTCCTTCCTTTTCCATGCGGTGGCAGCCCTGCAGAGGGTGAGAAATGGGAGTTACAGCAGAGAGCGGAGGGGGGGGGGGGGTGAACCGCCGTTAAGGAAACATACAAGACGCTGTGTCAAAGTCATACGGCCGTGACAGACTGAAGGCGGGAGCTTGTTTGGGGAAACGCAAAATGGCTAGGGTGGGGTCGCAATCAAAATATTCCCTTGGGTCTTTGCCCGTGGTATCTGCTCGTACTTTCAAGAAAGCAGCTCGCAGTCTGATGAAATACAGAGCCAGCCATCCAGCAGCTCTGAGGCTAATTGAATTAGCAGTCACAGGACAGAACACATGCTCGCTGCTCTGCCTTCCTCCTAATGGCAACACACGTTAGGAAGAACACAACAACAACAACTCGAACACGGGATAAATCATATGGCATCTAATATGAGGGCTCCTTTGGAATGAGGAGGAATAGTTCCAGGAGTTTTGATTAGTTTCACATGATGAGGATGAGAACGCTTCACACACAGAGTCTAAATATTTGTGGGAAAAAAATCCAGTATTTGTAGAGACATTAAACTGTTGCTAACGTATCACTGGGGAAAAACACAAACATTTTAAAACTGCATCAAATAAGTACTTATTTTGGTCACATTGAGGCAGCAGAAAAACACAACACTGACAAAAAATAATTGAATAATACATGTATGTATTTCGCACTTTTCACAAAGTGCCAGAAGAATCAACATCCCCTCATAATGCTGCTGCAGCTGTCACGGTACCAAACAGGCTGCTACAGCTGTCATTTCTAGAAAACAGGTACTTAAATACAACAGCTATGGAGCTAAATTAGCATTTCCCCCCTAAGTTGATGAGAGTGGTAAAGAGTGAATCAAAACAGTAAAGCTGTGGCGCGTAAAACCAAAACAATGAGCTGAAAAATGCTAAAATGCAACAGTGGCGTCGAGCAACAACCCTTTGTGGGTTTGACGAGCTGGACATCACACACCGTCGTTTAATCCATCGTTAACAAGCTGCTGCTACTCAAACTCAAGTACGGTAGCCTGTGATAACAAGAGAAATCCAAACACAGATTCACTGATCTGTGAGCTTCGTGAAGACCAAAACCAGTCACCTGTCATCCCTCCTTGTTCTAGGCGTGGGCGCATGGCTTGCACAAGGAGCCGTGGCTTACGACCATGTGTTAGGAACTGCATGGTAGTGACATGTGCATAGATACAGCAGAGAAAACAAACAGGAACGCCCAGCTTTTAACATGATGGAGTAATCAAGAGCTGCTGGAAAGAATGTCAACAATGGGCCAAGTGTATGAAGCAGACAGTGAAGAACCAAGCGAGGGGAAGGACTTTGTTGAACATTACATGAGATTTCATTTCATTCCCCCTGATTACGGAGCGTGCACCGTCTTTTTCCGGTGTCGCTAAGCCTCTCTGACCGCTACAACAGCTGTGGCTTAAGCGTGTTGCCGAAAGACGCCTCCTCCTTAAATGCCGAAGTAGTTTGGAGATATTTTTTTGAATGTGTCCCCACCATTACATATCTCCAGCCTGTCCTCTGATTTAAGGTGACAGGTTTTCTGTTCCTCCAGTGTGTCTGAGCTCCTGCTGCCTAATTATGACCCTGTGGGAAGAAAACCCCCCATGTTAAATCTGGCCTGCACACTGCATGGGCGTTGGTGAAACGTTTCACTGGGCACTGGGGGACGGAGATCTGCTCGGCCCGGCCGCTGCTCGGGAAAGCCTGAGTCAGACTTTTGAAAATGGACCTCATCCAGGGTGCTCTCCGTGTTCCTCCCCGTCGTTCTCTCTCAGTCAATGTTCATCTTTTACTTTAACTGCTCTGTGTGCTTGTCACTTTTTCTCAGCTCTCCTTTTTCTTCCTCCACAGCCTCTCTTTCTTTTCCTCATTCACTGCAAAGCAAAATCTATAAAGGACTATTGATCTCTCCGTTAATTCTTCTTTGCCTTAATCAACGTTTCTGGAGGAGCCACCATGTTTTTCTAGTCTGAAAAGTCAAATTGAAGAACAGAGGCAGCCCAGTCATACGTGCATCTGTCCAGTCACAAGGGCTCGTGATCATGTCCAAGGGAAATAGAGAGTGAGCTAAGGCCATTTTTTTTTTGTCATATCCAGATTGTATCTGAAAAAAAAAAAAATAAATTAAATGCGACTTTTGCACATCGGATCCAAACCAGATTTGGAGGTGGTTTGACATCTGACTCCAGTCTGAGTTCTATAGATGTGTCTCAGTCCAGACGCTTTGGTAGATATAATATATGATACGATAATATACGATACGATACGATACGGTACGATGCGATTTGATACGATTTGATGTACTTTTTTTTTTTGTCCCCATAGGGGGCTCCTACGTTGGATAAGATTCTGCATTTTTGATGTAAAATAACATTATTCATGAAAAAAACATTCATTTGTGTGTCATAAATAGTGATATTTAAGTAAAAAGAAACTGAACTTCACATGAAAAATAGACAACACTTAAAACACATTGCACTAATAAGACTACATTTCATAGCTTAAACAACTAGCAATGTATACAAGCAGAGTCCGTCTGTGTATAATTTGGCATATTGCCAAAAAAAATCTCAGGTACTCCTCCCATTTTATGATCATATTGCACCATTAAGAACTTGCTGTAAAAGTAAAGAAGTTGCAGCACGGATGTCCGCAGTGTTGACGTGATTACAGACAGCAGTCACGGCATCATGAAGGTAATAAAGCCACAACACAGGAAATAGACCAGACTAAAAGAAACATATTAGCCACAAATACAGACGGCTAACTTTGCCACGCTTTACGTTTCCTAACAAACAGAGATGTATCTGCTGTTCTGCATAATTGCATCACAGTGTTGAATCACATAGGCCGATGTACAACAACATACAGACACATGAACACTATAAAGCGGGGAATTCCCACTTCCCACAGTTCAGCCCGGTCCCGACATTAAAGGTGTCTACCTCACGTAAACAAGCGTGTTGTTTTGTTTCCATAAAGTACATGTCGCCTCTTCGGCAGCCCTCCCTTTCCTTCCTGGCCCTTGTCATTAATAGCAAATTAAACAACGCTTGGGAAAACATCAGCCGACATCTGGAGAACACGACTCCGGCTGAAGGTGTTGCTGTTAAAGGTACCCTCCATGTAATTACTTCCGAGCAACATCAAAGGCGGTGGCCATTCTTTCCACGCTGAGGCATAATCCTTAATGCGCCGCAAATTTGTACCAAACATTCTTCTGTGGTGTCTCTTTGTCTGCTACTGGCTAATAGCCGGTGAGGTCGTGGCAGCAAATTAAAATGCCACGCTTACCGTAAGTCTGTGAGAACTGCTGTGACTTACGCTGCTCGACTATTATCAGGAGTTCAGCTGAGATTGAAGCCACTCATCCAATGGATAAAACTCTAATAACCTGCATGGAGTCACGTGTAGGAGCGAATCAACTGAATGTTGTCATCCGAAGCCGCACTTGTCCGTGACGCTGTGTGGTGTCTTTCAGCCTATTGTTTTGGTTTCACTGTATTCATTCAGCCTCACAGCTTGTTTCTACTAGCAGCACCTTCAAGCAATGTGGAACAAACACTCCAGTAATGCTTCTGCTACAGTGCCATGTATGTCGGTTGATAGGTTAAAGGATAGGTACAACATAAAAAATAAATTAAAAAAAAC
>NW_027185340.1:18332366-18587366 GCF_022577435.1 Embiotoca jacksoni | reverse complement strand
AGAGAGAAAACTTGGCATTGGCCCTTTATTCAAGGGCATGAAGGAGGTGCATTGTGATATAAGCCAGGAGACACTTTTAAATTTGCTCAATGTTATATTCAAGTACAGTACAAAGTTTGCACATCCAGCATAAGTGGAATCAATACGTGGGGCACAGTACATCCTCTGTGTTATAATAGAACGAATGTAGTCCTTCTTTTATGCTTTAAAAATACTCTGCAGGACTGTAATGTGTCCACAGCAGTTTATTTCTACCTTTTGTCCTCTGGACTCAAATGCTGGCACATACAGCGAAGCTGCAATACATTAGCAGCATAAATAATCTGTAGCCATGCCAAAGCATCATGCCTCATAGTTGGGCTTTTACTATAATTAATAGCATCCAGTCAGGGCACAGTAAAAGCTTCACATTTATCAGAGGTGTCTTATAATGTTTCACTTATGGTGGTTACTTAGCAGGTCGTCCGGCACATGTGAGAAAACTGTTGTCATAGGCCCACAGGAAGGTGTTTAAAGAGTGTATGAAGGAACATATCCGGAGACTAGTGTTGCACTTAAAAATGAACAGTGGACCCCTTTAGGATTTACTGCTTAGAGGCTCCAACGACTGAGTACTGCAAAGACACGAAAAAAGCCCACCAACTTGGACCGACTTGTTTTCAGTTTTACTGTCGGGTATTTTTGCGCTACAACTCCAAATCGGCATTTCACTCTGACCAAAATTGCACATCAAATCCAGTTTATTCATATTTTTATTCATTTCTTTGGCTACAAAGCTGTTGGTTTGATTTGTTTTCCTCTCGAGAACCTCGCTCGCAGTCTTGTTTCTGCTTCGTTTTTCTTGTCCTCGGCGGTAATTAGAGACAGCGCTCTCAGACTTTCTGCAGACCTTCACAGTCTAATTCTCCTTAAATAGAGGAGTTCCTTATAATTCCTCCTCCAAAAAAAAAAAAAGGAACATTATAGTGAAACATTTAATGATGGCTAATCTTTTAAAATGACTCCATGCAATCAAGCTTGAGGCCTGGGTATAATGGGCCTTTCTTGAACAGCGTTTGCAGTTTCGTTGTCAAGGAAGACATTGAGAAAGAAGGGGGAAAACTGCGGTACTCTTAGATTCGGGATTTAAGTTTGACAGAAAGCTTTAGGGTTCTTTTGATCACCAAATGACAGTGTTCCTCATTTACCATGATGGCAGCTCTGTCAGGAAGTCCTAACCTTTCTGTCCCACACGTAAAGCTAGCAGAGGTATTCAATCGAAGGCCTCAGCTGACCCCATCCCACAAACTGACTTGTCTTGGCTTCAGAGCAACATGATGTTGATTGAATGTGGCTCCTGCAATGAAACTCAGCTGAAAGTGTATCATGTTTTAGCCATGTGGCCATGAGTTTTGACGGACAGCTTTTGCTGTCCTCAGATGCACCGACTAGGATGTTGTACGCCGGCTGGAGAGGCAGAAATCAGTGCAACCCTTCTCTAATTTTAATGTCAGGCTCTGATATTACAGTGGTGTGAAAAAGTGTTTGCCCCCTTCCTGATTTCTTATTGTTTTGCATGATTGTCACTTAAATGTTTCAGATCATCAAACAAATTTAAATATTAGTCAAAGATAACACAAGTAAACACAAAATGCAGTTTTTAAATGAAGGTTTTTATTATTAAGGGAGAACAAAAAATCCAAACCCACATGGCCCTGTGTGAAAAAGTGTTTGCCCCCTAAACCTAATAACTGGTTGGGCCACCCTTAGCAGCAACAACTGCAACCAAGCGTTTGCGATAACTTGCAATGAGTCTTGTACAGCGCTGTGGAGGAATTTTGGCCCACTTATCTTTACAGAGTTGTTGTAATTCAGCCACATTGGAGGGTTTTCCAGCACCAACCACCTTTTTAAGGTCATGCAACAGCATCTCAATGGGATTCGGGTCAGGACTTTGACGAGGCCACTCCAAAGTCTTCATTTTGTTTTTCTTCAGCCATTCATAGGTGGACTTGCTGGTGTGTTTTGGATCATCGTCCTGCTGCAGAACCCAAGTTGGCTTCAGCTTGAGGTCACGAACAGATGGCCGGACATTCTCCTTCAGGACTTTTTTGGTCGACGGTAGAATTCATGGTTCCATTTATCACAGCAAGTCTTCCAGGTCCTGAAGCAGCAAAACAGCCCCAGACCATCACACTGCCACCACCATATTTTACTGTTGGTGTGATGTTCTTTTTCTGAAATGCGGTGTTACTTTTACGCCAGATGTAACGGGACACACACCTTCCAAAAAGTTCAACTTTTGTCTTGTCGGTTCACAGAGTATTTTCCCAAAAGTCTTGGGGATCATCAAGATGTTTTCTGGCAAAAATGAGACGAGCCTTCATGTTCTTTTTGCTCAGCGGTGGTTTTCGTCTTGGAACTCTGCCATGCAGCCATTTCTGCCCAGTCTCTTTCTTATGGTGGAGTCATGAACACTGACCTTAACTGAGGCAAGTGAGGCCTGCAGTTCTTTGGATGTTGTTGTGGGGTCTTTTGTGACCTCTCAGATGAGTCGTCGCTGCTCTCTCAGGGTAATTTTGGTCGGCCGGCCACTCCTGGGAAGGTTCACCACTGTTCCATGTTTTGGCCATTAATAATAATGGCTCTCACTGTGGTTCGCTGGAGTCCCAAAGCTTTAGAAATGGCTTTATAACCTTTTCCAGACTGATAGATCTCAATTACTTTCTTTCTCATTTGTTCCTGAATTTCTTTGGCTCTCGGCATGATGTCTGGCTTTTGAGGATCTTTTGGTCTACTTCACTTTGTCAGGCAGGTCCTATTTAAGTGATTTCTTGATTGAGAACAGGTGTGGCAGTGATTAGGCCTGGGTGTGGCTCGAGAAATTGAACTCAGGTGTGATAAACCACAGTTAAGTTATGTTTTAACAGGAGGGGGCAAACACTTTTTCACACCAGTGTATGTCAGAGACAGTCTCCTTTCAATAATGATCAATTTGTTAAAGCATTTTAAGCGTGTCCATATATGATACTTCTGCCCAGTGATCAAGCACAGACTGCACTTTATTTTGAAATGAAAGACACTTTTTAGGGCATTAACTGAAATTAAAACCAATAGTTTCATTTTTGCAGGATGTTCGAGGGGGTGAAATTATGTAAACATTTTGATTTTGAAACTTGTTTTTGCCCAAAATAAAAATAAAGAGACGGAGAACACAGGATACTCCGCTTTTTATCTAACAGAGCGTAACCTGTGAGTGTTTATTCAGTATGAGAAAAGCAAAGATTTATGAAGTTATATCTTAAGATTTCACCTCCAGCAGCAAACTAGATTTGTTTGTAATATCATCCAAAGTTTGCTTCGGATTTAGTTGTTGACTTTGTCCATGAATGTAGTGGCCTTTGACAAAATGATCACTTTGAACCTCTGTGATGACCTATTACATCACTGCGTACAGCTTCTTTTAAGGTTTGCAGCAAATTTGGAGAACCAGTTCTTGGTTGTGCTACTTCCACCACCAGGAGGGAATAGAAGGGAAAAAGGGCTTTTGACACCCTTTCATCTTCAACATTATTTCGTCATTTGATTTGGTAATATTTTGGACTTCAACATAAGTAAACTCTGGATCAAAAACTGTTTGAGACATGCTCGTTATCGCTGCCAAATGACAGAAAAACGGAATTTAGTAAGCATGTCCTGCCATGATCCCAATGTGCCATGTAAAAAGTGATGAAATCTTGATATGTCTCGATAATACGTGATATTGTGCCAAAACGTGAACTACACCCGCAGGATACCATGTCAGTTTCACGTTTTGACTCGCTGAGGCATGAACAGCAAGATGCCTCAGGTTTAACCAAACAAAAACTACATGATTAGCTTTTGGAAAAAAAAAATTCAGTTCGGGTTAGGCATCAAAACTACTAGGAAAAGATCATGTTTGTAATTTGACAGAAGTAATGTTATAAACATCAGGTTACTTAAAAGAAACCCATGCCGTTTTATCACCGACTCGAACTCTGGTCTCCTGAAAGTCCTGGGTCCACCTCTGACTGACTTCCCGACTCTGACTTTATCACTCATTATGATCGCCTTCTTCTTAAACCCTCGTTGTGCGTGTACGTTTCACGCCCGGGCGAGACAACACGTGACACTGACACGTTACCCTCTAGTGGACCAGTAAGTGTATTACACGCCTTGCATCGATACCAGGCTGGTTGATAAGAGTGATAACAGTGGGCATTGTGTTTTTTTACCGGATTTGCATGATTATACACTGGGAAAAAAAATGGTAGAGGAAATAGGATATGTATGCATAATTATTATTACTTTTATATAAGACGACAGCTTTCAGATTATGTATGAATGAAAGTTTTACCAGTGTCATTTAGTTTTGATTTACATTCAGTTGAATCATTTAAAAACACACAGCGAGGCTGCAATTAGTTTCCATATGAATGAGCATCCATGTGAACAGTGTGTGTGTGTGTGTGTGTGTGTGTGTGTGTGTGTGTGTGTGTGTGTGTGTGTGTGTGTGTGTGAGAGTGAGTGTGTGTGTGTGTGCCAGCAGTCAGCGAGAAGGGTGGAGAGGTTGTTTTCTTTTCTTTTTTTTCTTCTCTTATCAAGCCGTCATGTCTCTGTGAAGAATGTTTATAGAAAGCAGACCTGTTTCCTTGCTTTTACCAGAAAGCCCTCGTGTTGTTGTTTGCTTTTCGTGGCTGATTGATGAGGGAAGGGGGTTTGGTCTCGAACTGAAAGACAGGAAACACCGCTGCCAGGTTCCTGAATTTCACCCAGCAGCTCAGAATCTGAAGGCTGGACAATAATAAACCTTGATATCATTTTTTAAAACATTAGATATAAGTATTTCTTTTGGCATCGGCTGTTTGTTTTCAACTTAGTCGGGCTGTACATAACGGTGTCTTTAATATTTCTATAAACTGCTGCATTCTCCGTTAATCACATATATTTCTGCATCAAAGGGGAAGTTAGAGATTTGTTCTAACTGCTGTGTAAATGGTGGAAATCCCATTTTAATGACCATGATAGTTTTGTCCAGCTTTTTCATGACCTGTTAATGGCAGTGATGATTTTGCTCTCTTAGATATTTTATTAATCTTTAAGACAGTAATATTAGAGCTGGAAACATGGTACAGCAGTGATTCATGCTCGCAGGAGTCTGGTTATGCAGATCTGCGAATGGATCAATATCTTCTCATTTAAAAAAAACATACTGAATATCAAAAATTTTGAACGATGGTGTACAATAAAATATCGGGCAAACAGAAAAGGTCAAATCTTTATTTTAACTTTTCCCATTGTTGATGAGGAAGACCTCATGCGCACATTTTTGCAAAAAAAAAAACCCTAAAAAAGTTGAAAGACAAATAGATAAAGGAGAGGCAGATGACGAGAAAGACGTTGGCGGGATTTTATGAGAAACCCAAACCCACCGATCCATCTGTCATTAGATACAGTGAAGTGTGTAGGCGTGCAGGTGAGATATAGTTGAATGACTGGGAGTCTGTACGATCCTTTCCCTCCGTGGGGATTTTTGCTGGCCTTGTAAACTAACAGGTCTTCTTGCTGCGGTGTGCTGAATGCCAGCATGGAGCGCAGGCTCGCCTCGGCTTGTCCGGTTTTCTTCTCTGACAACAACCTCCTGCCTTCAGAGATTTAAGCGCTCTTCATGCAAACTCAGTGCAGCCTTGAGATAGCAGCTCCCACGCAAAATATGAATATCAACAATTTAGTGACTGTAGATTTCAAACTACCGTAATCACGTTCTTCATCAGCAGATGAGAGTAGAAATTTTGACATTTATACACTCCAGTAGCGCTAATAACTAACACTAATAGTAAGGTTTTTGCTGTTTGTTTTTTACAGTGCAGATTGCCTCAAAATAACAGTGAAACAAGATTATAGTCACAATTGTCAAATCTTAAAGTCTACTTGCAAGATCATATCATGTGGTTTTAGTCGTTTGAGGCTATCTTCTAACCTGGCTGTCAGTTCTGTGGTTTAAAGGTAGAAATATGTTTAAAGTTTTGTGATCTTTGGCACCTTTGTGCTCGCCTTAAATCGATGACATCACAACTGTTTTGTGCGCCAATCACAGTCCAGTATGCGTCTTACATTGATGTGACATGGACACGTGAAGCCTACAGAGCACATTCAGCATTTTCCAATGAGAAGGAGCAAATAAATGTAATTTGTAATGAGCTGTTTGTGGAAAAAGTATTTCAGATACAAATTATTATTCCAAGCAGAATATTTTTTATGTCTTATGACGTGTATGTTTATTTATCATTCACTCCCTGTTTCTGTGTTTCAGCCTCTCCCGTCAGACTTGTTTCATTTATTTTCCAGTGTTTTAAAACTGGTTCCTACAGTAACATCTCCTGCGAGGGAGCAGATGTCCAATGACGACATGTGGAAAAATGTTTTCATATGAACAGTGTCACTAAGATACAAAACGGGGAGATGCTCCGAGGCTGTTTTTGACTTTGGACGGAGGCTGAAGTTTCTCTCTTTTCTTGTTGTTTTTCAGCTAAACTTGTCAAAATACCTCGTTTATTTGTCCTGTACAAACAAATGATTTTGATATTGATCCTCTCATCTGACTGTCGGTGAGATGGCAAACAAGCACAATGCCTAAAAGTGTTTAGAAACATAAACTGCATTGCCTTCCCTTTAAAAAAAAAAAAAAAAAAAAAAAAAAAAAATCACAAGATGGTAAACTTGCCATTTCACCAAAGGACATACAGTGAACTTCCCCCTCTCAACCCTGATTCTTCATAGCTGCCTTCTCTCCTCTTGCCCTTCCTCCCCCTCTTCCTCGTCGTCGTCGTCCCTCAGCCTCCTGGCCCGCTGCCAGACAGTGAGAGCCCTGCTCAATGTGTAAATCAGCGTGCTGGTAAATACTCTTAGGCTCTTAGCTGAAAGAGCCTGGGAAGGGAACGTGACCCCCCCTGTAACTTTGGAACAAAAGAAACAAGCCATAGCTTCTCCCCTCACAGCGCCTTCAGGCCCCTGCCAACAAAGGCGGGGGTGAGAATGAGCAGGCGCGAGGGCCACTTTGAGTCCCGGCCGTGGAGAAGAAACATGGCAGGGACGTACAAAAGGCCGCCTGATCCCTGCGGGCTTCGATTTGTACACTCGCATGCATTTACGATGTTGTTTATCTTTGTATTGATTTGATCTGTCACAGTTTTATCTCTGTTTGGTTATTTGCTACTGAAATGATGTCGATCCTGATCTTATTTAAGTACAAACAATATTTCATGTGCTTTATTTACAGTGCACGCATTACAGAGCTGAAATCAGCAGTTATTTAATTATCAAACAATCTGTCAATTATTTTTTTCAGCCAGGAAGTTAATCATTTAGACTATTTAATGAGAGAAAATATTACGATTGTCACACGTTCCAAGGTGTTCTGCAAAACTCGTATTATGTCTGAACAATTGGGAACTCAAAGCCGTTGGTGTTTAATTGACTAATTGATTAACGTGCTGATTGTTTTTGCACAAAGAAACTGTACTGTACACAACCCAGTGTACAGCACTATATAGTACTATACTATACAGAATTATGTTCCGTATAGTATAGTTTAACACCATATCTGACAAAAGAGAAACGGACACAAACATACATTCATGCCGTTTCATTCCTAAAGTGCTTCTTTTGCTGTGAGACATGAATCAGCAGCACTGAGACGACGAACAGTGTTCGGAGACTGACGCTCAGTCGTGTACGTGTCCTTCACTCAGATCTGCTCAATAAATCGGACTTTTTCCACAACTTTCCCTGGAGGCAAACGAAGAGGCCATAACTTTCCCAGAGACAGAAAAAGAAGAAGAAAAAAAAACAAGTAAACGTGAAGAAGCAGAAGCAGACATAGTAGAGAAAATAAAGTTAGCTTTGGACGATATAGATGTAAGCAGTTACAATAGATGCATCAGAATTGCGATAAAATAAATGATCATTGGTCGAGAAAGTAGATAAATACAAAGTGATAGGGTGTGGGCGCTTGGGCCGACAGCTCTCCCATCATTCCTTTGTGCTTTGATCATATCCCAATAAGTCCATGCGGACCGGCACTCTGGCACACTCCGCCATCACGGACGCAGAGAAAGCCTTCTGTTACTCGTTACGCCTCCCAAATTGAATTTGCACACTGAATAGTTCTGCTGGGATGTGCCAGATGCAAAGATCTGGATAAACATAAAAGCACCCACGGCAGTCGTGTGTTTATGTGCCAGCGCGGAGAGCCGGGGAAAGTCTTTTTTAAAGGCCCCACGCACGTTTCCACGGTGGAAAGGAGCTGACCTGCACGCTAATCATTTCACTGCTCCAAGTAAAGCTGGAATGTACTCCTCTGTTGGATTTTCCCTGCATTAAGTTTCGGGGATTTATAGACACAAGCAAAGCAGGATTTGTTTACCCGAATAATGAATGGTTCATCATTTATTCATGGCGCCGCAGCGGTCACGTCATTAGCGGCGTTATTAACATATTCAGACCTGGGAGACTGACATGGGTTATATAACTGCGTCTGCAGCTGAGCAGGAAGCATGTGAAAGCTGTCCTCCGAGCCAGAGACGTCTGACGTGGACTTTTGTCTGCAGGAAATGGGCCCCCTGTTTAATGCTGTTAACAGAGGCGCGTACGGAATGCAACAACACAATTATCCTTCATCATATCACACTTATTTGAATACTCCCGATAGCATCAACACACACTCTCACCAGGCCCCCGTCCCCACGCACCGCGGAGCGCGGACAAAAGCTGTGTGTACGTTTTCATCTAAATTCAAACGCCATTCAGAAGCCAGCGGTTTGTTTGCAACCGCATTTGCTTTTACGGGCTGTTTCAATGCTTGATTCAGGTTTTTATAAATATACAAGTGTGGTTCTGTGTTACTGAGTGCGATTTTCTGATAAGAGTATTGGATTTAGATTGGCTTGAAAAAAAACAACAAACTTGTCTTTTTTACTTTCCAAGTCAGTAAATGTTTTCCCAAGTTCTTATGGCGTTGTTCGCTAAAGTCCATCTTTCTTATTCGTTTCCTGGCGGTCCATCTGAATATTTCGTCATTAATTGCAAAATAAGCCTAAAAAAAAAAATTAAAAAAAAAAATCGGTGTTTTTAGGGGTCCTGTCTCTTTGATTGACAGGCCACTGGTGCAGTAAATTTACAGCTTCTGGTGGGAGGGGTGCAATGTCGTTGGGTTTCCAATCAGATTCAGTCAGATCCACCGCTCGCTCCCCCTGCCCCCCCCACCTCATCTAAATACGGTCCCTTCTGGCTCCAAAGTGCTCTGAACCGGCAACATCCGAATTGGAGTCCTCACTGCGGATGTTCACAAACCAATGGGTGATGTCACTGTTGGTTATAAACCGGTACATGAAAAGTTAGGAATCATGCATTTCCTCCTGAGTGTTTAACATTTTGTGGCCACCCATCCAATAGTTGTTGAAACATTTCACAAAAACCACAAACGTGAAAACTTTGTCATATCGCTGCAGGTCAAAAGTCAGTGTAGTTCAGTCTCTCGGCGCAATCAGCATCCGGACCAAATTTCACGGCGGTCCACCTGAAGGCTGCTCAGATATCTGATTCAGGACCGGACTGGTGAACCGGACCGACGGACATCCTCGGAGCCGTGCTGCCGGTATGGACACGCTGTGACTCTGTAACTCGCGCTTCCATTCAAACGTCCTTTTAGCACCATCAATGCCGACATTTTTCACGCCGTGGTTTCCCACTGCTCGACCTGTGGCTCGCCCGCCGTTAAGTGCTCACCTGCAAGCCTGCCTTTAACTTTATACTCGCTGTGGTTTCTGGGAGATCTTGGCTCCGACTGCTTTGCCGCACTGCAACGGTGCAAAACTCCACTCCGTCGTCGACGAGCGAGGAGGCTGCTGCTTAGCATGAGAGGGAATGTGAGCTATCTCGACGTGGGCAGACTACCTACCCTCTCTGTCTGAACTTTGAATCAGAGGTTTTATTACTCCGGCGACGTTGGCTAACATGCAATTGATGTTGTCTGAAACCTAATTAGCTTGCAAATAAAAGGGCTACATTTTATTGGATGTGACATTCAGCTAAATGCCAGTCGCTCTAGTTTTTTTTTTCCACGTTTGGGGGGGCGTCTTCATGAAGCGGCTCTTTGTGCCATGTTTTGTCATATTGTCTGCTGGCACAGACTCCGTTTATAATAAATTTCAGATTATTATTTACAATGCTTTTCAGACCAAATAACATATCACATGATGGCTGAATGAATGCCTATTAGAAGTAACGTTTTTTTTGGGGGGGGGATAGTATTGCAGCTTTCAGATCGACAGGAGCGCTGTGACATTACAACTGGAAGACACAGATTTGTGATCCTTTGAGATGCCTGCATAGTATAACTTTGAAGTTATACAGCGGTGGTAACTTTCTCTTTTGCTTTAGTCAGTCCCTCTGGGATGTCGTGGAGGGTTTTTTTTTGTGAGTGTTTTGTTTTGAACAAAAATTTGTTGATTTTGTGGACGATTTTCTTAAAGATTGCGATGTAATTTACAGAGTTTTTAGTGAGTTGTTTTGCGGTAAAATATCTAATTAGATTTTTGACAAACCCCGTCGCTTCCGCTTTTTCCCGCTTATTCTGTTTTTCTCCAGTGAAAAGGTTTGTTTTGCCGATAAGAGTAGCGGGAGGAGAGCCTTTCTGATTGTGAATGAGTTATTTCTGTTAATAAAAACAGTTTTGCATGGAAAGGCGACTTTATGCGTAATACTTTCAGCAGAGGTTCTGCTGACATGTTTTGCGGTAAAATGACAAAAACTTTGCAAAAATAGCAAGCTCCTGCAAATGTCGGGGCTATTGCTTGCATTTGTGTTAATTATTGCAATAGCAAGATTTTGATTTCTTGGACGGACTGTTTTATAGTTGCTTTGTTGACACTAAAGTAGCTCAATGCTACAAATTATTCCACCCGGTGCGTGTGGTTGCACATATTTAATTGGCCAATGCGGTGTGCTGATTAAGAACAATTTTCTACAGAACATACTGCATTAAGATTGTTTCGCCCCCAGTTTGGAGCGTGTTACTAAATATGGTATATCTTGTAAAATAATAATACAGCCGTAATAGTGTGGTTCATTACTGCGGTATATAAGACGTCTGCAGGCTGAGCGGAGCTCTGGTGGAATTGACATGAGGTCACCAAACCCCATACGTTAAAGTTGTCCAACCCCCCACAGGCACACCTAAACTAACAGCAGAGTGAGGTAGGTGTCAATCAATCACTGTCTGGACGCACCCACACAGTCCAGAAAAAAAAAGGTCTGATCAGGCAAAAATAAGTTGAAACACCTGTGAGCACAGAGCTGGATTGTCAAGTGTCGTGTGTGGGCTTTAAATGTCTACGTAAACACAAACAGTAGAACACACGGGAAAGATTAAATAACATTTTGTGGTCATTTAACCGTCATATTGGACGTTACTCTGGATTTCAAAAAAAAAAAAAAAAAAAATCAAGATTAATGACGTTTACGCGGTCAAACGTGTAACGAAATATGCCATGTCTCTTGAATTTTAGTGTGTGTGTAAATGTACTCAGCTGCGTTCAGGTGGGTCAGCTGTCAGGAAGCGTGCAGGGCAGAGACGGCGTCAGGTGAAAACACTGACCAGGCCTGAGGAGTCGGGGCACCCGAAGGAGCCCGGGCCCCCGAGAGAAGAAAGGCATGTCGTTGTGCGTGAGTGATAAGGACGGTGGAGTTTGGGCGGAGGGGTTAGAACAACTTGTGACTGACGTGATTTAACGCAGACGTAGATACTGTATCCCGTCAGCTCCAGACACACTCCACCGTGCCAGATGAAATTCTCGAAAACAGAGACGCATTCCGCCGAGATGTCGTCACTCAACCAGGCTGTTGATACGCAGGACAGCGTGCCGGACAAATATGACAGCCAGCAGTCACCGGGAAACATTTTGTTCCCACGAAACATGAACAGATATTCTTTTATCTCACTTTTGCCACCGGTCTGAAGTTATTTCCAAACTGCCTCGCCGTGTAGGTTTGGTTTTTCACATCTAACAAGCGTGCATGTAAGCGATTTTACCGAAGCACCGACAGCTACTGTGTTGGAGCCGCTCTTAAATTCAGATGCTGTCCCTTTTCATATCAGTACATCATCTGCTTCTACCACTAAGAGGGATCAAACCATGTAATCTGATAAAGGTTGTTTCCTGTTTGGAGTTAACATTCCTGTATTCCAGATGGGGCAACCACCATAAAAGAGATTTTAATGACCCAAGGTGACTCACACATCCTCAACTTTGTGAATCCAATCAGCCATCCTAACATCCCGTTGGCGGTCATCCAGTGGTCCTTTTAATTCTGGTTTGGAAGCATCCGCTGCTGGTAGTTAGTGAAACATCATCAGAACAGTACACTCGATTGTTTATCAAGTTGGACAGTGCTTTAGCTTTCCACAGCCTCACCAGCTGTTTTGGTCTTTGTTAGTTTCAGATGGCTCGTGTTGGAATTGGGCTGCTTCACTTCTGTATTGGGTGATATTTGCTCATTTCAGCCCAGTATCATGACAAAGTTTGAAATAGACACGCTGGTCCACAACATCAAAACATGAAATAGCCACGCTTTGGCCTGTCTAGGCGTGAAACTTACACCTGCATAAATGTCATGTGACGCAGGATCACGTGATCTCGCAACAGAAGCAAGAAAGGACCGTTTTTGGTGTCTTGGTGGCTTTAGTCACAGACAAAAATGCGAGACGATGAGGTTTCGGATCCAGGAGGTGTCAACATTTTGTTGACTTTTCTTTTCCCCTAACCCCAACCAAGTTATTTTTCCTAACCCCAGCCACATGTTTTAGCTATAAGTTTCATTTTCCTGTAAGTCACATGGCTCTAGGCATTCAGTAGATTTGATTTATGTCCACTACAGGAAAGCGTGTAACTTTCACACCCAGACAGGCCAAAGCGTGGCTATTTCATATTTTGCTGTAGTGGACCAACGTGTCTATTTCACGCTTTGCAGTGGTACCAGGTTGCTCATTTGATATGTTCAGCTCCAGTATGAGTTGGGCACAAATTGTGATTTTCAAAACCCCACCGCATGATTTGTGGTTTATAAAAAAAAATAGCAACACTTCACCAGCATTGAAACTGCCAACACAAAGTTTTGAGGTTTTAAACACAGTGATCCCTGGCATGATTGCATCTCATAGTATTGTTAAAAACATTATCCAAAATATCTACTCTGAACTAAGAAGCTGCATGTGCGTAATTCTTTTGGCTCAATAGCTTTGTGTTAAGCTGTGAGTCGACCTAATGAGAGCGTACAACATTTTCAAAAGGTAAAAGTTAAAGGAGGGCCAGAGTTTTATTTTATTTTTTCTTGGTGTGCGGTTGAGGAATGTCCTGCAGCCTCGTGTTCACGCAATGACGCAATTAGTCTCGGATAAGGAGAGTGGTGGAGCAGTGGCAAAAATGAAAGGTGCTTTTAGAGGTCAAGAGTTGTGATAACCTCGAGTCCTCATCTCTCAAAGCCGAAACGGACACAGCACAGTAATAATAAAAGGATAAACAACATGAAAAGTATAACGCTACCTTGTACTATTGTTTGTCAGTCTAACAGATGAAACTACTAACTGGTGAAAATTAAGCTCGTAGGTTTTTTTTTTTTTTTTTTTTTTTTTTTTTTTGCAGCATCAGAAGAATGATATTGAAACAGGAACAGAGACAGAATACAGACATGAACAGGAAGGAAACATCAACGGCGGCATCCTGTGTGTTTCCATCCTCATCTAGCGCTCATTTTTTTCTATAAGCACTTCATTTGAATTTTCCGTTGGAGGACATTATCATTACGCTCTTCCTGTTTATCGGCCCCGGTCCTCGAAACGATTATGAAAACTGTCGGACGGTAATCGGATTATCCTGGGCGCTTGACAGATCATGAGTTCTGTTGGAGCGATCCCACCACCGGCTCACCAACGCTTTGTACTTCAGTCCAGTTAACGAGAACATACAGTGTGAGGGAAAGGGCTTCTTGTTCGAGTGGTGAATATTAAGCTTTTAAGTCTCGATATCGCTCTGCTAACACTCCTCGTCCTTCAAGCAGTTCCAGTTCTGAACCTTGTCGTTTCTGATGGAAATGCTGCTTATAGTTCACTACTGAACAACCTTATTGAGAGCTGAATATTAATTGGTTTTTGGCCACTTGGGGGTAGCAGAACCAGCTGATGCAAACACAACACAGACATATTGTCTCCTTTGTAAAGTTATTATGGTAGATGTTGCCTATTTTTACCTCCAGATAATTGAGAGCGATTAGCATCTCACTTTTTAGCTGCTAAGTGCCCCACTAAGTTCACCAACTGTTGACTAACTTTATATGCTGTTTGGCGCTGGTCGAGAGTTTTGAGAGTTTTTCCTAAAACCAGTTGCCTGAAGCTGCCAGAAACAACACTGACGGGCATTGAGCGTGAACCAAAACATATGAACTTGCTGGCAAAACCAAAACAATGAGCTGAAAGAAGCTAAAACACTCGGTAGAGCTGAGGGAAACCACAGAGTTGGATGAAACGGTAATTCTATGTGGGTTTTGTTGCTGTAAGTGATTCAAATTATTCATTTTAGTGCAACTAAATATTGATTAGTGCAACTTTAAATCAAATGAAACCCGTCCCTACCTGGTTGTACATTTGTGTCCGCAGTGGATATGAGCTAAAATACTGGTGGCATCTTAAAGCTCGTGGCTGCACCTACAAGATATGAAGCACCAAAGTCTAACCTAAATATAGGTGCATGCATGCAAAAAGATTGTAGTGGACAGTTGCTGTTTTAGATTTTCCTATTTTAACATAACTGTAAACATCACAACTGACCAGTCCTCTTTTTGATTTCAGGTGTCTTCATCTTGTGTTCCAGCTACAAACTACGAACTGGTAAGTACCAGGCTTTTTTTTGTTTTTTTTTGTTATAGTAATTGCTTCCATGCCGTACATGCTCAGCAGGCATGATTGGGCTCTTCCTGGTGCAGAATTATTGCAAATAGGGTTGGGAAGTAACAGCCTCTATCAGCTACACTAACACGGCAGTTACTGTTGCAGATAATGAACCATTATCTGGAGGCCCCCTGAGACAAACTTGTGATTTGGGGCTGTATAAATGAACCTGATGTTACTTGACTTAATCATTGTTTGGCAGTTGCTTTCTCTGCACTGATAACATTGTAAAAAATTATTTTTAAGCTTTTTGGCTTAAAATATTTTTTTTTAATTATGGATAAGAAAGGTAAATAAAAATCTGTGTCCTCGAGTCTGCTATATCATGATGTCGACTTTCAGTCTTCCAACTAACACCGAGATAAGTGGGACGTAGTCTTGAGTATGAAGAGATTTTGCAAGGGCAATAAAAAGAAAGACGCTTGCTTCGTTGCCTTATTTGGTATTGGCATAAGAAGACTGTGTTAGACTTGGATATGATTTGCTCTCTTGCCTTCCTTGCATGTTGTGTGTTTAAATGGTTTTGGGTGCTTGACAAACCAAAGCAAATATCCCCCTGCACTTTTCTGCGCTCACAGAGAAAATATTTCTCAAAATGTCATGTTTTTCTTTCATATAAAAGCTGCAGTAATTAAACAAGAACATGTTATTATCATCACAGATGCTTTTTGCGCTGGATGCTTTCTACGTGAGGACATCTGTTTGAGATGTGGGCTAGGCTCTCTGGGCATTGTCAAAGGCATGCTCCGGAGTTCTTCGGTTTTTGAAATGAACACGTTTTGGACGCAGAGTGCAATAATTTACCTCAAAAATAGTCTTCCTGTTGGCCTCCACTTCACTTATTGAACCTGTAGTCTGTTGATGCTGCCGTGTATCTGCTGCCTTGACTGCTTGTTCTGCTGTCAGTCAACTTTACGCTCACTTTGTCAGTGAATTTTCCCCCGCAGACGGCAGCGTTCAGGTCTAATATGATCTTTTTTTATGCACGACTTTGTCAACTAATACACAGGAAGATCTGATTGGATCAAACCCGGATCAAATTATATCATAGTTCTGCTTTAATTGAGTAGAAATGGCTGAAGGAAGTAAAGGGAAACGGGAACAGCAGGGCATCTCTCGCCATTGTGTCTCCTTTCTCTTCAGCTTGCCAACAGAAGTGCCCCCCAGGGGCTTTTGTTCCTGCATTAAAGGTGCTGATTGCCCCCATAAACACTGACGAGCTAAGGTGTTGACGTATCTTTACTGTAGCAACGAGGAGAAACTGTTAAGAGCTAAGTGCAACGGTGGCTTTCAAGACCAGCCATTAGCTTGTTTTTTAGCTGTAGGGATAGAAAGGATGGGAAATAAATACAGAGTGGACACCTGCTGAGGGTCGGCCTGCTTTTGTCCACCTGACGTGTTACACACAGTTTGGGTGTTGAGTTTGGCCGGGAAGCTTCTCTGTTTTCGGTTTATGTATTACATGGATGAGTAAGTAATTTGCGTGCAGGGAGTGGATGAGGTTGTGTTTGTGTGTGGATGTGCGAGCGTGCTCTCCGGCCTGAGGTGTGCTCCCCGTCGGCTCTCCTCAGCCCCTTGTTTGGTGAATTCCTTTCGCTCACAGCCAGAGACCGACGTGATTTACTGCCCCACTCAGGTGGAGGCTGATTACAACACTGACCATATATTCACTTAGCCAGAAAAATGTTTTCTGAATCCAGACATTCCAAAGAGATGGACGAGCTACGACTAGACGAAATTCAACTTTATTACCAGAAGATCAAGATCCGCCTGAGTGAAATCAGATACTTTCATGCAGCTGCTTCTCAGCTACAAGAGGAAAGCAAACAGCACCATATGATTTTACTGATTTAATTGGTTTAAAAGGTATTTTTTTTCCCAAATAAAATTTAAATCAATAATAACATTTGTTTGACTGTCTTGAGTGAGGCCAATTTGGAAACAACAGGAAAGGTGATCCAGCAATGAGTCTTGTTTTTTGGCTTTTGATAAAGTGAAACATTGTTGGCAAACAGATATGACCACACAGACCATTAAGTATGTGTTGTGGGCCTTTTGATCAGACCACATGACCTTCCTTCCAGGGAAGTGTAGATGTTAAAAATGCAGTTTTTCTGAGCTCTTAAAGGACTTCACATCATGTTAGCTTGAAGGTTGAGAGGGAAAGTTCATTCGTGATTTCGGAAACTGTCGTAGACAAAAACAGCGTCATCATAAGTTCCATTTAATGGCTGCTACGGAGGTTTAGACGGTCTCAAATCATCTTCTCAAGAAGACAAACATCACCGAGTTCTCATAGATTTGTAGATGTTCAAAGAAACCCATTCTTCTGAAGACTTTAATGATGAGCTGGTGCAGCTCACAATAAAACCAAAACCGTAGTCACGAGTGTGAGTTCAGCGTTGATAGATAGATTTGTTAGAAAAGCCATGCAGTTTGAATGAGTCTTTGTGGAGCTTTAACCCTCGTGTTGTCCTTGGGTCAAAATGACCCGCAGCTGTGTTCAACCAAGTTCTATTTTATTTCTATATTTTTCGGGATCATTGGTCATCATTCTTTAAAGAAACCCTCACAGCCTCCTTGTCACCAATGATCCCCAAAAATATGAAAATAAAATAGAACTTGGTTGAACACAGCTGCGGGTCATTTTGACCCAAGGACAACACGAGGGTTAAGAGTCCCATGTATGAACTGGACTGAATGGCAGCAGCTGTTACTGTCATGTTTACGTTTGTGTTGTCCAACCGTGGATGATGAGCCACAGCACTGCTAGCTGACAGAAATAATATGGTTGGATTACATGAAAATCAGCACCACCACCATTTTCAGGATAAATCAGTGTAATTATAAAAACTGGAGGATTCTTTTTATTTGTGATTTAAATATAGTAATCCACTAGTTGCTAACTGTAGAGTGAATTTGGACTCAATTCCGTCCTCTGTTGGGAGGCGATGCCAACTGGAAGTCCATTTACTGTAACTGATGATGTGTGGTTGGGAGATCCCATCCAGCAGTGAAGATGACAGTCCGTGACTACCCCACAGGCAAAACCCCACTTGGGTGGGGGTGGGGTGCACGGCGTAGCTGCAAAGCCTGCTGGGAGCATTCCTCAGATGTTCCCTCATGTCGAGGCAGCTCTGCCGGGAATACGTTTTATTCCGCACAAAGCCTGGTAGAGGGTAGGAGGCAAAGACAGACAGATGTAGCCTGTACATCTGACCACACTCACACACACACACTCAGTAACACACATAACAAATTCATGCTCTCACAAGCAAAGATATGCACACAAACCATAAACCACTAACAACTACGTCATCCAGCTTCTTCTTTCTTTTTTTTTTTTATAAGTCTTGTGTAGCTGGGGAACAGGGCCAGGACATTGCTGAGTAATGAGTAACTGTGGGGCAAAGATGATGTAGATGTGGTCCAATTAGCGCTGAGGTTAGAAGCACACATATTTCCCCGATGTGCCCTGTGTTACACTGTGTATACAAGCACCGAGCGGGCATCCTGTTACGGATTACAGTATGATCGCAGCTCCCCGGGAACGAATGTAGAAAAAAAAAAAGGCATGTTTAATGTTGAACTACGAAGCCAGGTGACATGTGTTAGTGTTTCTTACGTGTACAATGCAAGAATCCAGCATTATCCAGTGTTTATGCTGACTGTTACATAAGGATGCTGTGTAATAAAGAGGACGTCATGCAGACATTGACTACAGTTTATATGGCGGTAAAAGAGAATGAACTCGTTGAGGACGGTGTCAAAGTGATTTCCCAAAATATCAAACTCGGAGAGATAACGGTAGAAGAATGTTACTTTTATGCATTTTCTATTTTGCTGGATAAAGATTATGATTCCAATTCAAAGGAAATTATTACCCTGCCACCAAATCCTCAGTCCCTAATTGACAGATAGGACATTTTTAAATCTTTGTGAAGCACAGAAATCCTTCCACATTTTTCTGTTTCGTTATAGGTTCGGCAGTAAACTTTTTAGTACGCTTTGTTATACAATTTTCTATACAAGTATATAAATAAAGTTTATGTACTTTACATGAAAGAAATGCACAAAATAATGTGTCTTCATACTCAACGAAACACTTAATTTGTAAATACAGTTACTTTTAATTGATATGGTTAAAAATAACTGGGTCTTTTGGTTTACAATGCTGATTTATAAGTAAACAGTGGCTCGTAAACTGCGGTTTTATGAAGTCGTCCCACCAAGTTCCTTGTTGCAGTTCAGGGAGTCAAAATTCAGTCTGACTTATTATCATAATGGACTTGTCTGCACACTAAACTGTAATTTACTCTCTCCACTGTTAGAACATACAGTATAGACACATGGGTTTAGACTGTGGTCACCCTCAGCTTCCCAACTGGCTGGCTATTAAATGCCAAAATTGTCCCCTTTATACCATTAACTGCCTTTTGGTTTCCCATGTTTGGTTTAATTGTTTCCTTTTAATTAACAGCATGGCAGAGGGCTGAGATTTTTCACACTTTCATGAAGTTTCTCTGAGATTCATTCGGGACACCGCGAAGCTTCAGTAAAATCTTTCTTATCCCCCCGAATAACCTGAAAGAAATGATCCAGAGAGCGCTGTCCCTCAGTAGCAATGGCAGAGACAGCTTTACAAAACAATACCATACTCAGACCACTTTTCGCATTCTGTTTTCTATAAATAGTCTGTATTTTTTTTTTTTTACCTTAATTAATCCTGAACCTAAACAAATAGCTTTTAGCCAGGCTGACAGTATGCGTAGCATAGTGTAGGTAACAAAACACACATATCCTACTGTCTCCTGAACAATGAATTTTAAATAATGTGGTGAACTTTTTCACGAGTGCCATCATCAGTCACAGTTTTCATTTGTTCAATAATTTGATTTACAACTTGCTAAACGCCAAACATCAGAGTCAGCGATACTTTGCTCATGATTCTAAACAGAATCTTAAACCTTCTGTAACTGATCTTTTTGGCCACTTGGGGGGGAACGGAAACAGTTTGTGAACACAGCATTTTAACACCATAACCTTTTCAGTTCATATAGAGAACTTGTTAGCAAACAGTTTATTTACGCATCCTCCCATACAAAGAAATATTCTTATTAATTTCAGGGTCGTGTTCCTGATGATCGGGCAAACATGAGTCCAATATTTACCCTCTTTTAGGTACTTTTGGTCTCTACTAACTATTGAGGGACCGATTTGACTTTTTAGCTGCTAAATTCTCCACTATGATCACTAGCGAGCTGCTAACACTGTCCGTCTTCTATTTGGTGCTATAAAGGGAGAGTACAGTGTGTTTATCAGAGCTATTGTTGTTGTTGTTGTTGTTGTTGCTGAAAACAGCTGCCTCCTTCAGCTGATAATGACGTTAGGAGAGCAATGAAGGTGAACCAAAATAGCACGGCCCGGACAGCCGACCTGAAAGTTGCTCTAAAGCTGTTTCACATTAGTGCTTTGTTTTCACATTTTAGTCATTTGTCATTTGATACAGTTATAGCTGCTTTAACTAACAGTAACAGATCAGTCATGTGTATCATTAAAACAATATTTTGGAAGGCCCTGACATAAGACCTAATCTGTCATTTGGGTTATAAACAACATTATACAGCTAAATTATTCTTTATCTTGGAACATATTTATGCATAACGTAAAGAACATTCCATATTTCTTTGGAGGCCAAAGAGGCCAAAACGTCTTGTTGTCCAGATAAGACTCGCACGACTCTTCTGCGTTCTCTTCTGAGAGGTAAAATATGAGGTGTGCAAGAGAAGAAGCAACTTGTATAGTGGGTGTGTTTTTATTCATGTGCATGTGGTTGTGACTGATTAGACCCTCTTCACACACACACACACAACACGCACACACACACACAAAACAGACACAACACGCACACACACACACACAAAACAGACACAACACGCACACACACACACACACACACACACACACACACACACACACACACACACACACACACACACACAAAACAGACACAACACGCACACACACACACACACACACACAAAACAGACACAAAGCACACGCACAAACACACACACACACACACACAAAACAGACACAACACGCACACACACAACACACACAAAACAGACACAACATACACACACACAACACACACAAAACAGACACAACATACACACACACAACACACATAAAACAGACACAACACGCACACACACACACACGCACACACGCACACACGCACGCACACACACCTTCAAGGAGTAAAAATACTTGGCAGCCGTCTTCAGAGACTCCCTCCTCTCTCACATGTTGGAAAAGGCTTTTGGTTACATAACAGAGCAAGTGCCCGGGTCCGTATCAGCAGGAGCAGGGACAGGCGGGGTGAGAAACATGGAGATGTCAGAGGCAGTTTGGGGTCACGGGCGGCTCAAGGTTTTTTTTTCCCACAGCGAGGACCGGCCGTTCTGCAGGTCCTCAGGGATCTGTGGCATGTTTGGACCCCCCTGACCTTGAGCGAGAGGGAGGAAGGGATGGGGGATGCAGAACGGAAAATGCAGCAATACACACTTCAACCCTAACCCTTGATGCACACAGGCCTCCGCAGCTACTCCCTCCTCAGCTCTTTGTTTACATTTCTGGGACGTGGCTATGTGAAAGTTGCAGATGAAGGAGCGCGGAGCATGAGAGAGGAACAGCTGTGTGTGCTTCTGCTCATGGTGTTATTAGTGAGACTGGTGGAGTAGTTAAGGCTGGGCTGTAAATCAATATTACTATCAACTTTGAGTGATATTGTGATAATATTTTGTTATTGTCTTAGGCAAACCCGTGAAAAGTGAATAAAAGAAAATGACTTATTAAAGTTTAACACATTTTGAGAAGTTGATGATGTGTCTATATAAAAATACAGTTCACGATCATCTTTCTCATATTTGAATTAGTATTGAGGAGAGATGAGCCAGTGAAGCAGGATTGCCTTTTTAGGGGAGAAAAACATGTTGGGCTCTTGCCAAGCAGCTGTGCTTTTACATAGAAGGCGAACACACACGGTCACAGATTGCACCTCCTTTCAGACGAGACTGTAAACTCGATTGACTCTGTCACTCAGAATGAGCAAAATTTAGATTTTAATACACTTTAATTCTCATGCTGACCAAAAAGCTGAGAGTTGGTGAACAGTACTGTCCTCAGGTGAGCCATCATTGTGCCAACTAAAGTGTCTGGGCCTGCAGTTTGTTCTTATTCCCACTAGACGGCACTATTGGACCTGACAGCTTGGAGCCTTTGCAGGTGCCCAGTGACCCTATATGTCAGTCTTTGTCCCCACAGTAATGGATAACGTTACCCTATGCTGAAACATTCATGAAATTTTTGGGAGAAGTTGATTTCGTCATTTTATGAAACTATCTTGACAGTGTAAACATCTGGTGCACCCAAAAAAAGTGAAAATATATGCAAATGTAGTTCAATTTGAGTCGTCAGAGGTGTCAACCAATCACAGTTGGGGATTTTCTTTCATTATAAATCAGTCATCTGCATGAAAAACAGCCAATAAATATAGTATTACATTAGGCCCCTTTGACAGTGACTTGGTTCAACATGGATTAAGATAATGCGTTAACTTTTCATTCTATCAGTAAGGAATGCTGCATAATTTCTCATCAAAGTCAAATGAGTCTCTGTGTCATTCCAGCTTAGTTTAAACACAAGCATGTCTAAGGCCGCTAAGCTCTGTGTGGGCTATCGTCCAACACGCAGTGTAAACATTGGAGTGGAGCTACGCTGCAGCCGGTGCGGAGGGTGTGTGTTTATCAAAGTTTCCAAAGAAAGCAAGTGTACTTTAAGGAAAATGTATGAGGGTGGGAGGGAGGGAGGGAGAGGGGGGGGGGGTGAGAGAGTGTGTGTGTGTGTGTGTGTGTGTGTGTGTGTGTGTGTGTGTGTGTGGGGTGTGGAGGCAGGAGGGGGGAGAGGGGTGGAAAGGAAAGGATGAGGGCCACTCGGCACACACCCTAAGTCTGACTCATACACGCATAAAGACACAAGGATAAACCATACACCGTATATAAAAGTGGACGTGGCTTCTTGCGGTTCTGAAAAATGAGGCCGATGCGGAAGTGCCTTACGCTGCAATACCACCGAGTGCCACTAGAGGTTGGCTCCAAAAAAAAAACCTCCGGCTCCGTTGACTCCCATTCAACTTGTCTCATGAAATTCAAAGTCAAAAACATTTCTCCACGAGTGTTGTTAGCTAAAGTAGCTCCTTCTTATTAGTTTTCTAGCAGTCCGTATGAAAATAATCTATTCATTGATTAGAAAATAAGACTCCAAAAGCAGTGTTTTTGGGGGGGGTGTGTCTGTTTGATTGACAGGCCTGTGGTGCAGTCAGGTTACGGCTATCGATGGGCGGGACGTAGTATCCCAATGAGAAGGACTCGGATCCACCGCCCGCCCTTCCCTCAGCTCGTCCAAATATGATCACTTCTGGCTCCAAACACGCTCCGAACTAGCAAGACGGCGACGGCCAAAATCCAAACTCGAGGCTTCACGACGGCCGTTCACAAACAAACGGGTGACGTCACTGTTGGCTGCCGCCTGGGATAAACTCAAAAAACAACCTGTGATATTAGTGACACTGTAGTATTCACCCTGCCAAAGTGTAACATATGAAATATATGTACAAAAACACACAGGCAATCATGCACACATACAGCGTAACTATTAATAGTCATTATTTTAGGAGCGGGTTTGTGAGTTTTTGCTCATGCTCAGCTCACTGACTAAACATGTACACTCACAGCGCTCAGTACTGTCTGTTCCCTCTCTCTTGGTCTCACACCCACACTCACACACCCAAAGCGGTGATATTTAACCACCCTCCTGTCCACACTGAGTCGGCTGGGCCGGGCTAAATGGGCTGTGTCTCGAGCTTTAAAGATGCACAGCTTTATATTTAGCCCCGGGTCATTTCCCCCTCCGAGAGGCTCTCGCTCGCTGGATGCGCGTTGAACCCCGCCGCCCCAGGGAGGAAACTCCCAGCTCGCTTAGCGACCTCTGCTTTCTTTTTAAAGGAGCAGGCTATAATTTGCTAAATTGGTCAAAGGAGCCACTGTGCTCATCTGAGAGAAAGCACATGGCGCGGCGGTGGTGGAGATGAAGAGCCGTGGGTGAGCGTTACACTCGGAGGAGACGCACACGTGGCTGCGTCGACGGTCTCATCATGTGCGTGCGCTTTTTGCGTGACACATTTCACAGGACAGATGACTATGAGTAACACAGGTCCCTAATCTCAGACTTACTGCAGCTGATTAGTGCGTCTCTGTGAATAAGATGTGCATTGTTCACTTGGGTGATGTAATGTGCAGCCTGAGAGGGCACCAAAGCCAGATTTTATGTTGGGATTAATAACACTGTATTCAGCATCTTACTGGTGACATCACGGAGAAGAGGTCAGAACCATGAGCGAACAAAAAGACGATAAACAAACCCTGTTTTAGACCAACTTATCCAGAAGACAAAATGTGGGTTTACAGTAAAAATATTATTATTAGTAGTAAAATTAAGTTACATCATACTGTCAATATCTAATTAGCACCCACAAATTACATTTTTAGCAATATTTATATTCCTGTTGCAGCTACTGTAGGTGGCTAACAGTAGCAAAGCAGACTTTCTTTGGAGGAGTTGGGGAGGTAAAAAGTCAAAATCAAGCGGTAACCAACAGTGATGTCACTCATCGGTTTGTGAACTGTTGTTATGAAGTCTTGTGTTTGGGTTTTGGCCGTCGCCATCATGTTATTTTGGAGCCAGAAATGACTGCATTTGTACGATCTAGGGGGGATTTAGTGGTGATCTGACTTGGGCGTGCTGTTCTCGGGTTCCAACCGATCAGAGGTAGGTAGGCTAAATAGGAAGGAAAACCTGACTGCAGACACGCCCCCAAAAATACTGCTTTTTGCAGCCTAATATCTAATTAACTACTGGATTATTTCTAGATTAATTATTGACTTTGTATTTATTGAGAGAAATTGAATGGGAGTCTACGGAGCCAGAGGCTTTTTGGAGCCAACCCCTAGTGGCCCTTGGTGGTATTGCAGTTTATGACACTTCCACATTTGCCTCATTTTCAGACCCAGAAGCTCCGTCCACTTTTACATACACTCTGTTGCATTTCACTTGCTATTTGACTGATATAAGTGACGGCCAAAGATATGAAAATAACCAAGTAATAATGGGTTTTAATGCGTCTTAAACTAATATATGATCACCACATCATACGGTCAGTAGAACATTGGCAGAAGTTTCCCAAATTGAAACGGATGGATCAGCGTCTGCTTAACTATTCTTTATCATTAGTATTGATCAACAACGACCCTGCCTCCTCCCAGATTTACTATTTTTACTCGGAGCTTTGAAACAGGAAATACTGAACCTGATTTCCTTTTAAGCAAAAAAAAAAAGTCACATTGTGTGCCTATAAATATTTTTGTTACTATTTCTCCGAAGCGTTGGGAGATCAACAGCCTGTATTTAGCATCTCTCATGAGAACAAATCCAACATGATGCTCAGCTGACTTGCCTCAAGATGATGCCACGGCTCTGAGCTCGGGATGTGCCAAGCAGTCAGAAAACCCACAGTCGGGGTTGTTCTTATAAATTGATAGATGTTGGTAAGGTTTGTGTTTTCAGCGTCTTTGCAGGTGCTGCAGAGCTCTTGGCCACAAATCAATGACTTTTTTTTCCCTCTTCTGTACTCGTGCATCTGCTGCAATTAAGTTTGATTGTGATTATGCAGTGTGCAGTCTGCTCTGTGGTTGTGTGGCTGACACTTGCTGTTGCGCCACGGGACGTTCATGCAGCATGCAGAGGGAGGATCTCTAAGATTCTTTTAGCTGTTGGAGAAAATCATTGTGACATTAGGCTGCATGTGTGTGCAAATGAGAAACACAATTGTCTCTGTAAGAATTAGGATTTGGATTTTTTTTTTAAATGATTCAGGATTCTGGTGTGAATGATGATCTGCCACCAACTCCATTTGGATTTTATTGTTAAGCAATTCTAAAGTCTGAAATTTCAAATTGAAATAAATGCTTCTTTTGATGCATCAGGTCTCTACTGATGCAAATGTGATAGAATTGTCATGTCATGATACAATCAATCCTGCAACCTTAAGACCTAAAAAGTGGCACATCGATCTCATACAGACTTTTTCTGGCAGTTAGTTCATTACAATATCTCCCGGACTGCTTTCCTGCCTTTAGGGAGCTATCTGTCAGTTTGCACACTCATTAGTTCATCAGCTCGGTCCCCAACAAAACTATAAGTTTACTCAGTTTATTGAAAAGACTTATTTGTTGCATTGACTCTTAGCAACTATGTCAGCTGTTGCTGTTGGTCAATGACACTTTCTAGTAAACCAAACTTGAAGTTAAACCCAAAGACTTGAATGTAATTAGTTTCTTCCTGAGAGTGAACTCACCAATCAGAAAAAATTCGCCTGATTTTTGGTGTTCAAAATGTTACGAGCCCTTCTTAAAGGTGACCGCTGTACTTGCTGTTCAGCTTGTGAATGCAGCGCTGGCTGATCTTGTCCAGTTTTGGATGTCTGAGTCTCAGCTGAACATGAACACACCACAAACATAGCGAGCAGCTTGTCTCTACTTTATGAATATGAACCCAATTCTGTGTTTTGACCTATTGACCTCGAATCTTAACTTCACCGTGGTGCTGTAAGTTCAAAGGACTGGAGCGGTTGATGTTGTTGTTTGATTTTAAACCATTTCATCTTCTGAGTCCTTGAAATTTACAGTCATTAAAAATGAGGTCTGTTTCTGGCTTTAATATTTGAGATTTATTTTGCATGGACAGCAAAAATGCTAATGGTGGAAATCTCGTCGAAAGTCCTGCTTCAAATGTTTCCATTGAATATCACTGAGAGAAGCTGAAAAGTCTGTCTGTGGGCCGTTTTGCTGATACACAACTTCCCAGGCTTTCTCATTGCTGCACACACACACACACACACACACACACACACACACACACACACACACACACACACACACACACACACACACACACACACACACACACCAGCCATCTGGCTGCAATTGCACAAAGCGGAAATGCACATGTTCGAATCTATCATTGTGAGAACTGTGTCTCTGTGTGTTTTTCTGGGTCTACACACACAATATTTGTGTGACAATGCCTTCGGCTGTAAACTTTGGCCTCGGAACAAATCCACAGTCTGAGCCTCAAACATCGGCCTGCTGCTTCATTCCTCGAGGCAGCTCCGTCTTCCATGTGTCTGATGTTCAACAACGTACAGTTCAACGAACATTTTTGTGACACAACCTATATTTTTTTATCCCTTTTATCTTTGCTTTCAGTTGGTTTTAAAGCTGTAGGTTGGTGTGTAACTGAGGAAGCTGCAGTTTTGAGTCGCGTTGAGATGACTCTCTGGTCGTTCACTCTTTCCCTAGTCGGTGGTTTAGTCTGGGCGTTTGGAGTCTATATTCTGGGATCTGCACGGTCAGACTATAATTTACTCTTTGCATTGACTGTTTGTGTTCCACTGAAGCTTTCTACAGAAGCGGAGCATCCTCTGTCACAGCCCGGCTCTCTAGTGATCACGACTACGATTCCCAAATACGATTTAAGATGTTTGGCTCTTTAAAGGATAAGGTGGCGATATTCAACATTTTTCTTTCCGTCATCAAAATGCCCAAGCCTACAATGAAGTGATTCTACTGTGTGGATGTGTGCGTGTAACCACAGCTTGATGTTCCTCTGTGCCGTAGAGCTCCGCTGTGGTCCAAAAACAATAAAACAACACCTAAATGAGCCGCAGTGTTGCACTGGGAGCCATTAAGGGTTTGTAAAGGAATTAATTCATAGAAGATTCACTATTTTTTTATCTTCTGCACTTCAGAATTGAATCACAAATGGCAAAGCAGTGCAGCACCCGGACCGTTAAGAGCCTAATTATCGTAATTTATTGTTCATATTTAAAGCATTTGGCTGCACTTTAATATTACAAAATTTTAACCAACTGTGGTGGTGTGAAGAGAAAACGGCCTTTATCCTGTTGTGTTTCTTAAGATCTGTGCTGCAGTGTTTTGGATTCCCCTTTACATTAGGGCCAACAAACACTCGGATATCAGGGGATCCTACAGTTTTCAATATTAGGGGCTCTCTTCAGGGCTAAAATGCATTTGTGAATAATTTTCATCTTTACCAGGATCGATTCTTAACTTTAAGGAGAAATTCTTCAAGAAATTCCTCTTTAAAATGTTTTTGCCACTGTGAGTAACTCCTAGCACGGGGGAGTTTTATGAATACAGCCCCAGTTCTGTTAGTGAAACAGCACTTTTTGTGGATGGTTTTAAAGACATTTATATTTGAGATGTTTTCGACCTTTTCCCCCCCCCATTATTTAACAACATTTTCCGAAATAAAACATTGTCTAAAGTTAGAACAGCTTTGTTGGTTTAAATGTGGTTTAAAAAGTATTTGATCAGCGAACGAGCCAAAGAACCTGACTAAGCTTTTCCATGATATTTCACTCTTTTTGATGCTTAATTCTTGGAATACATTTCAGCTGTTGTTTAAAAATAATTGAGGCTCAATTCAGAAGGTCTGCAGACACTGGAATCCTCAGATGGTATTCACAGAAGGATATTTTGTTATTCTGTATTTAATGTACAATTTATTAAGTTGTGTTGCCACTCCTTTCCTCTTTGCCTCGTGTAGTAAAGTTACTGTATGACGAGAGGTAACATCTGCATGTGTGAGTCTGAGGCTGGCCAAGCCCACACAAGCTCATGACATCATGGATGGCTTTGATGTTTCTTCTTCTGCTCTCTGCCATGAAAGTCTTTCTTTACCTTCATCTTTTTCCCGCTATACCCCCAAAGCCTGCCTTTCCATCAGCTGACTCTCTTCTGGTCTCTCCTGCTGTCCTAAATGTCCATCCACCCTCTCATTGTTCAACTCTCTTTCCCGTCTTTTCCATTGATGTCCCACTCTGTCGTCCCCCCTGCCCCCTGTCAGTGCCTGACTCTCTCTCACCGTCCATAGCTGTATATGGCATTGAAAATGAGAGTTCCCCTGGGCGGACTCTCTGGTCTTGGCTAATGGAAGCAGACTTGTCTCTTTGTGTAAATATTTGCACAGAGGGATTATAGATGGTCTCACGCATTCGAAGGTGGAGTCCCACTCCTTCTCCAGGCCACATTAGGGCAAAGAATGGTCCTGAGTGCAGCTTTAACATGAACTTAGATAAGATGATGTGATGCGACACAACATGACACTGCGGCTATTGTTTGACGTGTAAAGTGTATCGGCAGGTATTGATCTCACTTTTCTGTCTGTCTTTTTTGAACAGGCTCCGAGCAGTGACCTTCCTCTCAAACATGTAGACACAATGGTGAGTTTCAACTGACTTTTATTTATTTTTTATTCTTTTTTAACGTTACTCACTGTTCTTTTTTGAGGTCCAGTCATCTGGTTTGGTCAGAGTACTGAAGTAAAGGAGACAATGAATCTGCCTCTGTACCTCTGGTTGACAGAGCAGATGGGTTGATGTAGGGAAGGGATTTCAATATAAGTGGATGGAGGCTTCCAGGTGGTATGAAGGGCATCTTTCATATACATCTACAAACACACATTTTTATCAATAAAAACTTGTACATTTCAGATTTTGTACATTTCAGAGTCTACAAGAAATCATTTTATTTATAAGTATGGGCATATTTCACTGTTTGGACTGTCTTTGGTATATTATGAATCCATTTAATGCATTTTTGAAAAATATCCCATATCCAATGTTCACATCAGACACATTTTTGTACCAGATGATGACTGATTTATGAAATTGTCTTACCTGAACACAGTGAACACTAAAACATGTCAAACACAAAGAATTCTGTGAGAATGAAGCCAGGTGTCTGTACCAAACTGCTAATTAGACCCATTTATGTGGCTTTTTTTGGGAGGCATTCATTGTTTTTTCATTGCAATGATATGTGATATAAAGTCGTCTATTTGTACCTTCCACTGTGCTTAAACACCAGGTAATAATATCTGCACAATGTCAGAATATTGCAACAATCCAATCACCAGAACAGAATGTCAACGATCAATCATTACACACTGATACCCCAGACTGTGCATGATGACTTTCATTTTCTAATCCAAAGCCAACATTTTAGGAAAAAAACAAAACAAATCCCCTCCTATAACATCTGCACATGAAAACTAAGGCATGGTTCGAGTTAGGGTGAGATTATGGTTATGGCAAATATAGTGGTTAGCGTGTGGATAAGGTTTGGAAACTAAAACACTTGTTCAAAATTGGGGAAAGATTGTGTTTGATAAAATAAGAGTATCTGTGACAAGTGAACTCCAGTATCCTGCATGATCCCGACCTCTTCACTCTTCTTTTACACAACATACACTGCAGGACACACACCCTCCTGCATGGGGACTAAAATGTGTCTACCAGACATAAGTTTAAAGAGGGACATTATTTAGTCTGTTTGTATATTCTGTTACACTTATAGGAGTTGGAAGTGTGAGCAAACATGTAGCATGCTTTACTACATGAGAGAGCTGCATTCTTCTTGTTACAAAGGATCATTTGCTGCTGCTCATGCTGGTAAATAAATGCTTGTAATTACTTGACGAGGAAACATCCTTGTCATATATTTCTGAAAGACAAGGTCTAATATAGCCTCGTATTACTAGACGTAAATTCACTGCATAAATATATGGGTCCGGCCGACACTCCATGGATGGTTGAGACCCTTCCCTAATGTGCACAGATTTCAACACCATGTGGGAAAAGACCATTGCAGACTTTGTGAAGTAAATTTCGGACACCTGGGACATTGTTGTTGCTCGGGCTTCAAATCTTCGATATTTCCCAGCTTTGCTAAAACTAGAACTACATTTAGCAACATGTGCTTGACTTGAACATCATCTCACTCAGCCACCCCCACTGGTCACTGATTGGTCCGCCCTTTAGAGTGTCTTAGAGAACCTTCAGGTATTCACGGTTTCCAGATTGTAATTGCAGCGAAGACCGTAGCTGTGAGCAACAGGTGGGCGGAGCCAGGCAAGGTTTAACATACGTTTAATGGTAAACAAGAGAAGTCCCTCCATTGTGTTTTGATGACTGTTTTGAACAATATAATGTCTCTACATGCTACTAGTGTGTTGCTGGACTACATGGATTTACTGGCTTTCAGCCCCCAGGTAACACTGGGTAATAAAATATTATAACTAATTCTGTTATATCAAAATGAAGCCTTCATATTACTGTTGATGGCTCTTTATTAAAGCCGTTCTTATTGCCAATAACTTCAGAGCACTGACTCTCTCCTCCCTATGTGCATGTTAGGACAACACACACACACACACACACACACACACACACACACACACACACACACACACACTCCATTTAGAGTGGACGTGTTTGCTTTGGACTTGCTGGTCACTGTTTGTCTGTGACACAACTTCCTGTGAGTTGTATTATGTCTGAGAAAGGAAGGATCAAGTAACCAATTTAGAGTTACCACCCAAAGCCAAGTGCCCGCTTTTCCCCACAAGGACCAAAAATAAACACATAGACAAGTAGGCCTTTTTGTGTGTGTGTGTGTGTGAGTGTGAGAGAGAATGCCTGCTTTTGTTGGCATTTCCTATGTGATCCCTCGGTTTTCTCCTCTTCTGCAGTTGTTCGGTGCACGAAGGAGCACCAGCTTGTGAGCCTCTCTTCACAGAGACATGCAGGAGCTTCATATAAAGACTTGTCACCCATTTTGTAAATATATAAATTATAGAAACTGCAGGCAGGCCAATTTAATACCCAGACTGTTTTAGTACGACGCCATGCTGTTGTAGTGCGTGCAGTTTGGCATTGTTTTGCTGAAAAAAAAATGGCCTTCCCTGAAAGAGATGTTGTCTGGATGGCAACATAATCTGCTCCAAAGCCTGTATATATCACTCAGCATTGATCGTTCCTGCCTAGATGTGAAAGCTACCCATGCCACCATGTGCACTATTGCTTCCCTGTACCATCACAGATGCTGACTTTTCAACTATGTGTCGATAACAAGCTGGGTGGTCCCTCTCCTCTTCTGCCCAGAGGATGCAGCGTCTGTGATTTCTGAAAAAGAATCGTACATTTTGAATTGTCAGACCACAAGACAGATTTTGCAGCGTCTTAGTCCATGTTAATGTCAAATAAACTCGGGCCCAGAAAAGGCGGCAGTGTCTCTGGATCATGTTATATCGTATATGGTCTTTAGTACGTCTCACCTTGTTGTGCACTGTAAATGAAACACGTTCTCATTAGAAATGTGTGATTAAATGAGTTTCACGTGTATTGTATGATCACATGTCTATACAGTATGTATTGGACCGTATATGCATGAATGTGTGTGTGTGTGTGTGTGTGTGTGTGTGTGTGTGTGTGTGTGTGTGTGTGTGTGTGTGTGTGTGTGTGTGTGTGTGTGTGTGTGTGTGTGTGTGAGAGAGTGCAGCTGCTACTGTCTGGTCATGGGTATTTGCTGTGTGGTTACACTGTGACGTCTGGCGGATGTTTGGCCACACCTCATCGCCTCTGGAGCATCGAAAAGATCTGTCTTATGACTCCATGAGCTGCTCTCGCTTCGCTGCATCAGTTTCTTCTCTGCCTGGTTTAGTTTGCCTCGGCTTCACTTCTGTTATTGAGTTTGTTTTTATTTGTTGGCGTGAAAATTTGGGCGCTTTAGTTTTATCAGGCGGTTGCAAAATATTTAGATTTAACTTCCATGACAGGTTGTTCTGCCTTAATTTCCCAGCTTTTCGTATTTGTAACTAAAAGTTTTCTTGTAAAATCACCTGTGCAAAAAGACACACCTGCCAGTTTAATAGTCAAACACACAAAAAACACACGTCTGGTTGGACATGACTTTGGACTTTCAGCGGTTCGAAGCTCTAATCAGCTGATCTGTGTTGTGTTTATGTGTACAAACATGCTTAGGCTCCCACATGTTGACGGAAAGGGCCTAGCAATAGCAATTTAGATGAGTACAAAGATGAGAAAAAAGAGACATGGGAGCGAGGGAGGGGAAAAGTTGACTATGAGGTGGGGAGAGATAACGTGGTGGAAGGCAGGGAGTCAGAGGGGGAGGGAGGGCGGCCAACACACAGACAGAGAGGAGGAAGAGGGAAGACGAGAAACAGAGCGCGGACAGAAGAAGGAACAAGACGAGGAGCGCTGTGGAGGAGTCGGGTCCGGAGCTGGAGCATGCCGTGGCCCACTGCAGGCAGCTGCCCAAAATAGAGCCCTTGTTTTCTTTTCTTTTTTTTCTTCTTCTACCGCTGTCAGAGAAAAAGGGAGAGGTTTCAGAGAGCAAACTTCACTTTGCTGGAAACAAAGCAGTGAGAAACAGAGGGAGCTCTCCGGAGATGAACCGAGAAGGGTCTTTGAGAAGGCGGCTCTCCTCTCTGAGGGGGGCATGGCGATGGAGCACGGGCTACCTTTTCCGGAAGGTAGGACGGGGATGGAGGGTCAGATTGATGGATGGATTTAGTCCTGTTCCTTCTCCTTTTTTTGCTGTTTTTTTTCTTTTTTCTTTGTCACAGAAAAGTTTCTCTGGTCTCCCTCGCAGACTTTTTTACCAGCCCCCAGCGACTTTTGCTCTCCCTCCCCTCCCCTCCTTCCCCTCCCTTCGCTCCCTCGCTCTTTCTCAGATGGTTAATTTGTATGGCCTGCTTGTAAAATCAACCTCCCCAGATGGTTTTCATCTGCAGGACCCCCCACTCCAGTTCCACCTCCTCCTCCTCACCACTACCTTGTCCCCCCACCCCCTTCCCCCAAATGCAAGTTCTCAAAGGAGAGAATCAGTTCTTTGGGTGCGGATTGTGTGCTGTTCAGGAGCTTGTATCTTTAATTCTGCTGTGCCGGGAAACTTTTAGGAACACAAGAAATCTTTTAAGTCATAATTTCTGCTTGTTCAGATGCTTAAAATGAAAATATGAAGAAGCACTTAAACATATGATTCACTGCCTGCTGCTGTTGAGTTTTATTCATTCATACAATCCTGGTTCTTGAACATCATGATGTCTTCAGAAAAACATCAATGTGACCACAGTGAAAGTTACTGTCTTCTTACTGATCGTGGCTTCACTGCAATGCTTTTATTTACCCAGATGGTTGCACTTTAACTTAAATCTTGTGGCTCATAAAATCCACTGCACACCATTTCAGACTAATTTGGATCAAAAAACGACGAGTTAGTGGCCATTTTTGCAGCACAATACAAACGACGGCTCCTCGGAACACTCTCACAGTCTCTAATTAAGACGTCTTAGTTTGCATGCTGGTGGCACCGTTACCAGCAACACTCTTGCCACTCCGAAACCTGAGGATGTTTTTTGAATCACCTCACACTGAAGGGGAGTTTGGGCTTTTCCTGGCATTGATGCACAACAAGTCCCACAGCAGCACTCTTAACCCTCTTCATGCTCCACATCCGTCTCTGAACCTTCTCTTCTGGGCCGTTTCTCGCTCATTCATCTCTGTCCTCTTCTGGCGACTCGCTGCACTTCATGGCCCCCCTTCAACATGCTGAAACGTTTAGGCTGAAGTGGCAGACAGAAATGGGGGGATTTTCTTTGTGTCACCTCGGTTGGGCAGCAGACCCATGTGAACACAGAGGGGATGTAGAGTGGAGCAGAGAAATGGAACAGAGGATTTGTCCAAATAAACTGGTGCTGCAGAGATACATCATTTGATACGTTTGTGTTTGTGTCCATGAATGTGTTTGCATTCAGGACCTCCTGGAATCTGTAAATTAATAACAGCATTCGTGAGATCTGGAAACTTCTTTAGCATTTCGGTCCTTTTCTGCAAACAATGATCAAACTGAGAAAGCTTGGCATTTTTTTTTTTATCACTCAGTCACTGCAGTTTGATTCCAAAACGGGTCAAATATCTGCTGTCAACCTTAAAAAGCTTCTTGTTACAGCTGGTGTGACTTGGTGTCTGCAGAATATTAGAGTTTCTACAGTAGGACTGGAGGTAAATAACCTCCTTGCATCTCCAACAAAACATTGTCTGAGATAATCAAGTCATTTATTTAACTTCTATTACCTTTGATCTCCATTTTATCTGTTGAAACGTTTATTCCACTCCGTGAGTTGTGAGATATGCTTACACGAATAAACAGTTGTTTACATTACCATGGTACATTATCAGAGTGGTTTTTGTACACGGTTACGGGGAACTAGAACATGTTACAAGCAGTATCGGATTGCTTGAACGTAAAGTTGTCTGTTGTCCTCAGTTTGGATCTGCCTTACCTGTTTCCCATTCTGCCAGAGCACTGCTTTCTAGAATAACATATATATTCATAAACGTTTTTATATTTGTAATTCTATCAGTGTTTAGTATTTGTGAGTCAACAGATGTGTTTGAAGAAGGCATATGATACTTTAATGACCTTTGAAATGCCACAAGCGGCAAAAGTGGTGGTCATGAATTAGTTTTTTAGGTTGTGTCATATTTGTGTATGTGAAATCTCAGAAACGCCATTGGGGAATTTCTTCAAATTTGGCACAACCAATCAATTAGTACTAAGGGAGAACTGATTAGAATTTGGTGGTCATAGGTTACTCTGACCTCACAAAACACAACATGTGAGTTTACACTCCCATTTTGACTAAATTTCATGCAAAAGTCAAATAGGATCAAATGAAGTGACAGTATGAACTCAACGTCACCGTGACATCATTCTCATCGTTCTGGCCATCATTCAATTCCATAGGGGAGATTGTGACCATATTTCAGTTTTAGTTGGATGTATAATTGGTGACACTAATCTTTGGTGTCCACCTTAAAACTGTGGGGATTGTAGAGATATGCTGTGCTGTTGGGTTGAAAATATGTGTGACATCCACGTTTTAGAATTTATAGCTTCTTTGCAGCTCAATCTGTATTTAAAGCATTGTCTACTGTCATGGAAACAACTCAGAATCAGCTTTCTTGGCTAAAGTCCTTCCAAAGTCTTCACTAGATATAATATATAGGTCTGGACAGTTCAGGGATGTAAAGTGCAACTTGAGTGGGTGGTTGAAACATAAAGCTGTAAGGCAGTAGTTCTAGTTTGGTTGCTATTTTTTTTTTTAGAGAAGTGGCTACCAATTAGGTCATTTTGGGCAGAAATAACAGTGTAAAGACTTAACTAACAGGCAGTCAGCTGTTAGGACAGCAGAGCAGGCCGATGCTCATCCAGGACGGTCAGTGGTGCGCTTGACTTTGGTGGTTGGCCAGCCAAACTGATCTAATGGATGATGATGGATAACAGACCTCCTCCTGGGCACATGTGACCCAAACACCACAGGGGAGTTAACAAGTCCACATGCCCTCTGACCCCATCCTCGAGCTGGTCTTAGGGGGAGGTGATCCTGGCCCGGCTTAGTGGAGCCAAACACAGTCAATCACCTTCAGCCACACTTCCTCTGCAAGGGCCTCTCTGCTTTTCTTTGCGAGGGTGCCATGTGAAAGACAGACCCCACATCTCAAGGTGCATTCTACACTTCTTTATAGTGTGTGAAGGTACATAGCTATCATCAGAATTATTTTCTGAATGTGGTTGTTGTCAAGAGGGTTAAAAACAATTTCAAACCACAAACAACTGAAGCAAATTGGCTCATACGTCTCTTCACCTTCATGTCTGGACAATTGTTGTGACTTCAATATGTCCACACGCTGAGTTTTCTATCATGATTGTTACCTTAATCAATCTACAAAACCCTGAAGCAGAAGGATGCCTCCTCAAGCAACCTGCCAAATTCCCAACAATTCATATTTAATATCAACAAGACTGATCGTATTATCAGAGAGCAGCTTGGTTCTTTTTTTTACAGATGAGTAGCAGGTAAACCCAACGGTGGGACCAATGGTGACATGAATATGGACTTTGAAAATACTTTATGAACCATGAAATCAATAATATGTTGGATAAATAGCATGATTTGATGTTTTTTTTCACTATGTACATTTTTGGAAAGCTTGAAAGAAACATGCTGGTGTATGAATAGAGCAATAACACAGATCTGATGTTTTTCTTTGTCATTTGCAGGGCTCAACAAAATCCTCAAAAAGTATGGAGTCACGGCGCAGACCATCAAGGTAGCTTCACTCCTCTCCTTGTTTCCTTGTTTCCTCTGTTTTCGTCCCTTTCCTCTTCTCTGTTGTTTCCTCCTCTCCTCTTCTCATTTCCCATAAAAGGCTTCCTTCGGCTTATTGGACTGTAGTCATTGAATTATTATAGGAATTAATTTCCGCTGCTTTCCCCGGAAGTTCAGACAGATAGAAAAGGAGGTGAAATGAGTATTAAGCTAAACTCAATCTATCCTCTATCACATTCAGTTTGAGATGTGAATGATTTGAAAATATAAACGTTTAGATGTAATATGATATTTGTTGATGTTGCCAGGGGAATTGTTGAAGCAACATGCCCCGCTGTTGAACTGGACCGCTCACCGTTTTGTTGGACAAAAAGATCTTTGGTGTCAACCCCTCGGTCCGTAGGGAGTCACAGATGTTGTCAGTTGTGTAATTACTGTGTAAAACTTGACACCACAACAGTTCATGTTGACATGCTGTCCAAAGCTTGAATGACAGTTCGGTTCCCTCGCAGCGAATCAAAGAGTTGATACGAGGTAATAAAAACAGTTCAACATCTGGTACATTAACACTTTTAACAGCACATGCAGAGTATGTGAGAGTTCATTTACTGTGAAGATTGTTCTTGATTTTCATCCATAAAAAGGAAGAAAATCCAAGATTTTTCAAAAGTGCATAACAGCGCTGTTATGTGACAGTTTTCTATTTTGTAATACTCTGGATAAATAAACGTATCCAATTACACTTGTGGGTTCAGACAGAGTTATTCACATTACAAAATACAGATACTTTTGATCTGTGTGGAAGGTTTTGCAGCACAATGCCTAACCTACACCCATCCACCAAATATAACCACAGATACCGCTGCACTGATAAGTTAAGGTGATTTAACTAATGTAGTTTGCAACCCTGCAAGTATTTTTACATTAAGTCTTTTATTTTGAAATGTTGTGAACATCATTGTTTTTTAAAATGTCTGGTTAATAACAACAGAACAACAGAAAATAATCTTGTAGATTTATTTAACAGTCTGGCGTGGCTGGTGCTTTAAAGCTACATTCATTTATTTTTAGTGCCTTGGTGGCAGTAAAATAATCTGTAAAAACACTTATTATGACCCTATAAAGATGTTGTTTGGGCCACCTGACAAATATAAGTCACATATTCATTTACTTCTTTTGGCTTTGTTTTTGGTCTCCACCACCTTTGGGGAAATATTTAGCTGGTAGCCTAAATGCTTTTTTCTGTCTGTATCGGTCTACTGTTTGGTACAGAATAGTTTAAGCAGAGCTTGTTTTCCTGAAAATAGTTAGAACAAGTTTGATGAGAGCAGACTTTGTGGGCTGGAAAACCAAAACAAGCTAAAACAGGCTAAAGGTTTTGCACGCTCTCAGAATGGCGTTATAATGTATTATTATGAGCAATCCCTTTTGCATTACATATAGTAACTTTATCCATTGTTAATATTAATCAGTCATTAGTTCATCTTCAACTAAGGATATGGGGAAAGTCCAAATGGATAACTAACACATGGTGTTTGTGCGGGAAAAATAAGTGATATATTTGCTTGTTAAACCATATAAATAAGAACGTGGTTAAATCAATCGAAGTCCTGATTTTAATCTGGACTGATAGAGTGACCCTTCAGGTCATGAGAAAATATTTGTATTCACCAATCAGGAACTATGACAGGTCTGATTACACGCTGGAGTCACTGAGGTCACTCAGCATTTTAAATGGGAACCAACTGAAGTCCTGGTTGTTGACTTTCATTACTAACATATATCTGGTGAGATTTTTCTTTACGTCTGAATGTCTCAGGTTTCCAGATAAAACTTTTTCATGATTCAAAGTTGGATTTTGTCCAAATTCACAAATGAGATTACTGCAGCAGTGAAATTGAGCGTGTGGAGATAATGTGTCATTGGTCGAATGCAATATGCAGAAAAAGGAGCAATCACTTCATCTCTTCAGCTCATGAGAAAACAGTTTGGCACTGGACCGGTCAAAGCATGCTGGTGGATCTGGAATAGGACCAAACCACAGGTCTATATTGGCTCTGACTGCAGTGAGAGGCGAAAGGCACACATGCAGAGACAGACAGGGAAATGGACAAGAAGAGGAAATACCAAGAAAGATGGAAACGGTTAGAAAGAATGAGCGGAGCTGAAAGTAAAATAAATATTGAAAAAAAAATATATATATTTGCAAATCACAAATAGAAAAAGACACACTTCAAACAACTTGATACGCCATCTGTCACGGCACAATAGAGACATGCGTGACTTATCAATTGCCCCTCTATCTGTAGCGATGAATAATTTCCAGTAACCATGTTTTTGAGTGGCTCCAGATGTACAGAACAGCACAGGTTACAGTATTTGAACAGTTAAGCTGGCGTGGTCCTCTCTCCCAGACGTATGAGCAATTTCCTCAGGGGGCCACTCAGCTGACAAATGTGGGAAATATGCCGCAGTCTGGGTCCAGCCACCTCTCCCTCAACCTCTTCATCTCGCTCTGCACATTCACGCAGTTCAATGACTTCACTTCTTTATGGTCTCTGTGGACGTTTTCTGCAAAGTCTGAAAAAGATATGATCAGCTGAGGTCCTTAAAGGAACAGTTACAGAAAGCTATTGGAATGGAAACAAAAGTTAAGGATTTTGGGAGATATTCACTGTCAAAAGTTAGATACCAATCTATCAATCTGACCTCTAATATAAAGTAATAGTAGCAGTTGAGTTAGCTTAGCTTAGAATAAAGACTGGAAATAGGGAAACAGTCTGACTGGCTCTGTACCAAACCCAAAATCTAAAAACAACAAGGTGAGGTTTTACTCCAAAGCAAAAAGTTAGAGAGAGAAAAAGATACGTTTTGGATAGTTGACCTCTGAAGACACTCAATGAAATCATTTGGCAACGCAGCACTAGTAAAGTTTGTGGACATTTGATAGACACAACACTTGTTTTGGAGCAACATTGTCCAAATTTCTGCCACTTCCTTTCTCGTGAACGTGATATCTCTAGAACGCCTTAAAGTAATTTGGTCAAACTTGGCAAAAGCATTCAGTTTATACCAAGGATGAGCTGATTAAAATTTGGGAGACAAAGGCCAAAGGTCAAGGTCACTGTCACCCCAATTCAACACATTCACATGAACATGATTTCTTCATAAACTCCTGGATGGAATTCCTTCAAATGTGCCACAACCATTTACTTGGCTTCAAGAAAGAACTGATTAGAGTTTGGTGGTCAAAGGTCAAAGTTCAAAGTCGCTGTGACCTCACGTTTCTCTCATCTGTCTGTCCCCATCTTGTAAACGCAATGTGTCAAAGAGAGCCCTGAAGGAATTTGTTCAAATTTGGCAGAAACATTAGTTTAGTACCAACGATAACCTGATAAGAGATTGAAAATATGTTGGTGTTTAAAGGTCAAAGGTCAAGGTCACTGTCGCCTCACATTAAACCATGAGTGTGAACAAAAAAATTTAGGAACACCTTGAAGGCATTTCTTAAAATTTGTCACAAATGTTCACTTTGCAAAGAATTGTTTAGATTTTGGAGGTTAAATGTCAAGGTCACTGAGTTCAATATCTATATGGGTTTAGACAGATATACATGTAAACTACAACTTGAGTCGTTACTGGAGGCCAACAAACGCTAGGCGGTAATTCTAGTTTAGTGACGAGCACGAAGCTAAATGGGTGGACTGTTCCTTTACAGTTTCCTTTTTCTTCATCCTTTTCATCAGTCTCCTTTTTCTCCTCCTTGACCTGATCTGCCAGCTACCTTCTACCAAAACACTTTTGCTCATCAATGTCCATCATGATGTGTTTATAACGTGCACACGCATCCTGTAATTCTTATTATGCTGGTGTGTTCATTGAATTAATCACATTGCCCTTGCTCTCTTTCCTTCTCAGACAAAGTCTAACAACATAACGTGTTAATTCAGTGAGGAAAGCTTGCATGTTGGTGGAAAGCATGAACCCCCCTGAGATTCAGTGATGTCATTGTGGATTTGGCATTTGTACTTCTCCATATACGGATATTTGTTACTTGTTGGCTTTAAGAAAGAATGTTTGTGTTTGACCAAATGTGAAATGTAGTCTGCTGCGTAAAGGACATTGAGAACAACGTTTTCAGATGAAGTAAGCAGCCACATATTTCCATGCTTTGGCTCCAGCTACATTGGCTCTTTGGATGTGAAATGACTCGGGTTAAAATCCAGACACACCTGAAATTCCCTCCTGATATGATGTGTCTGTGAAATAAATTACTGTTCCTATATTAAAGGAACTTGAATGCATCACGATGCAGTGATTTCATCTGTATCAAACAAATCAACCTGAAGATCTTTGTAAAACACGATTTACTTGTGGGAAGGAACTGTGACGGCTACAGACAGGAGCATCCATCACTTTTAACTGAGTCATGGTGAATCAGCCCTTTGTGACTAAATTAAGGTTTAAAGTACAGAGTGTTTAAACATCTCTCTGTGGACAAAATGATGAACAGAAATGTCGAAACTAAATAAAAGCTCAACAACTTCAGGACTTATTTTTAGCCTGGTTGGTTGCTATGGTTAAAGTGATCATAATTCAGCCAGCCTTGTAAACACAAACACATGTGTGTAAATCACATGCGCTGCATTACTTCTGGGTATTAAACGCCTTCTAACATCTATCTTTTGTGGTCCAGTGGTTCACATGAGTTTTTCTGTGCAGTCCGGCCGCTGACATTCAGAATTTCCCTGCGCAACTTGAATTGTCAGTTCTTCTTCTATTTCTTCCTGCAGGAGTGTGAGTCTGCTGCAGGCCCTGGAAGAGAGCTACGAGCTGGACCTGCTCTACATCACAGAGAGGATCATCTCCGTGTCGTTCCCCAGCAGCGTGGAGGAGCAGAGCTACGCTGCCAACCTGAGGGAGGTCGCTTCCATGCTGCTCTCCAAACACGGCCAAAACTACCTGGTACGGTTTCAAATTAAAATCACGCTCAGGTCTTTAGCGCAAGCAGCTTATTACAACCTATAACTCTGACGTCCAACCGTCCAGCCGCTTCGACGGCTGTCCTGCAGAAGTGATGCTGGTCAGATGACTTCTAGAATGTGAGTTTTTCCTCGTCAGGAGAAGACAGGTTGGGTGGATGGTCAGCTACAACAGTGGATTTGGGTGGAGGAGGCCACTGGTGGCTTCCAATTTCAAACCATGACCCAGAACACTTTTTAAAAAAAAATTGTGTTTACTGTTACCATGACAAAAAAAGTTTGCATAACTTTAAGGAAGTAGCAGCTTCGCCATGCTGGCAAAAAAGTGAACAATTTTGTTTTAATCAAATGTAGGTGAATGACAGATTTTATTGTATTTTTATCTTGACTTTAAAAAAAAAAAATCAAACACACCGCAGTTATATTGTTCAGTGGTTCATTTCCGCTTCAATGCAACATGGTTCAAGTCATCATTTTGACGCAACCGATAATCTTTCCCAAACCCAACCAAGTGTTTTTTGTTTTTTTTTTGCTAATACAGAGGTGCTGATTTTGGAAGCACTCCTGTGGGTCGTGTTTGAGGGAAGGAACCAACAATGGATTTGGTCGTACGGTTTGCTGCTGTTAACTCCTCTGGTTCTTACTGAACTTTAGCGTTTCGACCTTTGCTACGGTTTCAGGGAAGGTCACATCTTCAAAGCCAAAGGAGCAGAAGGTTGAGCAATAGATTGAACAGTGTATTGATGCTAATGTCAGCATTTAGTCCCAACTGGGGTCGCAGTGGCAAAAGGGAAAGCAGAGAAGTCCCTGTTTCGCCACCAGGGGGATAATGTCAGCGTGATAAGCTAATTGGTTACCTCAAGTAGTAACCTAGCAAGGCCACTTGTTTGCTTATCAATCACTAACTGCATTATTATATTGAGTTATAGTTTATAGGAAGAGCCCTGCTCAGGACTGATTCATCCACTGTGAGGTAGCTATTGTGCCGGATGCAAATAAAAGCTATTTTAGACTTTGGTAATGTTAAAAGCTTATTGAATTTACCCAAAAGGACCTTGCTAAACACATCTTTCTTTACTCAGGCGTAAGTGAAACATACCGTTTGAAATTAGAAACAATCAAGCATAGCGCTAGCCTTATATTGCCCTTTAATTTAAGATAGCTCTGCCCTGTTTTACAAGAAATGTTTCAAATGTGAACATGAATTTTGAATGGTAAATCTACCACCTTGATGTCAGATTAATATCTTTGAAATCTGTTACCAGACAGGCGCTCCAAAGCCTGCAGAGTGAACTACTTAAATTAAGCCAGTAATAGTGTTTGTTTTTACTTCCTTTCCTTTAGCTCTTCAACCTCAGTGAGAAGCGGTATGACATCAGCCAACTTAATCCAAAGGTAAACCCTCGATTCTCCTCTCCTCTCCTCTCCTCTCCTCTCCTCTCCTCTCCTCTCCTCTCCTCTCCTCTCCTCTCCTCTCCTCTCCTCTCCTCTCCTCTCTTGACCACTAGTCTGAATCTCTCTCCACTCGTCTGTCAGGTGTTGGACTTCGGCTGGCCTGACCACCACGCTCCGGCCCTGGACAAAATCTGCAGCATCTGCAAGGCCATGGACACGTGGCTGAGTGCGGACAGCCACAACGTGGTGGTTATCCACAACAAGGTGAGACTGAAAGGCGAGGAGGGAGGTGTTGTGATGAAGTCTGTGTGGACAGTAGATGGTGCTCTCAGGCTCCTCTCAGGACCCCTACTTCCCAAAGAGACCGCAGCTGTTGTTGTGCCTGTAATGATGTTGTTCCTGGGTGAAACCCTGAGATTCAGGGTTAAGTGTTTGTGTGTGAAAGTGTGTCTTATTGTGTTTGGGTTGGGTTTCTGCTGAATGAGGGTTAGGAAAGCATAAATTAGAGCGGTGAGGCACGCCACTCATCATGACTACTTAAGGTTTATTTACCCTTTTAGCCTTAACAATACCATAAAAAACAGGATTGACCAATATTTTCCTGTTGTTGCTTTAACTCGCTTGCCTCACATTATAGTCTTGTGGCGAGCCGCACTCATCCGGCTCCTCAGCACGCTGACACAAAACCAGAAAAAGCGGATCCAAATACAACTACTAGTCCCAAACGTAATACCTAATCATTTTCATGTTAACCCCGCTGCTGTTCCTGATTGCATTTTGCAACACAAGAATTAACGTTTGGGATCCTGAAGCCTCATTCCACCATGTTCCCACAAGGAGGTTGCAAACAAGTCGGCTGCCATAACAACTGCTGTTTTTTTTTTTTTTTTTTTTTTTTTTTCTGGGAGTTGAGTAACGCTGGTTTGGAGGTTGTGGTGGTCACTAAGGAAGCAGGCCGTGTTGGGTTTCCACATATCAACAAATCATTTCCACTGGGCTCCACGCTGTTAAAGCGACCGGCGTATTTATAATGCGTAACACACTCGTTCCCCACAGAGATCCTTGTTTTAAAGATGGATAGATGTATGGCAGTCTGACTTTAGTTTGTTGCCATAGTAATGAGTGCATCAGTTTAGCCCAACCGTTTTTTCCACCATGTCAATAACAGGTACTGTCACATGCTTTATATAGTTTTTTACATTACTAATGTAAGCAAGAAACTTAAAGGGACACAGTCAGTGTACGGTCATGTTCAGTTCTCTTTATTTAGCCCAAAGAATCTGTTTTACAAGGGAGAACTGGCCAAGATTAGCAGCAACACAAAGAGTTAACATGAAAGCACAAAGATTAGAATAACATTAGGAACTCCACTCATGTGAGGGGCTCAGTTTGTGGAAATAGTTGAAAAGTTTCTTCTGTTTTTGGAGGGTCCACATTTTCTCAACTTGGACCTGGAGACTTAAAACAAACAGAGTCTTTGTTGAAAACTGGTTGCATTGAATTTAAAATAAGAATAACTACTTTTTTCAAACTTTTAGCATTCGCTAAACATCACAACATCACCATAATTACAATTACCAAAAATAGATTCTATATAAAGCGAACATTTGTTGAGACCTTACGGCCCAAATTTATTGGAAATGGTGACATGATGCCAACTCACATGATTTTACTGTCACACTCACAAGCTGTAAACAACATTTTTTTCCTATGTTTTTTTTATTTTCTGTACAAGAGATTAAATGTCAGGATAACCTCTCATGCATTCATTTTTACCTTTTATGTTAAGATTACATATTGTATATATGTAGATTAACATTTCTCTTGATTATAAATCAGGTGTAGGAGCTTTGTACATACTGGAAAAATGGAACGCCTCTCAATCCACAGAGAAAAGCACACAGCTTGTGTCCAGCAACTGTGCTGCAGGAGACACTTGAACCTCTGAGTTTGTGATGTAACAAACTTGTTCATGCCCTACTTTCCAACGTTTTATGTTGATGAAAATACACAGCAGTCATTTTGTTGTAAGGCGAGCAAGCTACAAGACAGAGAAAAGATTCAGCCAATCAGAGGAGATGGTCCTTGATATCAATACCTCTTCAATATGCAAACACAAAACAGCCTGTTCTTGGTAGAGCTCCAACGAGAAGCTGAAGAGAGGAGATGTAAAACTATATTTCTGCTCCTTATGAATTCCATACTTATATGAAAGTACGACACAAAATTACTGAAGTCGTTCTTTAATAAAATGAAACTGTAATTAGGTGTCTTTATCTCTGTGGTGCACTTCTGTTTACATTTGTTTCATAAATTCACCAGTGAAGTTAGCGCTTAAATAACTCCAATAACAAAAATCCACAACAGGACTGATCTCTGCATGCTTCACCATCATGTGTGGAACATAAAATGCTTATTCTCGCTTGACCGATGTCTTTTCAGGGCAACCGGGGCAGAACTGGAGTGGTGGTGGCGGCCTACATGCATTACAGCAACATATCTGCCAGGTAGGTCTTTATAAAGATAATCTCTGCTGCAGCCGAAGAAATTGCAAGTCGTAAAACACTTTGAGAGAAGAAAGAAAGTCAGACAGAGAGGGAGAGAGCGAGGAGGAGGCTTGAAGATAGAATCGGTGATTTTCTGGAAACAGAATAATACGAGTGGGAAAATGAGAGAGAAGAGGGGGAGCTGCATGAGAGGGAAAACTAGATAAGCCGGCATTGTTCATCACAAGACCGAAGCCTACATCTGAAGAACAGTCGTGTGATCAACACAGGGAGGAAGGGAGGAACATGAGACCGGAATACAGCACTTTTACTTGGGCAAATAAAAGTGCTATATTACAAGAAAATCGCTTAATATCATAAACCTGAGCAGAAAGCAGTGAGTTATATCGAACGGTGACTGCATCGTAAGTGTCAAATTCCTTCTTTTTTGTTATTTTTTATTTGATGTATTTTTAGATGGAACTAAATAGAATGACATTTAACGACAGAAAACAATCTGAGGAGCGCATGACTCGCTGTTGTTTTTTATAAGAGCGCTGATTGGCCAGGAAAAACACACACAAGGGGGGGGGGAACAGTCTCGCTTTGCTGTAAAACTATTAGATTTCTCTGTAATCTCATTATCCCACAAGCCAATTTAAAGATGACATAAAGTGGCTTTGAGAAGTGAAGAAGCAGCAAAATGCCTGAACATGAAACGGCCGTGCCACATGTGAATGTGAATGTTGAATTATGGAAAAAGATGTACACGCATGGATTATATTGCATTATATAAAACACTTTGATTCCAAATTCCTTCTTATGATCCACTTAGATTTATTTAATTTGTACTTTTCCCCCTGATTTGCTTTTATTTGTGCCAAGAGCATCTCTCTTTCCAATTAATTCTATGCTCACTTCAGAAGCTTGCATGAAATGTGTGTGTATTAAAATAATTTTCCCAGCAGTCACAGCCTGCAGACTTTTTCGATGTCTAACAAACTTACCGGGGTTGATTTTCCTTTTTCCCTCAGATTATCAGGCTGCATAACTATGTAGATGCTGCACACCCGTGTGCTACATACTTGACATAATGTATATATTGTATACATTGCAGATATTGGAATGTAAAAAATAACGTGTATATTAGCCGTGTGTGTTCTTACAAAACTGTCTTGTTGGACTGCAGTGCCGACCAGGCTCTGGACAGGTTTGCCATGAAGCGCTTCTATGAAGACAAAGTGCTTCCTGTCGGTCAGCCATCTCAGAAAAGGTCAGTCTTTCCTTCACCTTTTGTTTATAGTTGACCCCAGAGTGAACTCTCTCACAAAAAGAAATATATCTCTTTACAAAATAAACATTTTAAAGCTGCATTAATTTTTTTTTTTTTTTTTTAAAGCCTCCTCAGGGCATCAAAACAAACTGGAAAGACAACATTGACATACTATCACTTTACAAAGTAGGAACTTGTTAATGATAAGTTCTCTATGTTGGCATTTAGTACACATGGGCAAACATTATTCTTAATCTGGAGTCATGTTTCTGGATGTTTGATTTATTTTATTTTTTAATCCGTGTCCTGATCAGCTACATGAATTCTTGAAGTCTAGCGTGGCTCCACCATGCGTTTCTATTTTCTTCTTCTTGCTCTGACTTAGGTTTATAACTTCTTCTTTTGAATGTACATCCAATATTCAAACAATTTTAGCTTTATCTCAGTCTCCCAACAATTTAAAAAATAAAATCAGTCTCTTTATCTTTTGAATTGTTGATTTGGTCTGCATGGTGTCTGGCGGAAAAAACAAAACAATGATTCAAAAGACTGCACAGTGCAAAGTCATTTTCTGTGGGTTTGTCGCCGCTAGCAATCTCTTTGGCAATATACATAGTCATGTCATCCAGTTTTGATTTAAAAAATATTGATTAATGCAGGTTTAAATTATTTAAAGTTTTAAATTTTTAATTGAAAAGAAACCTTAGTGTGAAAGTTTCTTCCTTCAACATGGCTTACAAACTGATGACATCCGTTGTTGCCGCTAAAGGTCAAAGCTTGTGTGTCTTTGTTGCGATGAACACAGGATTATCTGTTCATCCCTTTGTTGTAAAACACTGATCATCGTGATACAGTTTGACCCGAGAGGACAAACAGCCTCACCGCTCTGATCCCCTCCTCTTCTCTCAGGTATGTCGAGTACTTCAGCGGCCTGCTCTCTGGACACATCAAGATCAACAACAAACCCCTGTTCCTTCATCACGTCATCCTGCACGGCATCCCCAACTTTGAGTCGAAGGGAGGTGAGATGTCACGCAACAATATCCACTCACGTTTTCATACATTTATTTTTGAACAACGTAAAAAAAATATATATATATTTGTTCCAGGTTGTCGTCCTTTCCTCAAAATCTACCAGGCCATGCAGCCCGTCTACACATCTGGGATCTAGTAAGTCTTAAAACACACTCACGCCCAAATGCTTTTACAAGATTCCAGGGATAGCGAGCTAGTAATGGCTCAATTATAAAAAACCCTGATTTTCCTTTATAGCCGCTCCCCCTGACTCCCCCGCATCCCAATATACATCCACACCACCCTTCCCGCCAGTTTACACTCCGAGCTTGGCTCACGTTATTGTGTTTAGCTTGCCTCCCCAGCTGCAGGCTCTTGTTTCTCTACTCAGATCCCGTAATCACGTCTCATGTTATTTGTGACTGGAGAGCCAATGAAACGGGCAGACAGGCATCTGTGTGGACGCCTGCGGGGTTTTCCTGCCGGAGGGCCCTGCTGGTTCTCGGGGCCAGACAGGAAATAACGGATTGTACATCTTTCTGTTGTTGTTTTGGGAGGTTAGAGAGGAGGAGATGAGGAGGTGAGCGCAGCACTGCCCTCAGATGGATGAGGCGGGCAAACAGTCTCCATACGACATATTTGAAAGCATGACAGTTTAAATTTAGTTTCCAAGGTTTAGTTAGTAGTCAGTGCAAAATTGCAACTTTTACAATTAAGCATTCGGACCCCCACTTCCCATTTTTAAGCTTTAATATCTCAACCTATTATCTTAGTAGGATTTTGTAAGCTTAACTCAATTGGAATAAAAATTGTAGCCGAGACTCAGCTACAAAATTAACACAATATGTCCAACTTTTTTGGTTCTTCGGCAGTTGAGTGAAAGGTTGTAGGGACAAAATAAATGTTAACAGCCTTAATGCAACCATTAAGTAGTGCTTAAAGATTCAGTGTGCCAGATTTAGAGGGATCTAGTGGCAGAAATGGAAAAAAATATTCATAATTATGTTTTCATTAGTGTATAATCACCTAAAAATATGAATCGTCCCCTCAGAATGAGCCCTTCATATCGACATAGAGAGCCGGTACTCTTCCATGGAGCCTGCCATGCTTCACCGCCATGTTTCTACAGCAGCCCAGAAGGGACACGCCACATACTGGCTCGAAAGAGATCAATTAGTCTTTGTTGCAGGTTTTGCAGCCACCGAAAATTGTCTTTACATTCTTGGAAGGGGATGGTTAGGGGAGGGGATACCTCAGTTGGTTGCCGTGGGCAACCTCACCACTAAATGCCACTAAAGCCTACATCCTACGCTTCTTTAACGCTACATTATTAAAATTTTGTGAAAAACACATTTAGAAATGTTGAATTTACTCAAAGAAACTTCAGCATTAATTTGGCTATTTCAACATTTTGATGTCAATTATTCTCTGTAATTTTTGCTCGGTTTTGGTCTCCACCAACTCCTGAGAAGAATATCAGGCTGGTTAGCTGATGGTTGTTCAAACTTTTTCTGTCTGCTGTTTATTATTAGGAAAAGGGGATTTTTAGAGCTTTGGTTTTTCCTTAAAGGAGATACCTATTGCAGCTAGAAACAAAGGTGATGAGAGCAGAGTTTGTGGGCCAGAAAACCAAAACAATGAGCTGAATGATGCTAAAATGCGACATAGAGCCTCTGCCTCCCCCCCCCCCCCTCAGTTTTAACATACATCTATTTAACATTATTACTGTAAATAGTGAAGCCTGCTGGTGTTACACAATGGGCTACACAATAAGTAAGTGTGAAACAATTAGTGCACATACATTTCCAGACTGTCAACCCTTTCAATCCCCCCAAATCTCATTCTGCCCCACGTTTTCTCACATGCTCCCTATTAGCAGTCTCCACCCTTTGATCCCACTCTCCCACTTAGACGATCATGTAGACACTAAGGCCCAAAATTAGCCCAGCGCTACATCGCGGTTATTCTCGGCGATCGCCACTGTTAACAGCCACTGTTAAAGCAAATAAGCGATTGTTAGTAGATCATGTGCGCTTGGTTATATCCAGACAGGCAAAAACAATAACTGATGCTTTGTTAAGATGTCAGATTTAATTTATACAGCAGTAATTACGAAGACAGGCTTGTTATCTAATGTATGTTTTTTAATTTTCTTGCAGTAACGTCCAGGGCGACAGCCAGACGAGCATCTGTATCACCATCGAACCTGGTCTTCTTCTGAAAGGGGACATCTTGGTAAGAACAGCAAAAATATGCTGCAGATGTTCGTGCCACATGATGAAGAATAAAATTAAAAAGGCTCACTGCAGTCTCTCAGTTGTTTGTAAAGATTCAAGCCATTTAAATTTAGACCAGAAAACAAGAAACTGGAAGCTTTGCATGTCGTCACTGAACTCGCGAGTGTGCAGCCAATAACAACCTTTATTGTCTTCTATTGTGCCAGAAAGAAGGAAAAATCAACAGATGTTAAATGGTGATTAGTACTGAATGCCCATGAGAGCAGCTGCAGACATGTACAGAGAATGAACTGATTTTTATTGTGTAACGGTAATGAGGGAATCCTAGTTGGTTTTTCCAAACTGACATTGGGTGTGTGTGTTATACGCATGTGCTGTAGTATTTTATAGTAACCATTCACAGAAGAAATAGGGCTGTAAAACTCAGGGAAAGACAGTTGGACTGGGTCCTGTGCCTCGGTTTATAGACCGTCATTAGCACACAATATGCTGCTGGAAACTATGACGTCAAAATGGCACCATGCTTCCTTTCCAACAGCGCTTAAGCGTACAAAAGGTCCTATTTTAACATGACATGATCATTTAAGAGTAAGTTGCATGTCAGATGTGTAATTTTAATTCTTTGTGCGAGATGTTTTAGAATTTTGGGGATAATTATTTTTTATGTTTTGCACCTGTGGGAGCCTCTGGTTTATGCATGTAGAAGAACTGCACACATCAGCAAAGTTTCTGCTTCTACTGTCATTGGGGCCATAATGTTATCCATGAGGTGTCCTCGGGGCTCATAATTTCAGCGTGGAGAATTTCAAAGGGAGCACTTAATGTGAGCTGGAGGCCGTTTGGTTTTGGCCCTGGGAGCCGGACTCGTATCTCATCCTTTATTTAAGACAGACTTATGGATTCTGCTGAATGCATCATCTGACTGAGCCGTCGCTTGCTGACGCTTATTATTATTCAGATAACAGGGAAAATGTGAACCGTGGTGTCAGTCAGAACAGAGTGTGCGCCTGCATTTTAAACTGTGATGGTTTGTGTTTGTGCAGCTGTCAATTTACACCACTGCCAAAAATGACTAATTGGTGAAAACCCCTTTATGAAGATGTTTGATATTCTTCAGATTTTCTTCTCCTGTTGGCAGTTTGGACATTTTAAATTTGGTTTCAAGTTTGTCTGTGTTTATGATAAAGTTTTATCCAGAATGTTACAATAAACTCATCAAACGAGTTAAGGTCCAAGTTAAGAAGTTCGTTAATTAACATGATCTCATTTTAATTTCTCATTTGTTTAAGCTGTAGTTAAAAACAAGTTGTGCTTTTAAAAACTGTGATATTTTCCTGTTTCCTGTCTGGGTGCTGTGACAACCACAACTTGTAATTTCTACACTTTGGTTTATGTATAAATTAAACAAATGCAGTAATTGCATTTAATGAGGTTTAGATGTGCTTGCTGGCAGATTTTTTTTTACACCCAGCTTCATTATTAGCACACAGACACGAGGGTCATCAAGAGAAGAAAATATCTTCTCATCTCACTCACAGCAAGGATGTGAATAAGACTGTTTCCCAAAATGTCAAGCTATTCCTCGAACATTAAATGTGACCTATTCGCTAATGAGGAAAGAACAGCTTTGGAAAATGTTAAGACTTCGTGTGAAAATGAAAATGTGGGCACTAAAGGCAACATGTTAGCTTAAAATTTATGTTTTTTCCCTTCTATTATTTTGTAATCAAACTTAGTTTGGCAGCGTTGTTTTTCCTCATGTAACAGACCCCTCACTGGGACGTTTACCGTATCCCAAAAAAAGCTCTGCAAATCCATAGGATGTTTTACTTCCTTCTTCTCCTCAGTCCTTTATATGTTTGTGTGGATTTGGGAGTTTTATGTGTTGTGTTTGTTGCCCCACACAAAGAAAGAAGGATCAGCGAGTCTCTCCTGAGTCATAATCAATAGTTTTTAGCTGCAGTTCCTTTTATTTGGCACCAATATTTATTATGTCAAAACAAACCATAAATAGCTTGGAAATATTTACTCCTATTTTCGGTGTAGGATGTTTTACAGTTGGTCAGTTTTTGTTTTGGTATTCTTTTCAGCCACGGTGTGTGAGCTGCATGTTGTTTGGGTTTAGGTCAGTAGTCCTCCAGTAACTGTAAATGTGAGGTCCTTGTTAAAGAAAAAACAGGCCCAGGCTGAACATCAGGCAACAGCAGGAGGGGAGGGAGCAGATTTTCCTGTGTGTTGTTTTAGTGTTGCTCTTAAAGATGTTGTGTTGGGAGAACCAGTTTGGATAATAATGCTTGTGGGGAGGCCTTGCTGTTACAAGGCATATCTATATATAAAAAAGTGTTTTTTTTTCTAGCTCTGAGCCAGACGAGAGAAGGAGCCAGCAGTGAATCAAGTTGCCTGTGTTTCATACATTTTATGTTGTGCTCACTTGATATTCTGACTATTGACACTCAAGTCAAGCTATAAAAGCAGTTTTAGTCTTCAGGTGAAAACTTATTTTTATAACATAAATGACAAAACTGTCGAAAACAAAATGTTCAGTGTGTAGCCCAGTAACTGTCGAGGCTCAAAGGTATCCATACAACTGCAGTCCAACTATATTAAACTGACCTGCTGAGTTTCTGTTGTCCCTGCTTGATGAATCTCATCTGATGGTTTCCACCCTGCAGCTCAAGTGCTACCACAAACGCTACCGCAGCCCGTGCCGAGATGTGATCTTCCGGGTGCAGTTTCACACCTGCGCTGTTCACGACCTGGGTATTGTCTTTGGGAAAGATGAGCTCGATGAGACATTCAAAGGTAAACGGCAAAGAAATCAGCTGTGGGCTAGCTTTGTTGCTAAAGCTGGGAAAAAACATCAGCAAGGTCTATTTGTTTAGAATCACTTGTAATTTTTTAAAGCTTTGTTTTTAAAAAAAAAATATGGCTCTGGCCTTCTTTTTTGTTATTATTGGTGTCTTGTAAGCTTGTTTGGGCTGAGCATGCTGCTATGCATGTCACAATTATAAAATAAAATCAATCAATCATCTTAATCTTCGCATTGGCTGGCATCACAGCACGTCGTATGTATGCAGACAGTCGTAAGTAAAACCTGCAGCTCTGAAAATGTTACTACTGTATGCAATCGATATACGGTCTTTAAATACTTAATACATGTATTTGCCACTGTAACGACCCATGTTACAATGTTAATGTTTTAAAATTGTTGATCACTGACTAATCACTCAGTTTCTCTCTTTCTTTCCTTTGTGCAGATGACAGGTTTCCAGAATATGGAAAAGTGGAGTTTATTTTCTCCTTTGGACCAGAGAAAATCCATGGTAAGAATCAATGTGCTCATTCTTATGGCTGCACTGTATACTGTATACCATCATACTTATTAGAAATAAGTATTTTTGCCTTTATTTGAAAGTAACAGACAGAAAATGACAGGAATGTGACATGCAACAAAAGACCCCAGCTAAAACAATTTTTTTTTAAAAGTTTATTATTGTTCATTTAATGAAATGAAATAGGACAATAAGTTAAACTGGGCCTTTTTTAAAGGAAGATTAGGTTTGACTTGTCTGTTTATTTTCACAGTCAGGATCCGAGTTAGGTTTGCCTCCCTGAGATGTAAAGACATTCACGTTTTCTGCTCTGTTTCTTTGTACTTCTGGTCAAGGTATGGACAACCTGGAGAACGGGCCGAGCGTCTCGGTTGACTACAACACACAGGATCCTCTCATCCGCTGGGACTCGTATGAAAACTTCAATCACGGCTGCGAGGACGCCACAGACGGTGAGAACGGTACGATTATAGATCCGAGTATTTTCTGTTTTTCCTGCACACTTCACTCGGTAAAGCTGTGAACACACACTCCAAACATTACAAAATACTTTGGTTGTTATTTTAGACAGAATACTGTACAAATACAGAAACAAAACGAGTCAAAGAAGGATAAAGTATTCCTGCCTCCTCGACTTGTCATGTACAGTTGTCAACTTTTTACAGCGGTAACTTATGGTAGGTCTCAGTTAGGCTTTATTCTAATGAGGCTAATGTGAAAAAAATGGCAAATTTATTATCATTTAGCTAATGATCACATTTATGTAAAAAGACAAGTGTCGATGTAACGTGACCCATAGCATCTAGCTTGCTTTGACAACTTTCTACTCTCAAACAAAACGACGGGTCGGTCTCCAAGAATAGACCAACAAGGTTTCTTCACCACCTCTGAGTCCTGGTGAGTGGATCCTCTCTTCAGGGACAGACTCCTCTGATGAACTTCTCGGTGAAAGGTCACATCACGCAAACTCTACATGTCACTGAGGAACTGCATTTTAATGTGGTTGAGAGGAAGTTGGGACACTATTTTTTGTCTTTTTTCCATCACGCACAGATGCACACACAAACGGCCTGTAACCACGGCAACCTCTGCAACAAGGCGTTTTTTGTCTTTCTGCGTGATAACAGATGACAGACTCGGATCTGATCCTAATGGAGTTTCAAGAGTCTTTTCACACTTTCATCTCTTTAAAACTCACACATGACGGGGTCAGACGGAGGTCACGTTTAAGTTCAAACGAAGTTGAAATGATTCATTAGGCAGGGCAAAGATTTAAAGGCTTATATTTGTTTATTATAGTGTTGCTTGGTTACTTATTGCATCACAAAGATGTTTCCTAAGAGAGTCTGTTTATTTACAGTCCTCATGGAAGTATCAAAGTTGACCCTGGAGCTGCTTTTCTTGGTTCCCACACAGTACTAGACGTAAATGGTGAATTGTATTGTGAAAGGGAGGGGAAGCATTGGTACCACTGAATTCATTTGTGGTGAAATTATCACCGCACAGCAGCCAAAGGCCCCACGGGACCCGACTCTATTGCTTCCCAGAGTGCAGTGCGAGACATTCCTGGGTTGAGCCACAGGCATGGACAGAGTCTTCCTTTTGAGGCAGCGGTGGTCACTGTGGCCAAAGTGCAGCTTTCTACGCCACCCAAAAAAGGGAGCAATGCTACGCCCTTTGTTATACCATTTGTTATACCTTAGACATTATCAACACTTGTCAACAGGGTCAGCTTGGTTGTTCGAATTTGGAATGTGTTTCCTTCTGTCTGTGGTACATAAAAAGCTAATATTTAATATCATTAAAGTTGATGTCTTACAAAACAATTTAAGGAGAAAAGATCCCATGTTTACTTTGACATCAGATCACATTCCCTGCATGATCCAACATTGATTAAAGACACTATTACAACAGATTAGACTGTGGTTAAATTCTTTTCTAAAGTTTTTCTTCCGGCTCATCCACAAGCTGCAACACAACTGTCGGTGTTTACAGGGCATGAAGTAATGGAGCAAATATTTAGATGCTTTAGTTAAGTGAAATTAGTTATAACACAATGTTAAAATGCTCTTTCACAAGAAAAAGTGATAAATTCATAGTGTTAATTGAGTAAATGTGCAGAAGTATGATCCTCCAAAATGTGCAAAGTAAAGGTAACCAAAGCCCCTTTAAAATGCACATACACGTGACTGTTAACTGTACTGAAGGGAAGTACTCGATTAAATGTACTTAGTAATTCCACCTGTGCGTGTGATCTCTATGTGATAAACCTGATGAACTATAATAATATTAAATGATACAGAAGGTTGGAAAAATGCACAAACCAGCAGATGCACACTGTTCAGGAAGTAACTGATAATTTTTTAGTGCAACGTTACAGCAGTTTAAAAGTATTTTGTGATGTCTGCGATTTAAAGGACAATTTTTTCAAAACAGTACATTGACTTTATTTCTTCGAAGCAGCATGCTGGTTATTTATTTGATGTCCTTAATTCTCCTTGTATGTTTCTATTGGGCTCTCAGATAGTCAAAGGTCAGAGGTGACTTGGCCTCCCTCTATCACTGCCCATAAAGTGTCTACTCCACACTCGGCGGCAGCTTGAAATAGGCCCTGCTAAAATAGAACAGGTGTAAGTCTCCTCTCTTTCTGTTTAAGAGAAGGTGAGCGTGCGTGTGTGTATATGTGTTTTTGTTACCTTTTTCTATCAACACCAACGTTGTCCGGACCAGTAGTCATGGAGACCAAAGTCTGGTCCTGATAAAGAGGAATGACCTTATTTCTGAGGTCCTGTTTAAGGTTAGAATTTAGATTAGGTTGTCCACAACGAATGGAAGTCAGTGCAAAGTCCTAACAAGGATAGATGTGCAGACTTGTGTGTGTGTGTGTGTGTGTGTGTGTGTGTGTGTGTGTGTGTGTGTGTGTGTGTGTGTGTGTGTGTGTGTGTGTGTAAATTATCTAAGTCCAGTCCGATCCAAGTTGCCTGCCTCTTCTCACCTTCTGTCATCCGATGATGACACTGTGGTCAAATCTGAATTAGAATCTAAATTACACACAAACACACACACACACAAACACACACACACAAACACACACACGCACACACACACACACACGCACACACGCACACACACACACACACACACACACACACACACACACACACACACGCACACACATGCATGCTTGTACAGCTATCTTTAACCCTAACCCTAACCTTAACCATCATAACTAAGTACCTAACCACAACCCTTGTCCGAACCTGAACCTGAACCCGAACCTAAACCTAACACTAACCTTTACCCTAACACCAAGTCTAAACCCTAAAACGTCCCTTTGAAGGGGTGTGAGAAAGCGGTGTTTCCCCTACCAGGCCACCCCCCACGCCCCTGCTGAAAGAAACAAAATATAAACGGACTCATAGAACTAGAGTTTACGTCCATGGCTATTTATTTACTTATTTACTTAATTCCTATGAATCTGTTTAATTTCAGCTATTCCATTTTTCTGTCACTGAGGGGTCGCACTAATTTCTGTCCTGGAGTGCATCCCGTCCCCCACAAGGCTGTCTGCTGAGGGGAAACACTGGAAACTAAGAATCGGCCAGAATGTCCTCACTTTGATACTTTAAAACGAAAGTTGGTCCTGTCAAAGATAGTTGTCCAAGTACACACACACACACACACACACACACACACACACACACACACACACACACACCATCTCTTTTTTGTTTTAGCTACTTGAGACTTGGAGTAGTTGATAAGACTTCAAACATGTCCCTTAATAGCTGTTTTGTTCCTCCACTTTATTCAGCCAACAGTCACACCGATGCACGCAGCTATTAATGACCTCAGCATGGAGATGGCATTTAAAGAAACGTTAAAAAAAAAAATCACAGCGAGGGTTTCCAGTAAACTGAAGGTCATTTGGCTTGACACTTGTTAGTGCTGAAAAGGCAATTAGTTCCTCTTACAGAGCTGAGAGGAAAACAGGTCAGGAGTGTATATCTTCACAAGAGTTTCTGAGAAAAGTCTCGTTGGTGTTTGGTTTTCCGTTGGCCAGGATTGGAGTTGGTCTTCTAAAGAAAGTGCAAGGCTACTTTTATCAAGTCTTTGCTTATCAAGGCGCTGCATAAAGCATGAAATTATAGGGCCAATGTTTTGTTGGGATCAACATTGGGTAAGTTGCATCTATGTGGTTGATGTTAGTTTCCAAAGATTGATGCTGACTTTCATTGTGTTTATTCCATAAAAAACAGCTATAGCTGTTGTGGGGCCATTTTAGCGCAGGGATTTTTGTCATGCATCTTGCATGAACACAATAATCAAAATGAAAAACACCTACACAATTCACTTATACAGAAGCCACTGTAACTTTAAAATATACTTTCAGTATACAGAAAAAGAATTGTTAACATTTTTGATAATCTTATCCAGATTTTGTTGTTGTTTTTTGATGGATTATTTGGTCAGTGAACAAGATTGACCTTTGGTTTCATATTTTAGACCTGCAATCACCAATCTAAAGGTTTATTCAGAGGTTTGTTGGTGTGGGTGTGTTCGCATGTCTTCAGGTGCTGGTGAGAAGATAAATATGATTGAAGAAGTCCAATTTGAAGACTGATCAGATGCACAATGGGCTCTATCTCACACCTTGCACAAAGAGGTTAGCGTTTTTCTGTCCAGCACCCATAGGTTTGTTGGTCTGAGGTGTAGTCAGGTGCATTGTTAACACATTTCTATCCTGCGGCAGAGTAAGGTTATTATGCAATTGACCAATCAAAACCTGGTCTTAAGTCAATTCACACAACGCAAGGGAATAGGAGACAGATCTCTGATTGGTTTAATTCATGTTACGCCCAAAACATCCCTATGATTAATTAACAGTCCGTAGGTGAACCATGCACCTTGTTTTGTATTAATATTTGTAAAAGTGGATTTGGACACAGTCTAAATGCACTTTAGATCCCACACTCAGATTGTTGAAATAAAGTCATACTTTTTTATACTACTATCAGAAAAGATCCCACAACTCAGCATCAACAATTTTATTTTCTGATTCTCCAATTCCAAGATAAACAGTAGAGTTTCTCCATCTATTTTACAAAGTAATATATAAAGAATGTGGAGTTACATGTGTTAGACTGGCCAGCGCAGTACAGGACATGAACAAAGAGCATATGTTGAAGTTTGTCATCCGTGTGTCATGCTTAAAATAATAATTTCTATTTGAGCACTAAAGTGAAATACAGACGTAAAACAAACAGGAGCCAAACTAAATGAAGCATAATGTCAGACCAAGAAGTTTCCACTTGAATTTGCTGATTGGCATCGCCTACTTCCTAATACTTTATTAGCTGTTTTGCTAACTGAAGAATAGTAACGTCCAATCCAGTATAACCTGATCCCACTGTTACTCTGATACACTGTTTCCTGCTGCATTTCCCTTAACTACAAACTTTGCAGTATTGTTAACTAACATTCAAATATGAGTTTAATGAGTTGAGTAAAAATATTAGTTTTCCCAGCAGAATCCTTGTTGATGCTCGGTTTCCTTCAACGCTCGTCACCATTTGCAATCGTTACTGCAGGAAACTGTGCGAGGAGCAGATGTGCAGCTCCTCCTCTGCACCGACAGCGAAGGGTGGATCATATTTTCGTCAATGCATGTTGACAGTTGCTTGTGGTGCGGCAGACCCTTGTGTTTTTGTTTACTATTCGGTCCCAGTGATTGACTCAGCTGGCAAACCCCTGGCATTTCTGGAATAACTGGGGAGAGATGGGAGACATGAGTGATGAGGAAAAAACTGCATGAGACTGAAGACAAACAGATTTCACCAGAGATCAAAATATGATAACATGATGTATTTGTTATCAATCCCTCAACCTTTTCCTATAAAAAATATCTTGACTGCTGTTTTGAGTTCTCCAATTCAATTATATTAGTTTAATTGTATATTATACAAAAAAGTTATATAAACATTGACATTTGCTATGTTATTGTGCAGAATCGAATCAGATGCGTATGTTGCTGTGGAAAAACTTCAATAGAATTTTCACTAATGATTCATAGTTGGTTCATACTTTTTCACCCCTTCACTTTCTCTCTCTCTCGATCTCTCACGTTCACCTTTTCTCTCTCCCTCCTCTCTCCGTCCTCTGAGGAGTCGGAGGAGTTAAAGGCAAAGTCCTGCGCTCGACTGTGAAGCTCTTTTGTGCACACATTCACAGGAGGAGTGACAGGGAATGTCAGAGTGGGTTTTTTTGTGCAAGCCGCTGCTCAGCACAGACAGACACTTTTCTAAAGAGTTACATGGTGAACTTGTGTCCGGCGTATCTTTCGTCTTCCCGCTGCCGCGATGCAGCTGATGTCTGTTCCTCAAGGTTTTAATAGTCGTTGAAGAGTTCAGCCGTGAAACTGTGACCAGTTTGCTTTTTATGTAACGGCGGAAAGAAAAGTTGTCACAAATTCAGCAGCTGACGTCTTTCACAACATGTGAGTAACATGCTCAGGACTGTAAATGTGGAAACTTGATTTTTACTGCTTCTAGAAGTGTATTGAATTACTCATTGACTTCAAGTTGTCTATTATCCAAATGCTTTGCCCCTTTGTGTTTTATTTGTTAATCTGCTTCAACGATGCTCAAAAGGAAAAAGAGCCTTTGAAGTTTCATCTTTTACAAATTCAGTTTTCAATCTCTGCTAAAAATAAATAAATAAAAAATAAAAAAAATCCTCTGTTTTTTAATGGGAAAGTATACTTCATCTTTATTAAAATGTGTTTTCATTCATGTAGTAGGGGTATCGCTTCTTTTGGGAAAAATGTCACTATGCTTAGTACGTTAATTGCTGTAATCTTGGATTGTGGCAACATCGTTAAAGGATGTCTAAAGGAAACACTAACACAAGGAAGCAGACTATTATCCAGGATTAAAAACTGCAGCACAGACAAACATATTAAGAAGAAAAAGCCAAAGCAAATTGTAAAAATATAACCAAATCTGTCTATTTTCAACATCTATAAGACTGTACAGACAGACTTCTTGGTTCACGTGGGTTCAATTTCATTGCAGCACTTAGTTTAAAATGGGAATAATGCCTAAGCCTATACATAACTCCTTGAACTTTACATGAAAGACCTCAGTATGTGTTTTTGAGCTGGAAGTCTTCAGGCACTGTTGCAAATTCTCGCCAAGTGTCCTTGATTTTGCTACATCGGCATATTTTCTGATGCCATAAAGTTACTGTTTATCCAGGGTCCAATAAGTATTTCCTTGTGTTGTTTTGTACTTTGTTAACACTTCCTCTGTGACCTCATACGCATTAGTCTGAGATTTATTCCAGCAGACTCCACTGATCCAACTGAAAGTCTGAGTCGACCATGGCCGCCCTTTGGGTACAGACGATTTGTCGCTACATTCTTATAGCAGGAGAGAGAGGGGCTTAAATGAGTTGAGTCAAATTTAAGTCTGTATTTGTGAGCCACAGAAATGGGTGGGGTTTGGATGGGGGGGATTTACATAATCCTGGTGGAGAAACAAGTTGATGCAACAGAATGATATCACTGCTGAGACTATGTTTGGGCGCATACGGCTGACTGAGATACTTTCCACAGACAGTGAAGTAGAGCCATTACTAATTCCAAATGAACTATAAATTCCTGTCACGTCTCAGTCTTTAGATACTCTCGGTACAATAAAGTATCTTTTAAACACTATCCTAACCCTAAATATAATTTTTTGTGTGAATTCAATCATGTTTAAATATTAACAAGAAATTGATATGTAAAATTAATCTGGTGAGGAATATTATCTTAATTGATCCAGGGAAAGCAACTTCCAATAAAGTGGAAGTGGCAAAAACTGCAGTTCCACAAATGGCCTCTTGAGGCTAGCTCCAAAAGTGAGGTAATACCGACCCAGTTGATCCTCAGACTAAAATGCAAAATTTTTGCAGCAGAAATAAACATGTTTACAACTCGTTCATGACACCTGTAGAGGGGTTAATTTTTTATGTAACTCACACGTTAAAATTGTATTAGGCCTCATAGTTATGCATAATTAAGGGCGGGGCTCTTTTAAAGACAAGTGGGTGCCATCACAGTTGGCTAGCTTCCTGCAAACTAGGCTTCATTCGGCTCAGTTTACCTATGCACCACCTCTTTGCCCATTTTTGGATGAGCAGAATGTAGCGTCACCGAGGCTACATCCCTTTTTTTAAATTTACAGTCTATGAGTAGAACTGTTGATCCAGAGTCAGCCTTTTGCTAATGGGCCCTTCAGCAGGGGTACATACTTGCTCACATTGCGGCCCAAACTTCCAGCGGGTTGTATTCTCCTTCCATCTATTCTACAGATGTTGTCATGGTGGCCAGATCGTTCCAGATGAGTTGTTTCATGATTAAATGAAAATGAGATTAACATGTTCCTGTATCTGGATGGCAGCTGTTCACTTTTTGTGATATCAGCTGGCCTGAACATTCTTGCATCTGGCACTTCTCAGGGACTCAGGAATGTGATTTGGTTGAAACACAAGACAGGTTGTTGTATTTCTCCAAGAAGATGCAGAGGTGAAACGTCTGGTCCTTTGTGTTGGCAACAGGCTTCCATGCTATCAGTCGCTTAGTCTGGTCTGAGACTTTGGGCGGATTAGGCTGCTTTGACTCCAAACTTTGCACAGCTTCGATTGCATAACAGCCAAGACAGAAAAAAATAAAGGACTGGTCTTGTAGTAAAGACTGCATTGGACCCCAAAGAATGAATAAGTGCCTTGTGTTGTGGTGTTCCTGTTTGGACCCTGGTTGTGGGGGCACAGTGACAGGGGCTTTTGTGAGGCGACAGTCAGAGGATAATAGTTATTTAACACATCCATATGAAGCGTTCTACAATGTATTGTTTGCATTGGCCTTGAGAGCTGAAGTACTACAGTGTGAGGAGTGTACAGATCTTTGCAGGACATGGCTAATCCAGAGAGACGGAGAGACAATGGCGGTTATCGGCAGTCCATAATGTGTGGGAATGAATGAGCGCTCTGTTACCTACTTATGGATGCAGCTTTGCTCCAGCTGTTGGCCAGACACACTCATTCCTTCTCTCTCTGTTTCTCCAGCCATCTTTACACAGCTGATCTGGCAAAAAGTACCACAGAAGAGCCAGGACGTAATTAATCATGAGCACTTTCCACAGGCCACTCTCACAAGACCCCGTCTTTATCCATCTTTTAGCCGGTATTGATGTCTTTGCACTGTTGAAGAAGGACACACACAAATCCCTTGGCAAACAGCATTATTTCCTTGTGGATGGTATTTAAAAAAAAAAAATTTTAATAAGGCATTTCTAAGCCATAAATTTGATAAGCCTGACTCTAGTAGACATCCGTTGGCTCCCACTGTCTCCCGTTGAGGGCCAAATGTCTATAAACACCTTGGTCACCGGTGTTGGAACGCCTCTTTCACATTGAATTTGGGTTTGACGAGGAACTTCTGCTTTAACTTGGTCTCCCCAAACTATTTAAATGAACTGAAAGCAGGGACCAAGAGTTTCATTTTCTTTACTGGGTGTCCTATTTATTGTGTTACTGGCCCAGGGCATCCTTCTGCACGGGTCACTTAGCTCACTGAATAGACCCCTTCAGAGCCAAGAGGTGGAAAGACACAGGAGATGAATTTCACGAGGAGAAAAGGGATAACTGTTTTTGCATGAACTCAAACACTTTTATGTTGGTTCCAACGCAAATACTGGCCTCCTCTCCCTCTTTATTATCTTCACTTCACAGGAAACCTTGCTGGGAGAAGCAGAGTAAGGCTCGTCATTACTCTGCCAGTGACATCAAGGAACCTCCATTTTTCTCTATTAAGCAACAGTTCAGGATTTCTTGGGTGCTGATGGTCCAAAGTCACTACCTAAAATTCCAACCTGTGATAGCGGTACCGGTCGTTTATTTATGTGTTCCTACCAACACAAAGCCAGAAATGGAGCGAGCCGGTAAGGGGTCACGCCCTCGTCACTGGACCAAAGACATCTACTGGTTGTTTAGGACAGTTGCATGGATGGGAAGAGAAGGTGATAACTTCTAGAGTGTAATACCACCTTGGTCATCTTTTGGTTCTTGCTGGCAGGTGATACAATGTACCGGCCAAACTGGACTGAAAGTGAATTTACGGAAGAAATTGTGGATGTAAGCCACAGAAACACCACCTAATAAAGGCCAGAGAATCTCCTTTTCTCCTGTTTGGTACAACAGAGGGCTTTTATATTCAGGTATTCTGCTCTTTCTCTTCCTCTCTCTCCGTCTCACATTTTGGAAAGTAAAAAGTAACAGCAATCGTTCGGTATAGTATATATTACCGTAATCAGAGTTTTTGTTAGCTGAAGATTCTCAAAGGGTTCTTGACAGTTTAACCCGCCATAGAATTGTATCGATGCAGCTCTAATACCAGGAAGTATCTGGTTCCGGAGCGGGACCGGTTTGCATCCAAAACATTTACCGAGATGTTGATTAGAACAAGAGCTGACGAGAGTTGCTTTTAGGAGGATCTGCATAAACTATCAGAGCTTCAGGCCAAACGATGTGGTTCTGTCTTTGTGGTCTTTCCAAACCATAGCTAGCAAGATTCGGTCCATCAGCATGTCTCCTCACCTCTAGAATGAGATTGCTGCAGCCAGCTCATCAGACGCTCTCCTCATTTGGCCCTTCAAATTTTCCTTTTGCAGCCGTGCCGCTAACGACCGTTGATGACTTTTCCTGAGACACAGCCTCATCCAGAGTGAAACATAATGCTCTGCATAGATGAACTGTTGGGCTGATTTATAGTGCATGGTGTGTGTAGCTTATGGCGATGTTTCTGTGTTTATTTTTAGTCACATTTTTGCTCGATATCGGTACTACGTTTGACCAATGGTGGCTACAGGTTACTTGCGACAGGTTGTTAGGTATTTTGCAGTGATATGAGGGATGTTATTTGATGCTACTTGAGTTGATGTTCATTTCTAAGGCATTTTTTGGAACTACAGATAATACTACAAATAGCCAGGGCAGAGTTGGCCAGTTTTGAGGAGATTGAAGGTAATCAATATCCTTTTCCTGCCTGTTCCAAACAACCGTCTATTACCTTGTCCTTTCTTTTCGCTGTCCTAAGAGGTCTGCACTCACACATATTGATTCACAGTAAACTTTGATGTATATTTAATGAGCTGCAGAGCAAGTGTTCATTAAACTAGAAAGAGTTCCTGTACTTACATTTGACTAAGCCTTTTGGGGATACGAATGTCGGCATTAGCTAAATTGTATTTAAACGTAGTTACCTCACATAAGTAAGCCACCAACATGACGAGGACTACAATACTTTTTTTTATCAGGTCTGCTTCATTAGTCCTTGGCTGACTCTTTCATCAGTCTTCACAAGCCAAATGAATCCCATTCAGAACATGTAATAGCGTTCTCGTGTAGATCATTTACGAGGCCACGGTCTTACTTTAATACGGTTCCTTGAGCCCTGATGTACAGTAAAGGCACGCTTTGTTGTCAAATCAATAGTTCACTCATTAACTTTTACCAAATATGGCACCAGTGCTATACTTACATACAGTTACACCATCATGTACAGCTACTGAGGCTGTTTATTCTCTTGGGCTTCTTACATGTAAACACACTTGGAACTTTATTCTCGTCCAGCTATTAGCGTTTGGAGCTTTGAGACCTTCAGGGACATTCTCAGAAAGTGTTTCGTCATTGCATTTTGTTAATGCCAGAAGACATTAACTCCCCCCCACCCCCGCCCCCTCCACCCCCTCTCCCATCTATCTATTGCTACCAGGGTCAGAGCTCAAAGTTCGGAGATGAAGAGGTCACTTGCACCAACTGGCCCACAGAACCTCAAAATATCTGACAGCACCTTAACATGTCAAGTTCTGCAGAGCTATATTCATCCATGTTTCTGTTCACATGCAAGATCTTTATCTGTGACGGTTGTTTATTTTTTTTATTTTTTTGTCCCTGGATGTAGCGATGCGACCGATGGGTCGTTCCAGACTCGCCAGACATTTCTTCACTCTCTCCTGCAGTTGTATAATTAGTTGGGGCTACGAGGTCGGGACTGCAGACGTGATCCTCTCAGTAATGTGCTTGGGATCACAGAGCAACTATTTACCTCCTAGGGAGTGTGTAAAAACACACTGACACAGACACACACAGTGTAGGATATCACACATGCACATGCCCGTTCTTATCACTTGAAGGAAAGCTGTCAAAGGTTATTTGTAGAGGCTTATGTGGGTTCATTTCAACCCAATGAAAACAGCAGCAGACATCGCACCACACACGGAAGCGTCTTCAACATAAATAGTCCGCCTCGCCTAAAAAAGTAGCACAAGTTTAAAGTGACAGATTGAGTTTCCTGTAGTACAAATGGGGATTCTGCCGATTGGTCACGTCGTCTCTTTAAGTGAAGACATGAGCTAGTTAGAGGTCCTGACTAAACTTAGGCTTTTAATTCGATCTGAGAGTGGGATCACAGCACAGCTGGAACCATCGTAGTCATTACCATCATCATCATCATCACTGAGATAATAGAGTGGGAGGCCAGGGAAAGGAAATGGGGCAAGAAAGAAAGGAATAAAAACAAGGGACTTGGTTCGACAATCATGTTACTTGTATTGAATTTTCAAAGTCAGATGTTTACTATCTGTCAGAATGATTTATGTGGTTGTTGTTATTTTTCTGAATTGTGTTAAGGAATGGAAATGGCTTGGTGATAATCTCCCCAACAGACTGAGGAGCTTCCAAACGGTGGTGAAAGGGTTGGGTTTTGTCAATACGCCATCTTTCCATCCCAACAACTAACGTTAAGCATCTACATCACCGTTTATCTTTAGGAAAATAAGCTTCTTTCTTTCTTTCTTTCTTTCTTTCTTTCTTTCTTTCTTTCTTTCTTTCTTTCTTTCTTATATTCAAAACAAAACCAATCAGCAGCCGCTCCATGTATTATTCTTTTTTTTTTCTCAATAAGCTTTTCTGTTTTTCCATCTGACTGCAGCAGGGTGGAGTTTTCTCCCTGCTTTCTAGCTTGTTAAATCACTGTTGTTGGACAAAATGGCTCTTTCCATTACATGAATGGTTTTTGACACCAGCGGGTAAAAGGACGTGCATCTGTGTGCATGGAAAGAGATTATTTCTATGAATGTTAGTGGATGTATATTAGTTCAGTTTATAACATAACTGGTAAGTGTTATAATTAATGAACAAAGGGTCTTTTTAGTAAAGTATACAAACCCTATGGTTCATAAAAAGATGTACATTAAGAACTAGGTGTGTGTGTGTGTGTGTGTGTGTGTGAGTGTGAGAGGGAGAGAGAGAGACAGTGAGAGAGAGAGAGAGAGTGAGAGAGTTTCCAACCTCATCGGACTGATGTCATTCTATCAAACCCAGAATTCAGCGGCCTATTACCCCCCACCCCCACCCCCACCTCTCACATGCACCGTCAAACAGGCCGTTGTGATAGACCTCCCACATACACACACACAGCAGGGGCAGCCTTTAGTGTAGTGCGAGCCACTGAGCAGCCAGCAACAGCAGCAGCAGCAGCTCTCCGGCCAGACAGCAAGCTATTCAGGAGAGGGAGGAGGAGAAGGACCAGTAGCCAAAACCAACTCCCCCAACTCCTGCTGTAATCCTTCATGTCCCACCCCGGGGGCTCCTCTGCAGGACTTTTCCCAGCTTAGTTTTGGGGCTGTACTGTCGTCCAGCGCTCACACAGGTAGGGGAACCTCCTCCTGTGGAGGTGTTTCTGATGTTTCCTTTGACAGGACTAATTTGCGGTAGCTTGTTGAAGTGTTGTAGTTCAGGCAGTGAGGATGTGAGATCAGCTCTGCTTGTGTGACTGATCGTCCGAACTGTGGGAGTAAAATTTGTCTGCAGGGCAGGTGATTATAAAGGTACTGAAATGGAGAAAGTGAGGAGGGCTCTTCTTTCACGACTTATGCCTATGTTTATCAGCATGGCTGCATTAAAAGTAAAAGTGTGTGTGTGTGTGTGTGTGTGTGTGTGTGTGTGTGTGTGTGTGTGTGTGCGCTCCTGTCAGTGGAAATGCATGCACTGCTTGATCCTCACTTGATACTTTCGCAGTTTCGTGAGATATATAAATATGTAATGATGACTTGATTTGGACCTCCTGTCTTACCGGCTAACCTTTTGGGGGAGTCAACATTTGGTGGAGAATTGACAATAACAACAAACAAAACTCTGGATACCTGCTTTGTCATTGGACTGTATTGACGAAGATAATTATAGTTGACTAGCTTACTGAACTTTGGGTATACACTGAAGATACATCGTCCAAATGGTATGTGATTCTACAACGGGCCATTATCTGACTAGATCTGCTAGAAGCCTCCATCGCCTCTTTTTCCTGCATGTGGCCCACAAATGCACCAAAGCAAACTCACTAACATATTCGTAGTAAACATCCGCTGTGATTTTCTGTGACCAAGAACCACCAGATTTGTTTCCACCAGCAGCTTGACAGTACAGCCGCCATTCCCTTGGCAAGTTGCCCCAGGCCAGCGAAGGAGACCTTGCAGTACCCAGCTCGTGTACGCCCACTAAGCTCTGTTACAGAGCCTCGTATTCACTGGAGCCGAGATGGAGATATCTATAAGTTACAGAGACACAGACAGCTTCTTTGTGCGGCTCCTTTCCCAGCTGTAGAATCTGATTTAGTTATCAGGATGCACCTCATCATGAGGTTATGAGGTTTCTTGGGAACTATAATGGACAGGAGGTGTCTGACAAGGTATTGTTTGACTCTTTACTCTCCTGAAGTATGTATAACTACACAAAATGTTACTAAATGGTGTAAAGCGTGTGGCGTAGTTGTGATTTTTTTACTTGAAGAATGAACTCACAATTTGGTTGCCTTTGATTATATGAGAAGGTTGATAAATCAGTCTGCGTCGATGCACCGTGTTGGCTGGACGAGAGAGGAAAAACGTTCTTGTAAGCTGGTGTGTATGTACATGTGTGTTTGAACCTTTTCAGTTTGACTTTCAGTGTGTTGTGTTTTGCTTCGGGTTTCATTGGCCAGGAAAAGCCTCCAGGCCTTCCTTACAGTGAGGCAGATTTTCCAGTGATGACTAACTTCTTCTGATTGGGGCACCCTACTTCCTCTTCACTAGCCTTGGTTGTAGCTTTATGTGAATGCACAGTATACATGCATTTATGTTCATCTACGATACAGCCTTCCATGTGGGTTCATGAGCGAGCAACTTGGCAGATTAAGTCTGCGATGTTGATTAATCCTTTGTTTTTTTTCCCCCCTGTTGTGAGGGTCAATAGCAAATAAAACTGACAACTGTTTGATCTTTTGATGTGTCAGGATGTTTCTGGTGGTACAGATTATTGCAGTTGGTTTGAGAAAGGGCAAAGCAGGGCTCCTGTGATTTCATCGTTTTTTTCCACAGTGCATGCCACAGACTCTGCTCATTTCCTGAAGCTGGTAGAATAGGTGGACATGAGCCAGTGTTTAATTTAACTGCAGCTGCTTTGGCCATGCCCACACAATCTCCTGATACCCATACTTCTCTCTAATAGTTCCTCACACATCGTAATGTCTTGATGAATCCCATGTGCTTTATATTTAGAAGAATACACATTTATGTCCGTATTGGCCAAGTTAGTGTCTAAAAATAGTTGAGCAACTGAAAATTACAGGGTTGGGGAAAACTAAGTCATTGTTGAGTGTCCTATTAAGCATAATCTGATTCTAATGAGACTTTGTCATACTTGTTTGTTTCAGAAGTTATCCATACCCAAGGACCACTGGACGGCAGCCTCTACGCCAAAGTTCGCAAAAAGGACTGTGTTGAAGGAACAGTGACATCGAACGGCCTTCCACCCACCGCTGTTGACCACGCTCTACCTGCGGTCGACCATGCCTTGTCAGTGAGTAGCGACTCAGGAAACTCCACTGCCTCCATCAAAACTGACCGAACTGATGAAGCGACGGCAGCCCCTCAGGCTTCCACAGTGAGCCAGACGCATATTGCCGTGGGACAGGAGTTACCCTCAGTCCATAACCACGCCCCGCCTGTCCAACAACCAATCAGTCCCCAAGAGAAAAAGGAGCTGGAGCAACTGCTGAGTGGCTTGGAGGGGCCCATGCACCGACAGGCCTACCTGTCCACCCCAACATCCACTGTTGGAGGAATGCTCCATCTGGTGCCCGCCCAGATCCATGTTAATGGGCACGGTAGCATTGATCGTGAAACCGACATTTTAGATGATGAGCTTCCTACCAGTCAGGAAGGCAACAGTGTGGACAGTCTTGGGACATTCTCCTCGACAGATGGCCGGGCTACACCAGCTGATCTCTACTACCAGTCGGAGCCACTTATCAATGGCCAGGACCATGTGCCATACCTGGAGCGCAGCATCCCAGAAAAGCTTCTCGAAACCGTCCAACCTCACGTTGGAAGACCTGACAAACCTGTCACCTTGACCCAAAGTGATTCAATGGCATCCTCTGGTAATTACATGGCTACCCAAAATGGTAGTCTGTACCGCTCGCAGTCATTTGGTGCAGATCCAAAGTCTATGCCGCAAGCTCCCGCCCGCACCACTAGTAGCAGGGATGCCGTACAACGTGGTCTCAATGTTTGGCAGCAGTTTGGTGTACCCGAGGAGCCGATGACTGAAGGTCTTACTTTTAGTCCACCTTCTTCTGCAGTGGCGATGCCCAGCCACCACAGCCTGCCACAGTTCCCTCATCGCCAGAGCGCCTCCCAGCAAGAGATTGAGCAATCTATAGAAACCCTTAATCTCCTCATGTTGGACCTGGAACCGGGCCGTTCACAGCTGACAAAGTCCCAAAGTGCTCCATTGAGGGAAAACAGTGTTGTAGTGACAACCCAGCCATCCTTCTCTCAGAACCAAACCAGGCCCTCCTACCAGACCGATGCTGCCATTCACTCCCACTTTGCTGGCCACATGTCCAGCCTGAGCAACCAGTCGTCACCAGGTCAAATGTCAGTTGACGCCGCACCTGTCCACGGATCTCTGGGTTACACTTCTGAGACACCTGGATCCAGCATTTCCTCACAAGTTTCCCACGCTGTAAGTGGCCACCTTCAGCTCAAGCCCACCAACACCTACCCACCAACCACGCTGTCCCAGTCTGCCGAGGTCTCTGAGCCGCAGAGAAGTCCCGGTGCTGTCTCACCGTCACCCCAGCCAAGAGACAGTGAGCCTGATGAAGTATTCAACGTTGAAGGTCTGGTGGCCCAAAGAGTGGCAGGTAAAATCTTATATTAATTTATTTCATGCTGACACTATGCTACATTTGTGACTGAAAATCTAAGGATGAAAACTTTATTTATTATTATTTTTTAGCTGTTATGCAGCCGCTTGTTGCATCTTCAAAAGGTATCTATGTGCTGAGAGATTTTTATAGTCTGCCTGGAATGATTAAAATGTTTTCCGGGGGCAAATCAACCATAAAATCATTCGATCATTTGGGACATAAAGCTGTGGAATTCTCATGTTATACTATATACATTCTGTGCAGCCCATTTCTACAGGAAAGACCTTTTTGGCTTTCAAGAGTTGACTCTTTTCAGTCCATCCTCTGTCAATAGAACTGTGACTTCTGATTGTGGCCTTCCACAATAACTTCTCCCAAGAAACACCTTCCCATTGTTATGTTTGAGTCATTACTTTCACACACAGCCTCCTGCCTTTTGTGGCAGTAAATGCAGGACAGAATTTGTGCTAAACAGTGAAGTTGATGCCATCAGCCATGCACTGTATACACAGCTCTCCTGGAAAACACTGCTCTTTATTTCCTGAATGTTACTTCATCAGTCCCCATCACTCAAACAGGAAGTGTCGTCTTCAGTCCGGCAGGTTGACTATCCCTAGATAAGCTCATCAGACATCCTGCGGAGCATCAAGAGATGGAACAAAGTCAACATGAAGCAGGGCGATAGCTGAACCCTCAGATAACAAACGCCAGAAAGAGGTTTTCTAGAATCAACAGTGTGCTTAAATTGATTTTACTGCCATTTAAATGTACAAGGGCCGATGTCCAAACTTTAGAAACAGGAATAAGGATATGTTATATGTCTAGAAAGTTGCTGTTACCTTTTGTTCTCCTGTTCCTTTCAGAGGGCAGACTTCATCCTCTATCTGCTTGTTTTCCTTTTAGTTTTGTCTTCATCACTCTCCTCTCTTTCATCATTCATCTGTTTACCCAGAGTACTCGGCTCGTGTCCAAAGTGTCATCCCCAGCATGACCTCTCCTCAGTCTGAGCACCGCCGTTCTTACTCCCTCTCGGGTTGGTTCTCCCATCCTGTCTGAAGGAACTCTTAAAAGGAAAAAGGAGAAGTCCTTTTTTTTCCCAAGTGTTTCTTCAGTCCAAGTTCAAGTCTGTATCTGCTTTGCCTTTGAGTGCGGGGGGCTTTTGGTTTGCATTTAATGATTTCTCTTTTCTTGTTTAATAATTGACCGCCCATCTGCAGCTGCTCATTTTTGTCTGTTTCACTTCCTCCTTTAAAACATAACACATCATCATCAAACTAACCACTGAATCCTCTCTTCGTATGTACTCACCCTTTATTTGTGTTTGTTCTGAGTTCCAGTTTCCTTCCACAAGGTTAGGGAATTACCCCAACTGTGGCGTAGAAAAAAAACAAACTCAAATGGATAATGTTAAAGTTTCACAAGAACGAGACAGGGGGAGGCACAAAGGAGGCTCTGTCCCTTGCCAGGAGAGTGCATGTCACAAGATCCGTTTTTGCCAAACTTGGGGGAACAATACAGAGGCCAGGATACACTGGCCTCATTCAAGGCTGTTTTTTATTTTTTTACTTGCACTATTTTCAAGATTTTACAAAAGCCAGACAAAAGACACCAAATGTAAGAGAAAAACCACAGTCCTAGTTGGAAACATCACTAAAGGCCGTGTGTGTCCGCTGAGAGCCGCTGACCGCAATGCAGACAGGATTGTTCTGAGTGAAGGGGCAGTCTGGCCTCTTTACCACAGACAACAGTATCGCTTACAGTGATGCAACCATTGACTGTATGTAAAAAGTGGACGTAGCTTCCAGATCTGAAAAATGAGGCCGATGTGGAAGTGCTTTAAGTTGCAATACCACCGGGTGCCACTAGAGGTTGGCTCCAAAATAGCCCTCAGCTCCATAGACTTATATTCAACTAGTCTCATAAAATTCTCAGTCAATAAAATTTCTCCACGAGCTATCTTGTTTTTTTTAGCTAAAGTTGCTCCTTATTAGTTTTCTGGCAGTCCATCTGCAAATAATCCCGTCATTAATTAAAAAATAAGCTTAAAAAAACTATTTTTGGCGGCTTCTATGTTTGATTGACAGGTCTGTGGTGCAGTCAGGTTACAACTATCAGTTGGTGGGACGTAGTATCGCCGGGTTTCCAATTAGATCGACTCAGATCCACCGCTCGCTCCCCCCCAGCTCGTCCAAATATGGTAACGTCTGGCTCCAAACCGCTCTGAACCAGCAAGATGGCGCCGGCCAAATTCCGAACTCAAGGCTTCATAACGGCCGTTCACAAACCAACGGTGACGTTACTGATGGTTGTCGTTTGGATGCAACACTACGTTAAATGTTGATGTTGGAGTTGTACAGTTCTAATGAGATCATATCTGCAGTTACCATGACATTTACATACAACAAGTAGTATTCACAACAATACAGCAGATTATAAAGACAAAATTAAGTTCTCATATTGACCTAAACTGACTTTTGCAGGAATGCAGTCTCCTTTTTTACCTTAAATGACCTCTCTCCGTTGCAGGTGTATCCACATGGAAACTGTGGTTTCTCTTCTTTAAAAAGAAAAGAAAAAAAATAGGAAAAACCCACAGGATCACCTATCAAGTTTATGTTTTTGGAATCAGCGCCGTGCTTATTCCACATGATAGCTGGATTTTAAATGGCCGAGAAATGAGAGAGGAGAGAAAAAAAAATGTTAGTCCGAGGGATTACCAGCCGTCCCAGCTGAAAACCATTAGCCGTCGCCAGGGCAATAGCATAGTGTTTGATAGTGCGCTGCTTTAGAGCAGTGTATTGTGGGTAACATCTGGTTCTCAGTTCTCAGGTCCGCTGCAATACTGGGTGTGTTTCTATTTTTTTTAATTTTTTTTTTTGGGGGGGTAAACTGCATGCTTTTCAAAGCTGTCAGAACCAAAAGTTTCTGGCCAATGTGAAGCTATTTAAGGCTAAAGATAAATCAGCCATCCCAACAGATGGCATGAATGGCACCTTTTTTTTTTTACCATTGATTCCTGTCTGTCATTTAAAAACAAAGCATGAAATATTGACATAAGTAAAGATGCCGATAGAAAACACAGACGTTTGGAAAATTTCTTTGGATTTCTGGAGCGAACTCCCAGAAAACCTTTTTAACACCTTTAGATGTATTTTCTTGTGTGGAAATTGCAGCTAACTTCATTCATAAATAATAATTTACACAGCTGCTATCACTATTTTTTCTGCACAGATATTTGGCCAGGTATTTGCTCCCTCACGTCAAAGTGAAGCTGAGTGAGAAGCAGATCAATATTTGACTACCGTTTCCACACTCACGCCAGCTGGGTGTGTCTATATGTTCTGTTTCCATGTGCAGAGACATTTGCCAGCATTAAGAGGACAAAAACATTTTTAAGGTCACTGGGTGTGTGTGTGTTTTTTTTTGTTTCCCTCTGAGATCACTCCACCTGGCCAAGACATTTTCTCAAGTAGGTGTGAAAGAGGAAATACTTAAAAGTCATAAATTTACTTTAAAATAAGACAACCTGCACAAACGCTCTGATAAACGAACATATTATTCATCAGACCGTTTCAGGCGCATAATAGGAAACATCGAGAAAGCCACAATTTGAAAAACCTCGGGGTAAACTGCCTCCCCACCACAGAATCCTCCATCCCCAATATGTTTCCCTCTTAAACCTATTGTACTTTCCCTTCTTTCTCCCATTAACCTTCATCTTGTTCCAAAGCACCAGGGCAGCCAGTGCTAGTCTTTCACTCTAGCTTTGTTGCCTCGGCCAACATTTCATGCTTTGCTGCCTCAACCCGCCACTCAATGGCATTGTATATTAGCTTATAAAAAGAACCCTCTTAACTCCAATCCTGTTTGTTTTATGCTGCTAGCTTTCTCTCTCCGGCTCCCTCGGTTCAAACCAGATTAACGAAAATCAGCTTACTGACTGCTTTGAGGTTCAGCCAGAACCGGCCACACGGACGCATTGCGTTAAGTTTGCAATTATGTATCAGAAAGTCTTGATAATAAAGTTGCACGGATGGAGCGCAAGTGACTTTGTGTGCCACATTTGAAAGTTTTTAACATGTACAACAGTTTGTGTGTTTTGTGTTTTTGGGAATATCAATCATGGTGTTGGTTTTTTAAGGAATTTGAGGAGTTTTGTTTAATTCTTGTGATTTATCGGCTTCAGTTTGAAGAGCAGCTAATCTTCTATTAACCTTGTTGGTGTGCATGTTAAATTTAAAAGTTGAAAAGCCTCCTGCGAATGCTTTGCCATGTTTGATTGTCTGCAAAATGCACACAGTGGACCGAACAGTGAGTGTTCAAAACCATTAACACCTGGTAACGGTGATGGAGGCGCTGCAGCGAAGCTGGGAAACAGAGCAGCACTCGCTGAATTGTAACACACACTCATACGTCATTTTAGGTGTCCAGGCCCGTGTGATGACATTGGACGAGCTTGCGACTCTTCCCCGCCGTCGCATCACCAGTGAGGGCCAGCCGAACGGTCCGGATGACAGTCTGTCTCCTGATGTCCCCATCCGCTCCCCCGTTCGGTGCGTTTCTCCAGAGTTCGTCAACGCCATAGCGATGAACCCAGGAGGACGGCCCAAAGAGGTAGAAAACGTACATTTTGGATTGTGTTTTTACTCTTTTTTTCCCCACCACGATGATATGATTTTGTTTGTTTGCTCATCTTATTTATTCCCCACTTCAGAGAAATATGCACAGCTACCGGGAGGCCTTTGAGGAAATGGAGGGAGGCACCATCAGTCCGACACCCACAGTTGGTGGTGAGGCGTTTCCCCAAACCCCTGCCTTCCCCATCTCGCCACAAACCCCTTACTTCAACCTGTGTAAGTCCCCCCCTCTGGCTGACAGAGGACTCTGTGGAGCTCAGGCATAATTACATGTTCACGACTTTAAATGATTTCTATCTCGACTGAAGGTTCTATTTAACAGAAAAAGTATTCTTATTCCTTCAAATTAAATGTGTATCCTCGTGCAAAATAACAAGTTTATCCAAAGAAGTAATATTTTTGTCTTATCTAAAGTTACTGTGCAAAAGTCGACTTCATTAAGGGCAATTTATGGGCCAGATGCAAAAACAGGGCACGGTGAACACATAATAATGGATATTGGTTGAGTCCATAGGCAATTCTTTTATTCATTTTGTTAATCTAATGGTCAGCCTCTTCGAGAATTAAACTTGGTAAAAACCTAACCTGTAAAGTTCAAGTCAAAACATGTGTGCGCAATTAAGGATTGTCAGAGTTGGCCCAAATTATACACGTTACCGTTTCCCCACGTGTTCGGTCATTTTGAGGCTGCACATAGATGCGTCCTTTCAAATATCGTCAGACAGCTGTTCAGCCTGTCTTTACGGCTTATTGTGTAACAAAGATCTCAAGATTTATTTTGTTGAATTGAAGAGAAGCCTACAGACTTTAATGTTCCAGAGAAAATGGAAAATAATAATGCCGCTTCACATTGAGGCTAAATGTGCCCTTTTGGTTTATCACTTCAATAGAGAATGAGAATGAACAAAGAATACATTTCAAAAAGAGAAAACGAAAATCTAAAGAACTTTTAGCCGGTGCAAAAAGTAAACACAGTTTTACTGTTGCAGATTATTCGAAAGGAAAAGCAACATTTACATTCATTTACACAGCTGTGGGAGTGAAAATGAGGCTTATAAATCTTCTACCATAGATTCATAAAACAGAAGCAGGTGTACATGCAGCTTTATGAATCTACAGTAAAAAGAATACCTATGCATGTGTATGTCTTTTTGCATTCAGGCAGTTTTTAGTGGTAAATCTAGACATATTTCAGGCTCCAGGTGTTTCTGGTGGTGAAAGTGATTTAAAAAAAATAAAATGTTTTTGTAGTTTAAAATTCACACATAAACAGTTTTACATGTCCGAATTGCTGGACAAGCAGTCATAATATTTTACAATATCTCTGCTGGTATAACTTACATTTAGTCATAAATGACAATTGTCATTTGAGTTATAACTTTACTCAGTATTTTTAAACTTGTCGAAACTAAAGACCGAAGAAATGAAATGAAACATGATATTGATACAAGGAAAAAATTTAATGTTAAAGTTTACAGACACTTTGCAGGAACTTTATCTTGACTCATGATAGTTTTTCTCTTTATGTACTTTTGTAAAAAAAAAAATATTTTCAATAAGTCCAAAGAACAGAAAAGGTATTGACAAATCAACACCCAAATGACACACAGTTAGACACAAATATACACACAACCCATCCCCCCCTCTCAGCCACTCGCATATGAAAACAAGACTCATGTATTAGGTAACATGTTCTTTGCCAACTCTACCAGTTACCTCATCCTTGCCTATCTCCCTCTGGGCCCACCCATAAAAGTTAGTCATAAAAACACACACTGTATTTTTAACATCCGCATCACGACATTAAAATCCCTCCTTCCTCTCAAAGTGGGAACACAGCGTACGCAGTCAGACTGGGCAGAACACGGTCTGTTATAAACAAGGAAAAATTAAAGGAAACGTTTGAGAAATATGAAGGATAAAAATTGGTGCATTAAATATAAAATTGTAAGAAAAAAAGGGTTGTTTTTTGAGGTCTTACTGGTCCACAAAACCTTTTTTTTTTAAGCTGAGCACAAACTGTAGTGTCACCAGTTAACTGAGAACAGTTTTGCAAATACTTGCAAAACTTGTGCATGGTTGGCTAATTGATCAGTGCACGTGACACCAGATTTATTTACCATACTGTCTTCTGAGTAGTATGCCCCCAGATCACGTGTCCACTTAGCCGCCCCCACCTCCCCCCCTCCCCCACAAACAACACAACCCACGATTAAAGGTGGGGCGTCCAGGTTTCAGGTACAAAGAATTGATTGGGATTCTTTGGTAAGTGGAGGATGCACGGCTCTCTACCGGAGTTCCACTGTCCCACAACGTCAGCCATATTGACCCCTGACCCCACCCCACTCCCCCACCTCTCTGCCCAAGTGACCCTGTACCCATCACTGATCACAGTCCTGCACTGCTTTGGCATGAGAGCCGCACGAGAGCAGCACCTTCAGTTAAAGTGAACGCACAGCAGCTTTTCTGCTGGTTAGAAAAAGTACAGCGTGGGAAATGAGTGAATTAACCACAGACACATACGGTACAGCACACAAAAATGTGCCATTATTGTAAACTTCCACACTCTCAGCAGCTGCTGCTCTCTGTGTTGCTGTTGTCATCCGTGTTTGGGTTCCCGTTGCCGCCTTGTTTCACTGCAACCAGCACTCTCCCTCCCCCCACCTACCCCTCCCTCCCCCCGCCAGTCCTCCCCAGCCATTTACGTCTTGTCCATTTGTAGTAATGCTAGCAATTTGTCTTTGCTATCCCAAGTTGTTTTTTGTTTTTTTTGTGCTTCCACTATGATTATTTGTGTTCACGCTGGAGGGGAAAAGGAGTAGTTGGTAGAAGACTGATTCATGTAATGGAGTCAGCAACAATTAAACATATTCACAGTTAGGATAATTTTAGTACCAAATGTCTAATGACTGACTAAGGCTCTTGTGGCAACAAACTCCACTCTTCGTCTTTCCCTCCAGTGTTAATAAAGCAGAGACTGAGTCAAAGTTATTTTATTGGCTAGGACACTTTAAAGGAACACAGTACTGTTAGTATCACAAATACAATGTAAATAATGTAAAACTAAAGCAGCTGTAGAGTCTACAAACTTTTAATGCAAAAAAGAACCTCTGATGAATTCAACCATCGTTTTCCTGTGTCAATTATTATTATAATACATTATTGAGGCCAGTTTGACGCAGCTCTGCTTTGATGTCGACACACACCTCATTCTGCTGGAAGTAGCGTGAGGTGGTGTCGCTGTCACAGGTGTGTTACATTGTGATCGGTCACGTGCATGTTTTGCCCCTCCATCAGAGCATGAGGCATGGGCACACCCTTCTGAACACGTCACTCTTGTGTGTTTACCCATTGAGATGTGATGCTGTGTCTTGACAGCTCTTTACCTGTTTTTATTCGAATACCAATGTTAAGAAGCATCAGCACAAAACTGACTAGCTTGCCTTTTAAAAAGTCAACATAAAAATAAATGGATTGTCAGACTGTGCCAACAGGTAGCAGCTGTCAAGATGTCCATGATGGATGATGCTGTGTGGTGATACCGGTCCATTTTCTCTTCAGGTCGGTCCCCTCCTGGTCTTGCTAAGACTCCACTGTCGGCCCTCGGTTTGAAGCCCCACAATCCAGCAGAAATCCTGCTCAATCAGACAGGCTCAGGTTGGTCGTCATACTTTTTTATATTGCTCTAATTAGTGGTCAAATATAACAAAGACCATTAAGCAAAGGTTAAATATTAGGAATGCTGTTACCGCTGTCTAATTTTTGTCAAACATTGTTATAAAGTGGGAAACACAACATTACATTTATGAGGTAAAGAATTACAGACTAGGCCAAGAGTCTCCAACCAGTAGTTTGTGAGCTACCCGATAGCTCGCAAGTATGTTTGTGTTGAGTACAAACAAAATTATTTTTCACATAAAAAAAAAAAGCTTATTCAGCTGGTTTGGTAGAGCTCAGCTATGTTTATAAATGTTACCTTCATTTTGTCAAAGTGGTTCTCAGAGGAAATAAGGTTGGAGACCCCTGGACTAGGCATCGCCTCGCATTGGCTAACAAAAAGCTTCTCAACCTTTAGCCTTACTCAAAATACACTGTGTGTGCAGCGACAGGATAAAGGATACACACATAGCATTTAACTCGTAGTCATATTCCTTAGACATTCCCTGTCTAACACACACACTCCTTACAAACACCAAATTCAACCAACAAAGCACAGTAAATGCATTCTCTTTCCGACTACCTTGCTGCACTTTTCTTTTTACAATATTTTGTTTCTTTGGATTATTTCCACTGATGCTCCACAGATGATGAGAGCAGTGAGGGTGAGGAAGGTAAGAGTGCTGTTGTAATGCTACAGCAGCACCATTCACTGTCAAGTGTTTAATCTCTACCCCATTTCTGTCGACATATTCAGTTGTAGTCCATCTACGTTTCATGTGCGGCAAAGCCATTCCCATTTTTTGTCAAAACCACTCTCACAGCAGCATACACTATTAGTCTTTTTTGTTTTTGCATTGTGTCATCCATATTGACCATAATAAAACGCCTCACCCTGTAAATTCACAAATCAGAAACCACTGAATTATCACCCACATAAAGCTGTTGTAAATGTAGGGCTAATGCTCTTTTCTTTATATATTCTATATGCAGCACCAAGAAGCTATGTAGAGTCTGTGGCGAGGTCAGCAGTCGTGGGCGGAGAGACGCCTACGTCGCCTCGGAGCCTTAGCCCACCGGGAGACGCTACAAGTCAGCAGAGAAGTCCAAGTCCCACCAGCCACACACTGAACCCACCTCTGTCCAGCAGCAGCCCCATCCAGAACTCACAAGGGTGAGTCAAATACATGGTTCGGTCTTAATTTTCAGTCCAAGGACCGATCTTAAGAATATACTGCAAAGAAATGATTGAACTTCGGAATTGTACATGTCTTTTAAAGCCACGAGGTCTTCCTCTTTGAAAGGGCATTTCGTCTGAATCATTTTGTTTTTAATTATAAAAGTACATGTAAACTCAGAGGAATGCTTTGCAAGACTTGACCCAACTCAGGAAGCGAAGTTGGTTGATAAAGTTGTCTCACTTCTCTTCCAGTGATCACCCCTTGGTAGAGAGCAGCGTTAGAACTCCGTCCCAACCCACTACTGATTCTGGGTTCCGCTCCCAGGCTACAGAGAGTGCCTACCCAACTCCCACCCCATCATATCAAGCCCTGAATACCCCCACGTCTTCCTACCTGGATTCTAGCTCTCCAACCTCTTCCTACCTTGGCAATACTACCCCTACGCTGTCCTACCTCGGTCCCAACACGATTTTGGGGACCTATGCAGCCTCAGATCCCAGCCCACCTAACTCAGAACCTTCTCAGACCATACTCAACCACGGAAGTCCCCATGCACAGCACCAGACCAACATCCTTGGCTCTGCTCACAATCCCATCCTCCAGCAGCGCTCCGGTGCAAAGCAGGACGGTCCCATCATGGGCCAGCAAGCATCACCAGCTAATGGCTTTGAAGTGGGCATGCCAGGTCTCGGGGGCAGTCCCATCCTCTGTCGTCGTCTGTCTCAGGGAGCTCAGAGCAGTCCAGTCCTCATCAGACAAGCCTCTTTGGGACAGGGGTCTCATCAGAGCCCAGTCCTCAGCAGACAGCCGTCCCTGGGTCAGCCGATTCAGAGCAGCCCCGTGCCGAGCCGACAGCCGTCTATCACACACCCTCAAGGAAGTCCAGTGTTGGGTCGTCACCCATCTGTTTCCCAGATGTCCCAGAGAAGTCCCAGTTTAGACCGTCACCCCATGCACAGCGGTTACACCACGCCGGATGAAAGACACGGGAACCTCTCACGACAGAGCAGCTCTTCAGGCTACCAGGGACCACCCACTCCTTCCTTCCCCATCTCACCTGCAGGGTACCAGGATGGGGGGATGATGGGGATGGGTATAGGGTTCAGGCAGGGTAGCCCAGCTCCTGGTTTCCAGCCCCAGCTTCCAGAGAAGAGGCGCATGTCCAGTGGCGACAGACCGAATGGAGCAGTGTCGTATGGCACCCTGAACGGGAAGATAATGTCCCCGATGAGTGGAGGGAGCAATCCCAGCTACTTCCACACACTCTCTGACTTTTCCAGGTTCAATATGCCCGGTAAGGACATACACATTATGAAGTAACATGAAAATAGATTTTCAAGTACCATTTCTTTTTCTCTTTTTCCCTTTCTGAAATGGCCTGATCAGATTCTGAGGGGGTTCATTCCAAGTCAACTTCCAATGTAGTGACAGACTGCTTAGAGCCTCCTCTTGTTCAGACCTTACCTTGCCATTTTGAATGATTTCTTATTACTAGATTTCTAGTAGCTTATTCTGACCTCAGAAATTGTTTGCAATGCCTTAACTAAGACCAAATAATTATGGTCAGTTAAATTAACATTTAAATACTTGGTACACCCAGTATAAGCAGGCAGTTAAAGGTAATTTTGATATCCAAGAAAGAGTTTTCTGGCTTCTTCTAAGTTTTTCTGCAAATAAGCTTTGTTTCCTGTTTTAATGACTCGACCGGCAGCTTTTAACAGCAAAATAAGCTTAAAGGTTTGCGCATTAAGAATATAGTCTCCTAACGTACCTTATTTGAGCAAGGAAAACCCACTTCTGTGATTTTCTGTGACAATCTTTTTGTCTTTGATGCAGATGGAAGCCCCGAGAGCAGGCTGAATGTCAAGTTTGTTCAAGACACGTCCAAGTTCTGGTACAAGCCAGACATTTCCAGGGAGCAAGGTAAGCTGCTTGAAAACTTTTCCCTTGAATGACCTTTAGACAAGTGTTGCAACAATTCTTAATGGTGCTTAGTCAAATACAAGTCCAAGTGATTACAGTTAGTCTGTTTTGTCTACCTCGTGACAAGGTGTTGTTTCTGTGTGTGCGAAAATGTTGAGACAACCATGAGGGAGCAGTCCACCGGAAACCAGTTTTCAATATCAAAGACTCAACCACTAAATGCTTGTAAGATGATGATGAAAAATCTGTTACACGCAACTATGCTTGCCTGGTTTCCTGCTGGTTGTGAGCAACACAAACAAACAGCTGTCCTCGGTAGTAGGTATAAATGGAAGCTGTATATTTAGAAATATTTGGGCAAAAATATGATTGTTGGGAAAATAGAGGACATATTAATGGACAGAGGAGAAGTGGCGGACGTTATAGGAACGGTTTGATTGAGGCATTTGGGTTGTAGCGATGGAACTGTGGTCCCCGGGTTGAATTTCATAGATGTAAGCCAAGAGACCCTCGAATATCATTGCTTTTGATAAATGCACGTCCAGATATGCCCAATCATGAGTATGCATGAAGACCTATACACACAGCATTTCTGTTCTTGTGTGTTTTGGTTGTGAGGTCAGTGGCTATTGGCTGCCTCGTCTGCATTTCCTCATGGCCCGTACTGGATTATATCATGTTAAACACAAGCACATGCTCAACTGCAATGACATCAGACACACCGAGAGTTTATACTTAGTGCAATGCCCTCCAAAAACGAAAAGCCACACCATATGTGGAGAATTAGGGAACATCTGCATGTGTTGCTCATCTCATCCGTCTTCCTTCCTTAAACTGTCACATATGGACAGACTGGGGCATTGAACTAAATAGTGGAGTAAAGGCTCTAAAGCCCTTCTCCTTGAACAATGGAGTGTCTGAAGCCGGTTGTCATGTTAGAAGTTGCAGTTATAAAGAAATACAGACTGACTGCAGTTTTTCAAACAAAGGTTCAGAACTTTTTTCACCTTAATCTTAGTCTACTTTACTTTTGGACTTCTTGCTACCTTTTTCTTTGGCTCACCTTCATCCTTTAATGCACTCGCTTTTTCTGACCTCCAAATTAGGTCACCTAAATGTAGCTCGTGACGTATAAAGACTTATAGCATAGCACACATCCTCTCTACTTTCCATTTCTTTCTTTCATCAAATAGCAACATTTATGTAAAATATTGAATATGGAACAAATAAATACTAACTAACTAAAACTAATGTGGGTTTCAGACTACACAATACTTATGTTTGATAAGAGGGCCGTTCAGTGTCCGATCAGGTGATTATATGCTCATAAGTTCTTGCTTTAACTTGGTCATGACAAAGTACACGTTGACAGACCAAACCTAGCTTCCTGCCTCATACTGAGGCGGGAAGGAACCAACTGCTGAAAATAAAAATGCTAACAAACAATGTCTTGCACCAAGAAGACAGCAAGGGTCATCTGTCCTTTAGCCGATCTTTCAGTTCGACACTTTGGAGTAAAGAATGTTTGACATGCTATTGTTTTTCTTGATGCTAAATCAGTTGTTGTCAACTATAAAAAAAAATAATAATTTGCCGTGCACATTTTCTGCTCAGACATCCCAGTTGGTCTGTTTCTGTGCCGATCCTCTGTGATCTGAACACAGCATTAGAATCTACAGTGATGCTAGCGGCTCATCACCTGAGGTTGTATCGAGGCACAGTCGTTCTTTGGGCTGCTAAAATGTGAATGCTAATTCAGTGTAATCACAGTCACAATTTTGGTCATAAAGTATATGACAATAAAATGTTTGACTCCTTTTTTTTTTTTTTTTTTTGTCGGTTAAAATTTTTCATGCATCCATACAAAGAGGTGGACCGACTGACAAACATTATCTTCATAAGCCTTGATGCCAGTGTGGTTTACTATTAAAAAGTCGACTGGCCTCCAATCCTCATACTGTTGATGTTTCCAGAGTTTTAAACAACTGAATGTCCACTGTGTTCCAGCTATCGGCCTGCTGAGAGAGAGAGAGCCCGGAGCCTTTGTTATCCGGGACAGTCACTCATTCAGGGGGGCTTACGGCCTGGCTATGAAGGTGGCCTCTCCTCCCCCCTCCGTGCATCAGAGCAAGAAAGGTAGGTGGGGGGGCAGGTTGGTGGGTTACAGGAAGATCTAATTCAGAGCAGTTACAAAAGGAACAAGTATTTAGTTTGACTACCTCCGTGTTTATTGGAGCTCCTCTTTTCTCCTTGTTTGGGTCTTAGGTCAGGATGGAGACAAAATTAAAGTTAATATCTTCATACCGAAGACGTGAGGTGATGTCTCCATTGTTAATCAGCTGCGTATTTCCTCGCCCCTCTCTTCTGTTGCAGGTGACATCACCAACGAGCTGGTGAGGCACTTTCTGATCGAGAGCAGCCCTAAAGGAGTGAAGCTGAAAGGTTGCCCCAATGAGCCTTACTTTGGTTAGTGTGATCGTTCGAGCTGCCCTCTCTCGTTTCTGAAACACGCGCTCACACTGACAGCTCTATAATGAGTCTGGAGGAAAAATCTAACATTACGACTTTCTGTCTTTGTGCCGGCCTGCGCGTCTGCCGCAGATCTGCACTCCTTTCCAAGTTCGAAAACGTTTAATCTCACTGTAATTACAGTATTGACTGAAGTGATCTAACTCATGTTCTTCCTACTAATTACACTGCAGGGCTGCATGACGTGTGTCCGTGTGCGTGTTTTTGTATGCATGTACCGAACATTCCTCCTCTGCCAAATCCTAAAAGGGGCGAGCCAACTTTTGGAAACACTCGTCTTGCCTCTTTTTGTTACTTCTCCTCTTCTTCCTCCTCAGCTTTGTAACTTAATGTATCGCTCTTTTTTCTTTTGTTTAGTTCTACTTGTAGTTATTTTACAACCAATAATACTCAGAGGAGCGAACATGTTTTTTTTCAACATTTCTATTTTTTTGCTCATGATGTCAATCCAAAAAAATACAAGTACCCCAGATTCAACAACAACAACAACAACAACAACAAAAAATTGTCACTTTCGAGACAGGACCACCTCAATTTTCCTTAAATGCAGACTTACAAATGAAAGTTGCAGCAATCAAAATCAGGAGTGCCATTTGAGCAGTATTACAGAAATTGTTTACTGAAACTGGTAAGAAGTACAATGAGTGTAAGAATTAGATTCCAAACATGAGAATAAAATTCCAGAAATGTCCAAGAAGTATAAAACCTTGTTTTGACTGTGATTTGTTTCTGTTTGGCAGGTTGTCTGTCTGCTTTGGTCTACCAACATGCTATCACACCGCTGGCCCTGCCTTGCAAACTACTCATCCCCACCACGGGTATGTGCAGTGTGTTCAGTAACGTTTGTGCACTTATAAACTTGTTCCTATGGTATTTCCTAGTTAGGTTTTCAACAGATAAAAGCTCTTTTTGAACTGAAGCACGGTTAGATAATTTAGCATTTGCTTACTGTGTGAAAGTATGTGAAATGATTTGGACAGATTTATTAATGAATCTCATCTTTTTTCAGCACAGAGCAGAAACCTGAATTCTTCTCATTCTTAGCCAGCCTAGACTGTTGATTTTGTAGTTTTTGATGCGTTAGAGTTATGGTGTCAGGGTCATGGTGGTGGCAGATCATATCAGCTGTCACTTATTAACATTAATTCATTGTGTGGTATAGGTATATAGGAGGTATAGGGCAAAAATAAACTTTTGCTGTTGTCGTGTTAGTCTGCTCTCACAGACTATACTGTACAAACAGCTCCAGCAGTTTTATATTCTGTCTGGCCGACTGCTTAACAACAGTTTGAGGAGTCTCCTGTTGAATTTTTTTTCACATCATTTCAATAATTTAATCTAATCCAGTAACTATTTTTCCACTCAGGGCCCTCCAGTATTTGGATCAGGAAGCCAAATTTACAGGGACACAGATGTTTCATTTAGTTATTAAAAACAAAAACCTGATTGGGACAACCCTAGTTTTGATGTTGATAAAAACCAAAAGTAAAATATAAATATTAACCATCTGAACTGCATCTTAATTGAATTTTGTTCCAGGCATTTTCATTTGTGACTATTTTAGTTGCCAAGTATTTTGCAGGATTCTGAAACGATTACAAAAACTATGTTTATTGCAAATAGATATATACAGTTTATACAGTGTATTAGTAAAAAACTGGAATCTATGATTAATGTAGTATTTCCACGTGTGGATTCTTGAATGAGCCAATGATGAAAGCAAACTGTTACATCATGTATCCTTGCAGCATCTGCAGGAGTCCTCAAAGCAACTCATTTAAAAAACCTGAAAACGTCCCCTTTCTCTGGTTTTATGCAGATCTCATTGAGGAGGTGCCAGAGGTCGCAACAACAAATCCACTGGCTGAAAGGCTGAAACAAGGAGCAGGTAAAACTTCAACTCATTCTCACCATTAAAAAAAAAAATTCCAAGTCTTCTCATCTCTACTTTTTGAAATTAACCAACATAGTCAATCCATGTTTGAGACTCTAGGACAATGATGAAACTTGATTTATGTGCCCTGAATAATATTATTCACCTATTTTGACAACAAGACACCCTTGTTACCCCAGTGCAGAGGGCCCCTGCTGATTCCCATGGTAAACCCAATGCACTTTTATTTGGAAGGCTACTGCTGGAATGTGCATCATATATGCTTGTTGTCCGTCTGTATGTGTTGTTACCTGCACAAATGAAGACACATTTGCAAATGGCCCTGTGTAACAGAATTCCCTGAGAAATGTCTTTTAACAAAGCGTCCAGCTTCTCAATAACAGTCAGATTGTTTTATGTGGAATGATTTGTATGGATTAATGTCTGCTTCGTTTCAGAAAGCATGCTCTCTAATGAGAAGACGTCAATATCATTGCATGAGCAGGTCGTGGGTGATTGTGTTTGACACGTGTAATCCAACTGGAACATCTGCTCTCTTCCCAGCATGCAACGTTCTCTACATCAATTCAGTGGAGATGGAATCTCTGACTGGCCCTCAGGCTGTTGCCAAGGCGATATCTGAGACACTGGCTGCTGCTTCTCCACCTGCTGCCACAATTGTGCACTTCAAGGTGTCTTCACAAGGCATCACGCTCACTGACAACCAGAGGAAGTAAGTCTGGAAATCCCATTGGTCCTGTGTTCAACAATGTTGCGAGATGTTTTAATGTCTCACGACTGTAAACATTGTGTGATATCTGAAGATTTTGCTTCTTCTTTTTCTTTGAACAACACTCTTCAACTCTCTTCTGCTACGGAGCCACGCTGTTGAAATACGTACAGAACATGGTTTGGCATTGTTTTGCTAAAATAAACAAGGCCTTTCCTGAAAGAGACGTACATGAAAACATTTCACATAGGATGGTTTTTGAAAGTGTTCCTGACCCATGCAGGGATTTCCATGAGGGCCACCAGGATATTTTTTTTTTAAGCGTTACACAACTTTTAAGTCTTTTGTTGCCCGTGCCAGGTTTTTTTTTTGTGTAATCATCTGCCTCTACGCAATGCAGATTTTTGCTTTTTTTTCAACAAATGCATTTTTGGTGTTTCTGTAATTTCTGTGCTTGTTTGCTTCTTTTTTAGGCTTTTCTTCCGACGCCACTACCCAACCAACACTGTCACGTTCTGCGATACTGACCCTCAGGACAGAAAGTGAGTACAGAGATGTGAAATTAATTACTCATTTGTGGTTTGTTTTGCCCCACTCAAATGTGGAATTTTTGTCTTCCAAGAGAAAGAAAATCCAGATTTGCTTTCCTTTGACTTTCATCTCCTTATTTTAACTTATTCATCCTTTTTAACTTTTTCTGATCAAATCTTTTTTTAGATGGAACAAGCCTGAGGGAGGCACAGCCAAGTAAGTAAACCTTCATAAACTGGATGCTTCTGTGGAAGCTTCTGTAGTATTTAAAGTAGTTACCCAAATGTCCGGCGACATGGTCGCGATTTTTTTATGCATCTTATTCTCAACACGGCAGCCTCAGTGAGTAAACCTCTAACATTTGGCATTTCAGGCTGTTTGGGTTTGTGGCACGCAAGCAGGGAAGCACAACAGACAACGTCAGCCACCTCTTCGCTGAGCTGGACCCCGACCAGCCTGCGAGCGCCATCGTCAACTTTGTCTCCAAGATGATCGGCTCACAAAAACGATGAGAGCTGACAGCTAAAAACCCTGGCGCCTTTTTTTCAATGCCTTTGGTTCTTTTCTTTCCTTTTTAACCACAGACACTTTCTGTTTTGGACAATTAGAATTTGGTTTTACGCGTCACCTTATTTTTTTCCCAGCTCTTTTCCATTTAAGCAGACGTGCGTGTCTGTGCGCGGCTGTGTATGTAAGCAAATGAAAGCGAACAAAAACGGTGTGTTTGTGCGTGTGTGGCTTTGCATGCATGTGCTTTTATTCTTGGACGGACTCCAGAACGGACCAGAGGAAGTGCAGGATGGGGGCGTGGCTGTGTGTGACAATGGGACGGGGGGGTGATTTTAATCTCCCCGGCAGGGTAACTCATGAACAGGAAGAGGGAATGACGTTGTGTGTAAAAATGTTATTTTTTTTTTTTTAGCAATTGTTTCATTTTTATTTTTTTAAAGAAGAAGTCAAGTAGTGTGATATTAAGGTGGATTGTAAATCTATCAGGCTTTTGACTGGTCAACCAAAGATTTTAAAAAAGTAGTCAGGGCGTGTATAGTGTGCCACTGTCTGAGGGTTGGAAGTATTCTTTTGTAAAACAAACATGGCTGCTTAATCAAAAATACTGTTAAAAAAAACTCTCTCTGTATGTACTGATACTGTAGGTCAATTCTGCACCATTGCCAACTTGCAAAAAGTGTCGTTGGACATTTTTGCAGCTGGTGAGGTCTGTGTAAATATTCTAGACTGCTTTTTGAGTAGGACTGTTATAGATGACATTTGGTGCCTGAGTTTCTTTCCTAAACGCAGAGCTTTTTAAGAAAAAAAAAAAAAAAGAAGAAGAACATAAAACGTATACGCTGTCCTAAATATGCAAATAGCCAAACTTGGAAATGCGGTTGTTCACCAAAATTCCACAGGTCCTTCCCTGTTCAATGTTGTCGTGTAGCGAAAAGATGCAGCTGACGGTGTCCCTCCGAAGTGCACCCGGACTCTGAAGAAGTCAGCTAAAGCTCGACTTCTCAGCGGTGTCAAACACAGAAAAGCATCAATTAGAAGGCCATGGAATCACCTGCTCAGAGTCTATGGATTGCGTTTTGTCAGTCGAGCAAAGAGGAGGATTTGCTTCCTGTCTGCGCAGCGCGTAGCCACTCTGTTTCGCTTGTGACTGGAGGGCCGAGGGTCGTGTCGTAAAGGTCGGTCTTTATAGGAAGATCTCGTCCAACTACGCCGCTCCTCAGTTGTCTCTGTTGAAAGTTTTCATCAATAGAAAGAAGCTCTTTGCGTCAGCCAGCCAAAACTGTTAACACTCACCCTACCCGAAAGTAAGCTATACATATAAATATACATATACAGATATATATAAATATATATATAAACTTCCAAACAGTGACTTAAGATATTTATTTTTTTGCTTTGTTGCTCTGTTATCTTGTATACATGTATTATAAGGTATACATCAAGATTACTGAAAGCGAGAAGAAAAGATTGCTTTTATTTTGGCTAAAGTCAAGTGTATTGACGTATATAAGATGTAAAGTGTGTGCATTTAAAAGTGTATCACTGTTGTTTTTGAATGGTTTTTTTTTTCACAGCATTATTTTCTTGTTAACATTCTTGTTTTGTTGGGGAGCCTTTTTTTGTTTTTTTGTTTGTTGTTTTTTTAAGAGGGGAAATATTTTGTATGAAAGATTGTTGCTACTAAAGTCCAAATTGGAGTTATCCTAAAGTGATGCCAACACAATTGTTTTATTAACTTAAACCTGCCTTGAAAATACATTGTCCAAGTTTAGCACTTAAATGTTGAAGTATTATCCGTGTATTTCTACTTGTCAAAAGAGAAGATATGGATGTTGACAGACATGTCATGTCATTGCATGTGTGGAGGCAGACTTGCTACTTCCTAAAGTTGTATTTCAAATCACCTCCAGAACAGGTCTGGAGCTTGTAATTGGAAAACCAAGTCAGTTATATTGGTAGCTGCTGCCCTCATGTGGTGCAGAAAGATCACTACAAAGGAGCCACTTTTATCGTAATACAGTGTTTTAGCTGTGTTTACGCCCCGTCGGATAGTAAATGTTTGCGTTAAAATGATTTGATCACTGAGAAAAACAAACTTAAAGGAACTTTAATGTTAAAGGTGATACCGTTTTCTTGACAAATGATGTTTTGCTTTTATATTTTAAATCTCATTCAAGGAATAAGCAGTGAAGATTAAAACTCCCTACTTTAACCTTGATACTGAAAATCTGGCAGCATGATGTAAAAAGAATAAGGGTTTCTTTAGGGCCCTCAAATGTACTTCAGAAATAAAAACAAATACAGCACTTACAGGGCTTTCATATCTAACTGTGATGTTCCATTATTTATTAGCAGGAGCTTGCATGCTCAAATCAAATTGTAACCGTAACGCTGCTGACTAATCTGTAAACAGCATCCATGAGTCTTTTCCAGGCAGATGCCCATAGGCAGTCATCAGGTATTGATTTTCATGTGACGACTGTGTCTTGACTCTGCTAATGAGGCAAAAATAAATCAATATTTTTGCCTAGGAAATGCTTGTTGTGATAAAAAAAAGAAAAAAAAAGAAAAAAGGACTTCCTAAACTTCAAACTGAATGTTAGCTGTTTGTTTGCCGAGATGGAAACTCCAGTGGCCTCTGCCCACTTTGACAGATCAGTCTGGACTGTAGAATGTGTGTGAATGAGCTACTATGCCTGTATAGAGCTGTGTCCTTTTTTTTGGTTTGCTACATTGTATGGCTTTTACTATTTCTGATGGAAAAAAAACACATTAAAAAGCAGTACAAATCAAAATGAATATCAGTTTGTTCTTTCACCAAGCAGGCAATTTGGCTTTTTTGTTTAAAAAGTATAAATGCTAGTTTAATTTGTCATAAAAGTGTTAATACGCAAGTTGTATATGCTATTCAACTTTTTATATTTCCATGACTATACGAATATTTGAAAATCAAGTGACCCATCTATACTCACTACAGTTTATTGATTTGGCTGGAGAGGAAACTACGGGACCTATGTCTTGAGACATTTTGATTGAGGAGGTTGAGACACTTCTTCATAGTTCATGACTTAAAATTAAATGGCAACAAATGGCTTTTTCATTAAATAAATAGCCCAGTCTTGCCTTACCTATTGGGATCATTAGTAGGTCAATCATATGATGTCACCTCTTTAGTCTGTAAAAGGTTGAAATTGCTGTAATAAAATTTTATGGACAGCATTTTTCTGTACTGGAACGAGCTGTACTGAAAATGCAGACTTTTAAAATGAACAGGCAATGGAAATGAGACACGATAAAAATGTCTTCGTCATTCGTGTTATTTCAATGATGTCATGAGGTATCATTCTCTCCATGCCTGAGGACTCCAAATTTATATATATATAAGTAAATGTAGATGTTTTAAGAAGCCCTGTAATATCTCACTAGATGAAAAAAGAAAGAGAGTAACTTAAACTACAGGTCATCCTTACAGTATGGTACATCACCCAACACATGGCTTGGGGACTGAATTTATCTTAAATGTAAATACAAAGGACACGGAAAATCTGACCAGTGGACCAGATTTTTTTCTTTGTGAAAATTGGATTTTTGCAACTATATATAATTACTGGTTGCATGCTTCCACCAATCAGCTTACATCCAAGTCTGTCCAGACTGAAGAATTTGAAGAAATATGTGCTCACATGCTTGGTTAATAAGGTTGATTGACTTGACTCGACTGTAAATATACACTCTAAAAACTCATTGAGAGGACCTTCAGCCAAATTTTCTTTCTACTTTATAAGTTCGATGATATTTTCAGACTTTTCATTTTTAACTGTGATTTTATTGAGTCCTAATGACACAAATGTAGTTTCAACACAATATCATGACAAAGCTAAACTTTACATTTTTTTTATTCAACAATGAAGAGCAAAATTAAAGTCCTCCTAACTTAATTACATTTATGTTAAGCTCCAACCAAATTTCTTCACACTTTGAATTTCTCGCCCACTTCACACGCCTGGACATGTTCGAAAGGTGCGACCCTTCGACTGAGGAAAAAGCCGAGCTACACAAACAAAGTGTTATTACAGTATCTCATTTTCTTTGTGACTCTAAAAACATGCACACTATTTTGATGATGATATGATTAGCAACAACTGTCTGCCCGTTTTGCAACTGCGGTGAATGTCGCTTGACAGAAGTCTGATGTTATGAGGGAGCATAATGGAAGGGATGAAACAACCATTGTTTCCATTGTCAATTGGATTTTTAAATTAACATACGTTTTGTTGTAAAGTTGAAGCACATCATTTGTCCAATCATGTTACTGTTTATGGTACAGGCTACTGTTTGAGGTTCTGTATGGACAAGTCATCCGGAGTTATTTTTCCTAAATCATCTCTCTTTCGAGAGCGTGACCAGTGCACCCTGAGCAGAAGACTAAAGTCCGGTCAAACGGAGGAGCTGCACGACTAAAGATCAGGCAGATTGAGGACATGTTTCTTGAGTTATAATTCTGAGCTACACTTACTTTTGAATTGTAGAGGATTAACAGTGATTTCTTCAGATAAATTGCCATTGTTCAAAGTGTGTGTAGATCTGATTTTAAATTGACATTGATGAGGCATTAAATTGTCATTGATGAGAACAACGCAGGTGGGAGAGAGAAGCAACTGCCGTTGGCTGCCTTGTGGTGTAGCTTACAGAGAAGAAGGAGGACCTGTTTGCTCAATGGAAGCAATTCAGTAGCTTTTAATTTCGGCCTTTGGACCACGTTTTCCAGTGTGCTGATTTGACTGTGAGGTCATTAAAGATTTATCAAAATGAAAAGTGTTTGATGGTCGTGATCAAATTTGCATTTAGTTTCCTATTTTTCTTTGGTTACTATTCAGTTGTGCATGGTAAACCCGAGTCACGCATGTACTTTTTGTCTCCTACACCCTAACACCCGTTACTTTCTTCTATTTGGGGCATGGAGAATGTTAAGGCAGACTTTGGGATGCAAGTGATGAAGATTGCCATTATTGGTGAGGGGTGTGCATCCATTGTGGTTGAGAGACAAGATCCTGCAGAATTGAACTTTAACTTGGATTTATCAATGGGATAAAATAATCTGGCAGATCCGATACAAACTGATTTATGACATTGATCTCTTAAAGCGAGCCTTGATGGGATTTATCAAGGCTCGCTTTAAGAGATCAATATCATAAACTGTTCTGTAGGTGACTAATTTGCACGAGCATTCAATGACTAAATAAATGACATTATGTTCCCTTGATGTGCTTAAAACACTGACATTATTTGCTGTTGGTAAATTTAGAGGAGACTTCAAAATCCCCCTTTTTTGAATGACCACAATACTTTTTGTTTCATTTCTGTGCGACTTTACGTGACACTTGTCTGAACTTATTTATGTATTAAAGCGGGTGAAAGAGAAGTGGATATGCGCTTGGTGGCAGTCGTTGTCAGAACCAACGATTAACAAATCATCTGACTGGACACAAGCACCCGTATTGCACATGGAGACGGCCTCGTCTTGTCAGCAGGAATTCTGACGCGTCGTGAACTCAATCGAAACTGCACGGTAAGACGTGACGGGGAAGGGGCAGGGCGATGCGTTTCTGCTGCCGAGAAGCACATTCCTGATTAAGCCCGTTGAAATTAAGTCAATAATTGACCAGCTTGTGCTTGTTGAGCTTCAAATGGAATCTGTGAATTTAAAGGCTCTGAGATTAATCAACTTCGGTGGAGCTTTGGAAGCTCCAGTGGCATCTAACAAAACATCTCCAGGCTTGTATGATCTGAATGCACGTGGTGGAGCATCCTTCTCTGTCAGGAGTTAACTGTTGCAGCTGAAACAGAAAAGCGCTAAAAGTGTAGCCGACGAGCATATCTCTGTAAATTCAGCACACTACTGCTGTTCAGATATTTGATCTAGTTAGCGCTCATCCACCTGGGAGTGAAGAAATACAACTATTACCGAGTGTAATAATAAGTAATATTCTGGATTCATCTGTCTGTCTGTTGCCGGTGTGAATCTTGCCATCATCAGCACGAGTTTTTAATGGATGTGATTTATATAAACTTTTACTTTTTTAAAGGGTTTGCACATTTTGCACAAACTTTGCACTCCAGGGTAATTGAACTACTATATTTATGATATATTGCTATTTACTGTGTATTTATTATGCTGTTTAAAAAAAAAAATAAAAAAATAATTCTGTTCTTTTCTATCCTGGTGCAGTGATGAGTGAGTGTCGTGTTACAATTTCCCTGTTGGGATTAGTAATTTAATAAATTGTGATTCACTCAGTGGTCAGTAATCTACTGATACTTGGGGCTGTAATGTATTTAGCATAGTCACATTTTAATTTTGACTTAATTAATACTTATATTATTGTCACCACTGAACTGACGAATATTTGTTTTACATATATTTCTGCATCTGCACGTGTTTAAGACAACACAAGAAAATGTATTTTAAAGGTAAAAAAAAAATAAAAAATGGTTTAATGGTAAAAAAAAAAAAAAAGTACAGGGATTTTTTGCTTTTTAAGTGACCCAATGACAATACTGATTTCTCAATTTATTATGGCTTTGCTTTGGGTTTTGTTGTTTAACGATTGCATTTCTGAACTGACTGATGGTTTATGCCAGAGGCTGTAATAACATGTCTGGCCACTTGATGCCAGTGTTTCCTTTTCAGTCAGGCATTTGTCTGCCATAGTTTACTATATCTGTCCTTCAGATAGATTATCTGCCTCATCTCTACTGTGACAAAAAAGTGAATTCCATATTGTGTTTTTTTTGCAATTCCCCTCTTAACTACATGTTAAATCTGTTTCTCTTCCTGGGGGGTAAGATTGTTGTCTGCTTTTGATTTAGTACAAAACTTGTATAGTGTTGATGTATACATCAAGTATGGAGAAGCAACCATTTATGTTTTGTGAAAGAGATTTTAGGCATACAAACCACTGTGAATGGAACAAACTATTTCTGTTCATACCAGATGTAAGTTTGGGTATATCTTGTCACACAGCGTGACCTCTGTTTTCCAATGATTACTAAATGTACTTTTACTAACAAAAAGTTCAACCTTTAGTTCATGGGAAAATATAACCACCACTGGAAGTCCTGCATAATGCTTCCTGTTAGGAGGATTACAATCTTTTCATCACTGCTGACACCGTGGAATATAGTTGTGACTCTGGAAAATGGTAATTTGTTTCTCTACAGGGGGTCCACATGACAAAATGGGGGGGATTAGATGGTCTATTTGGGGGCACAGAGGGTGGATAATACTTCTGATCCATGTTTGTTTTTGTGTACTCTTTTTCCTGCAGTTTTCTGGCTCTGATTTGGACACCTTTTTCATAGTCAGACTTTGTGGATTTAAAACTGCCGTACAATTACGGACCAATTAGCCCCAAACCCGGCTTGCCAAACCAAATACTGCTTTGGACCCCTCGCTGCTTGCCATTAGCTTCTTGCTTGGCCATTGGCCCGCTTTTGGTTGGGTTGGTCTTGAGCCAGAAGTCTAACCTTACCTGACTCCGTTTTTGTTTGATAGGTATCATTATGCCGCGTAAACAATGACATCACTTACCCAAAATGTATGTATGAGCTTTCCGTAACCACAAGTAGTTTAAATGGCCCAAACATAACTATACACAAACCACAGGGCATGACAAATGACCACTTTTGTTGTAACGTAAGAGGACTTGTTGGTGCAGACACTGCTTTCGCTAGATGGCTGCCTGCTTAAAGTAGCTCAAAACTAAGACAGTTGATCACAGCTGAATGTAGGCCAATTTTGTAAAATAGCTATTTTCAACAGCTAGAGGATGACTGCGGGTCTCTTCTCCAGAAGTTCCTCTAAAAACCTCCGTGCATCCTTCTTGACATCAGAAAAAAATCTCCCTTATGGTTAAAAGAAACCAAAATTGATGGGATGCAAACTGCAATGTCCAGTTTCAACTTTCCTTCTACAAAATGCCTTGCACGGGTGTCACACAACTTCCATCTTTGCTTATGTGAGAGCACAGTAACTATTTTAAATCAAAACAACCTACTGTAATGCCTGTGTTACCTGCTGCCAAAGGAAGGTCCAGAATTAAAAAATGTTTGGTTGAAAGTTTAACCTCTTCCTATTGGAGAGAAGATCAATGCGTAAGTCTAAAAGCTAAGGTGCTCTTTTCCATAGAATAATGTCCCTTTGTTTTTAAGAGCCTCTTTTGTCTCTTTCCTCTTTCCTTTTGTTTATTTCTGCTTTATATTATTTGTTTTGTGAAGTGTAAAAGTTTACTTACTAAGAGGGAGAATCTGAGAATCAATATTACGTGTGGTTGGCAGAGTGCGTAATCAGACCAGAGTAACAGGTGTCTGGTTTCTTGCTGTGGCTCATTGTCACACATGGAAACATGTCACCATTTGGAGGCAGAAAGAGTGTCGGGCCTCCTGCCTCCAACTGGATGCACAGAGACGACAGTTTACACTTCGCCAGATGGACTGTAAACCTTAAAAATAGAAAGCAAATATGTATACTGTACTTGTTTTACTCAGATGTAATACAGCATATTAAAATGAATGAACAAAACTGATGGTGAATGGTGTGAAAGCCATGAAGAATTCCCTTTATATTTTTTTTACTGCTCCTACATACTCGTGTGATTTACTTTTGCTTATTCTTGTTTCCAATTATTTTTTATTTATTTATTGTTTCTATTGCAATGATCAAGCCTAGCTGACGGTTTTCATTCTGTTTGATTTTGCGCAGCATTTTAGTCAGCCTCTGTTGTGTTTAAATGTGCCATATAAATTTTACTTGACTTGGTCAATAAAAAAATATAGTAGTAAGCTGTACCATGACTGTATCTGGCTTCACTTGCTAACATATTGGGCAAATTACTTAAAAATGTAATCAAACACTCTTATTACGATTTGATTAAAAAAAAAAAAGCAATCGTAGCACGAGGTTGACAATTCCTATCATAAAATTATATGGAAAGCAAAGTGCAAAATTTCAGGACATCATTTACAAATTCACTAATGTAACTACAATATGGATATGTAAGTACAATCCAACAACTTATCTAAACATCGGCAAAGAAATCTACGTTGACAAGGTCGGCAATATCACAAACCATTGTCCTCATTATCATTGTCTCCATCAAAGAACAACCATAGACTGTACAGACTGTACATAAAAGTGGACGTAGCTTCCGACATTGAAAAAGGAGGCCGATGCAGAAGTGCCTTAAGCTGCAATACCACTGGGTGCCACTAGAGGTTGGCTCCAAAAAGCCTGTAACTCCATAGACACCCATTCAAAAACTCGAATAAAATTCTCAGTCAATAAAATTTCTCCACGAGTTATCTCAGTTTTGTTAGCTGAAGTCACTCCTTCTTATTAGTTTTCTGGCGGTCCATCTGAAAATAATGCCGTCATTAATTAAAAAACAAGCTTAAAAAAGCCTTTTTTTTTTTTTTGCAGGCATGTCTGTTTGATTGACAGGCCTGTAGTGTAGTCAGGTTAAGGCTATCGGTGGACCGGATGTAGTATCGCGGGCTTGCCAATTGCAAACGGCTCCAAACTGCTCGAAATAAACAACACGGCACCGGCCAAATTCCGAACTCGAGGCTTCATTACGACCGTTCACAAACCAACGGGTGACGTCACTACTGGATGCCGCTTTTTAACAACAAAACCACTACTATCTACCCTGAGTTCAGGCCTGAATTCAGAAGGAAAACTGCAGCGGGAATGAATGAGTGCTTGTAATCTATTGCGTTTAAAAAAAAAGTCATAAATATTTTCATGTGAATTTACTAACATGATGAATGATGAGCTACAGCATGCTCGTAGGGTTAGCGTGGAAAGCAATACATTAAACATGCACGTTGTGTTAACTCCCGCGATGTGGCCTGAACCTGCAATCTCTCTGCTCACACTGTATCAATATCATGTGTGGTTGGCAGAGCGCGGTAATCGGACCAGAACAACAGGTGTCTGGTTTCTTGCTGAAGCCTGTTGCTCATTGTCACACATGGAAACATGTCACCATTTGGAGGCAGAAAGAGTGTCGGGCCTCCTGCCTCCAACTGGATGCAGAGAGAAGTTAGTTTACACTTTGCCAGATGGACTGCAAAACTTAAACGCAGAAAGCAAATATGTATACTGTACTTGTTCTACTCAGATATTATACAGTGTATTAAAAATAAATACACAAAACTGCTGGTGAATGGCCTTAAAGCTACAAAGGGTTCCATTTGTCAATAAAAAAACAAAAAACAAAGATGTAGGAATCCCTGGATCTGGCAAGGAGTCAAAGCACTTGCACAATGACATCCAAGCCACAAGTTTTTCCTTTAACCTTGAAAATTCGGACTAAAGGCCACAAAAGGAGACAATAGAAACATGCGAGAAACGTTTGTGTGTGCAGCATGTACGGTATTTACAACGCTGTATCGCTGTATACTGGATGTTTGTGGCCACTACAACTCACTACAGATACAGTATGTATCCTGTGTGTGGGCGTACCAGAGTATACACGAGTTGTATATGTGTGTGAGTGTTTTCTGGAGTCACGAGTGACTGTCCATCCGGTGACCGGTATGTGTGACTCACTCCTATTCCAAATGTTTCCATCTTGGCGCCTCAAAGTCAAAACCATGGAGTGCTGTCAGCACCTGAATAGTAAGGGCCCTCCTGGGCTACCTGCCTCAAAGGCTTTTGACTAAAAATACAACCTTCAGGATGTTTTTCCAAAAGCATAAATACATGACTGGCCTGGGTTTTCTTCTCAATTTGGCACTTGTTGTTTGTCTCCTTACCATGAATAGCAAAGGTGAAATTGCTCACACACATATCAGAAAGAGGTAATCATGTAGTCACACGGTCTAATAGGCATGCGATGGCTTTGATGAAAGATGGGGTTTTATGAGGTGGATTTTTTTAAGCTGCATTAATTACCATTTCTGTGTGTCATGTTGCAGAGTTTTTTAGTCATAAACCAGCAAATAAAGAAAATTAAGAATGTAAATTATAAATGTCTGAGTATAGCAAGTGGTCAACAGTTTCAAAAACACTATCATAGTATAGTATGTCGTCCAAAGACTCATAAGAAATGTTATACTATACTGTGTCGTCCAAAATGTCATAAAAATGTCTGAGTATAGCATGTGGTCCAAAATGGGAAAAAATATTAGACTGTATTATGTCATCCTAAATGTCATAAAAATGTCATCCAATAGTATGTCATCCAAAATTTCATAAAATTGTCAGAGCCGGAGTACCAAGAAAGAACTGAAGCAGGTAAAGAAAGAACATGAAAACTCCACGCTGAAAGGCCCAAGCCCAGATTTGAACACTGAACCTTGTGGCTGGGAGGCGACAATGCTAACCACTGCAGTATGTATGGTAAGGTATAGTATGTCATCCAAAATATCCAAACAATTTCAGAATATAGTATGTTGCCCAAAATTTTAAAAAATGTCAGACAATAGTATGTAATTAAAAATATTAAAAAAAAATATTATGGTATAGTATGTCCTCCAAAATATAAAAAAAATGTCATATAATAGTATATCATCCAAAATGTAAAAGAATGTCAGACAATAGTATGTCATTAAAAATATAAAAAATAGTCCTACTATAGTATATCGTCCAAAATATTTTAAAAGAAGTCATACTATATGTTGCCCTAAATGTCATAAATGTCATAAAATTGGTATAGTATAGTATGTCGTCCCAAATTTTTTAAAGAATGTCATAGTATATCGTCCAAAATATCCCAAAAATCTCACATTATTATGATGTCATCCGAAATGTCATAAAATTGTCATAGGATAGTATGTCGTCCAAAATATCTAAAAAGAAGTCATACTATAGCATGTCGCCCTAAATGTCATACAATTATTTCATACCACAGTATGTTGTCTGAAATATTAAAAAAAACTCGTCTGCAATGTCATAAAATTGTCAAATTGTCATAGTATAATATCAAAACAATTTCATAGTTTTGGACGGTGTGAGGAAGTCGGACTACCAAGAGAGAACCCATGCAGGTACAGTGAGAACATGCTAAGTGTATGTTGTCGAAAATATAATAAAAATGTCATACTATACTATGTCAACCAAGTTGTCATAAAAACGTCATAGTATAGTATACTCCAAAATATCAAACAAATGTCATACAAAACTCTAATACAAAATGTCATACTGTATTATGTCGTCGAAAATATCATAAAAATGTCATAGTATAGCATAGGCATGAAAATCTCATACAGTATATCATCCAAAATGTCATGAACATCTCCCACGATAGTGTGGCCCAAACTGCGAAAAAAAAATGTCACTAAAATGTCATACACGAGTATCCAAAATGTCATAAAAACCTCATGACGTCATCCAAAAAGTTATAAAAAAAAAAGTCACACTGTAGTATGTCGTCATGTCCTAATAATGATTGTAAAACAGTTGTTGAAAACAAAATGATTCACCATGAGGTGTATATCCAAAGACATAATACATTTGAACAAATGTTTCTTCAAAAGGTACATTTCATTTTCACTGGGAACCTGCTTGTATTCAAGGACAAGTGGCCGTTTACTCTTCCTCCTGAAGCGTTGTTACGGCAAAATCCCTTTGATGTGTCACTTTGAACTCCACTGTGCTTTGTGTACAAATTCCCTGAAAGCTGCTCAGTCTCCATCATCAATCCAGGAGACCCAATCCCTCCTTCAGCCCCCCCCTCCACCACCACCCCACCACCCCACCCCCCCAGCCAATCAACACATCCCAGAGCCCTGTAACAGATGGCTGCACAGGTCACCAGGGGTTAGCCGGAGTGGGGAGGGGGGAGGAGGGGAGTTGGCTAAGGTTAGGTCGGGGCACAGGGGTGTTGGGGATTGTTGTGACACGGCCTGTCTGCCTGTCAGTGTGCAGGTGGATGAGTAGCATGTGGCCTCCAGCCCCCCCCCCCCCGCCCCCCCCCCCGTCCTCCCACCTCATATACTCTCCCAAAGTCCGTGGGGTTTGATTGCAGGTCAAGAAGGCGGGATGGAGGGATTCAGTGGTCATTCCAATCCAGACCCAAGCCCCCAAAAATCTACGCGTTACCCTGACTCAGCAACCCACCCCCCCACCCCACCTCCTTGCATCTGTTCTGGAAAAGTGCAGTGTTAAGCTGCCGAGGGGGCCAAGGGCCAAAGTAAACACAGGCCACAAGAAAGCCCTGATGAACCTATACAGTGTGGTACCATGATTAATATGTGCTCTTTAACCCCAAAGACCTTTGACCTTTTTGGTTGATTGAAGATGGGTTTTAAGTTATTAATTTTTCCAAATATTATTGCATAATTTTTGTTGTGTTTCAGAAATGTGCTAAGAATTTTGGCTCCTGTGTACCAAAATACCGATTTGTCTTTGACTAGAGCGGGACAAATGTTTTCAAATATGAAAACTTCATCCGTCGATGAGATCCTAAATATTTTAGTTACCTACATGAACCCTCAGATGCACTCCGTACCCGGTTGTGACCCAGCCCCCTGTAACAAAGAAGAATTCATTCATCTTTTCTTAAATTACGCACTCAGCTCCCTGGCATTCCTCAAACTATTTGCCTTCAACAATGTTCAGGTGTCAAAATGACGTGTTTTTAATAAAAGAAATGTGTCGGGACGCTGGTGACTGGAAGGATGTAATAGCCAATAAGTTTGTAGGTAAAAATTATAGTGGGCAATGGAGTAATTTCCACTTTAACCTCATGACGGTATTGTTGCCTCAATGTTACAATGCTTAAACCTCGACATGGGTATAGAGGTGTGTGTGCACTGTAGTTTGTAGAGTTAAAATACATCCCATTAGCATCCCAACAGAGGAAAGGATTGATGGGGGAATATCATCTAGTTGCCCCTCTGCTGCCTCTACCATGGTTCTATAAGGACGCAGATAGTTTCTCAAGACAAATTGCCAACTTTGGAATCCAGCAGATCTCAAACACACACACACACACACACACACACACACACACACACACACACACACACACACTCTCCTGGAAATAATTTCGCTGTCAGCTGCAGCCGACATGAATGAAGGAAAAAAAAAAGAAAAAAAAGAAAAGAAAAGAAAAGTGCCACGACTTCCAAAAGCAAATGGGTGCACAAAAAGTGTTCAGTTTGTCTAGAATCCAGAGCCTTGAAAAAGTCCAACAAAATCTCCGGACAGTATAAAACATAAAATATATCAGTCGAGAAATATTTATCAATTTAGATAAAAAAAAACACTTTCTACAATAACTATGCAAGTTTTCCTCTTGCATCACCAGGGAGTTGATAGCTACGGTTCCAACTGGAATGTATTAGCAGTTATTAGATTGATGGCGATGAGACTTAGTTCCTGTCCTGGCCAGGATAAATTGTTATGCCTTTGGTTATCCCAACTTTCAATTTGTTGCCTTTGACAGGTCCAAATTTAATTCTGTCCAATACTTTGGTTTATGACCAACAAGCTGCAAAAGTAATGAGAACCTCACTCACCTCAGCTGTACTTTATGTTTAGAGCCAATTAGCATACATTAGCAATGCTGCAACCTGACAGTAAGATGATTATATATATTTATATATATATATTTATATATATGACCAACATACCTACTTGGAGTCAGCATTATTTACAGCATATTAGCATGCTAATGTTAGCAGTTATCTGAAATAGCTCACTGTGCCGAAGTGCCTGGATGCCTGGTGAGTGTGTGAGTGTGTGCGCCGAATCTGTTATCAAAATGCAACCAGCTGCCATTTTGAAAAAGGTTTCCAAGTGTGGTACACTCAGCGGAGAGGCTGCCTGCTCCTGCTACTGCTATTTAAACAGATGGAGCATTGATGTGCTGCATTTTGATGTAATCAAATTTGGTAGCATTGCAAATGAGAATTTTTCTGATTTAATAAAATGACTGATTTGCTGACTCACTATGTTCAGAAGAAGAACCTTGATGACGGGGACATGGACACGTGTGTCAATTATCTACAGAGCCAGACGTTAATCATGTTGGCCTTAGAGATGTGGAGCTGCTACTGATTGAATGTTAGTTTTCTTCAGGTGGAGACAGGGTATAATAGATAATAAAAAAAAAAAAGGTAAAGGCTAATAAAAGGTAAACTATGTTGGTTTGTGTGAGTTTTTAAAAAAATAGAAAATACAAATATTTGTTTGATGAATTAAGGTCAAAACAAATAAAAAAATATCAGCTGCTAAGTCTGTTTTTTTTTTTTTTTTTTTTTTTTTTTTACTGTGAAAAAGAAATCGCCTCTGGATACTGTTACAGCAAAGATGGCTTCGTTCTTTCTTATCCTTGTAAATTAGTTTTTGCGGCCGGCCGTATCAGCTGTCTTGAGTGACAGACGTTTGAAATGGGGAGGCAAAGGCCAGCACTGAATCACATAAAAGGAGAACACGAAGCTGTCAGGGAGCGGTGGGACAACACACATTTAAACAGCCAACACACCACCGTCTAAACAAGACGAGGTCGAAACCTGGTGTATGGGTGGAGTGTGTAGGAAACGCTGGAGGGGTTTTCATCTCATGAGGGTGGGAGAAGCGGCAGCAGTAATGCAGAAACTATGGTAACCTGCAGTGGTGAGAAGAGGGAGCTGAACCTGAAGGCGAAGCTCTATATTTACCAGTCAGTCTTCATCCCTGCCCTCACCTTCGGTCATGAATTCTGGGTAATAATGGAAAGAATAAGATCGAGGAGCAGTTTGGGATCTCGTGGGACGATTTCCACCGAGATGAGCTTTTCATTTAAAACGCATAGCAGTGGGATTAGGCCAACCAGCGGTGTAACTTCAGCCAGTCACGTGGCATTCAGCCTTTCTTTTCGCTGGTGTCTCTTACTCGCTCTCGCTAACTTTGTTTTCCTCATGTTGTGTTCAGACCAAACAAATTCACATCATTTTGCGTTGCCCTGCGTAATTCACGGACATTCGCGCCTTTGCGTCTCTGCATGTAATCGCGCCGCAGAAAAAATGAACTTCACGTTTGGTTTGAACACGTCGTTGCTGATGGTTCCTGCCGCTGTGTGTCATAACACAGCGGTGTCATTTGTTAAGGGAGAAAGTTGAAGCGCTTGTTTTGACAGAGCTGATATCCTTCATGAAATTGCAGAACGATCGTTGTCATTCAGAAATAAGATTGTATAGCAGTGAGAATCTAGATGGAGTTTTCAGTAGGATTAATTGTGCAGCTCTATAACAGACATTTGCGTTTATAGGACTTAAATTTATTGCAACTTCTTTAAAGTTTTTATATCGGGTTTGCCCAAACAAAGTGGTCTGCACTGTGATATAAATTACTCCCCAGATTAGAACGACATTTTTGTGCTACCATAAATGTTGTGGCTGCACACATCAGTCAGAATCTTCAAAGAGACATGATTAGTATGCGATAAGCAACTTTTAAAAGCTCTCTACCACCTCTCATAAAACAAGATGAGACGTTTGTTGTGTTGATTCCACAAACTGTACGTCTGGAGCTGCAGCGCAAATTCCTGGATTACACTCTGAGGTGAAGAGAGGAAAACACAAAAAGAGGTGAAAAAGTGAAGGAACGAGAGACAAGCGTATCGGTTTCAGAGCTGGAAAGCAAATACTCAGCCCCTCGTCTTGCCTACGAAGCATCTAGACTCTGATCACGACCCGGAGCACAACCCGAGTGTGAACCCGAGTCCTACCCCACCTGCCCTGGCATCCTCCCTCCAGCCTGCCCAGCGTGCCAATAAACCAGCCCTCCTCCTTTGTACTCCAAAACACTGATTCTGAAAATAAGTTTTTCACAGCCACATTCTTTCCAGAGTCTGCAACACTACTGATGCTGCTTCCGTCCAACCCTGGACAACTTCCTGTCTTCACAGAAAACAATGTAAAGTCTGGGTCTGTAGCTTTCTAACTCGCACACAAAAAAAAACACACGTCTATGTGCATACAGTGTACATAAGAAACACGCGCAGATTATCACGTTACATGTGGTGATTTAGGTCCTAACCTTCGTGCTATAGAGGAAGGGCATCACAATGAGCCCGCTGGGATTCCACGATTCACTGGATCACCGCTGGTTTCCCGAAGATCGGTTCAAATAAACAGGCAATCTGGCAAGAAGTGAGCAATACAATGAGACCCGACGGTGACCGACACGACATGAGTTTGCGTGCGTGTGTTTGTGAGCGCGCTCACTCACATATGTACGTCACTGATATCTCTGGGAAAGTGTTCTCTCGCTCAGGCCGGATCTTCGCTGGCAGATGCATTTGCCTGGTGGGACTGTCGGGATGTGTGCGTCTGTGTGGAAAAGAAAGGGGTGGGTGGGCTGTAATCGTGGCAACTGTAAACAGACCTTGGCATTGAGTTCCTCCTTCTTCCCTCTTTTTCGCTGTCTACTTCCCATGTTTGTTGCGTGCCAACTCACGTGTCCGTCGACGTCTGTCACCGGCTGTGAGTAAAGTCTGGATTTTTCTACTAACAACATTGCATGCACATGGGCGCCGCTGACGTGGGATGTGACCTCGAATCACATCGGGAGGAGAGGTCAACAAAAAGACAATCTCAAAACTCTCAACTAAACTGAAGCCGAACAGAAAGTTGTTATAACTTCTCCGATTTATACAGATTGTGTTTTGTAAGTTAACACCAACACCCAAATCTCAGTGTAAAACAAAAGTGGTCCAACATGTGTTCAGAAAGAGTCTATGGGAGGCACGCTGCTCAAATTCATGCCATGACTTCACATAAAAAAAATGAACAGTTACTATGACGAGGAATTTCCTTCAAAACGATTCAGTGTTACATAACATAAAACACTCCATCGCATATTGTACTACGATGTCCAACAGCAGCTTGCGACACCTGTTCTCATGACAATTCCTGTCGTAATCCGCATGAGGAAGGAGTCTGACACTCACAGTGGAAGCTGGCATCATTGTCACGTTTGCACTTGAGCTGTGAGAGGGAAGACCCTGACGTGAACCCAAACCGCTCGCTGGCTCGGCTTCTGGCTCCGACCGCAGTAAAACAACAACTGATCCTGTAAGTGTTTCATTTGGTTAACAAGCTTTGCGTCTTTCTCTTCTCTCTCTAAGTTCTCTACACTAAACAATACAGAGATTTCTCCTCAAAAGAAATCCTCAGACAAAACAAACAAAGTTGAGTGACCGTGGAACCTCTGGAGCTAAGCAGCTACATGCTGTCACACACCATCCAAATATGACACAAATTGTCAAGTTTAAAGTCAACACTGCAGTCACGAGTAAGCAAAAGTAGTCCCGTCCGCTTGTAGAGCGAGCCTCTACTTTATTTGTATCCTGTGCACGCGTAGGAGGATGTGTATGATGTGATACAAGTCCTGCTGATGGTTTCACACTATTCTGCCGATCAACAGCTGGTGGCAATAACATGCCAAGAAACTCAGCAGACCACAGTCAGCAAGCAAATACCGATGTTAAGAATATACGTTTCAGTGTTTCCCCTACAATTTTAGTGGAAAGAAACAAAAAAAAAGTACTCGTAGAACTGCAGTTTTGTCCAGTAACTTCTATATATTTAGCCTACTTATTTCCTGTGCAACCATTTCATTTCAACTCGGTATGAGAGCTGCGAATGCATTTTCCCGTCACTGAAAGTCGAGCTAATTTGTCTGTTTGTGGCCGACCCACCTCGCCCCGCTGAGGCTGTCTGCCTGGGGGAAACACTGCGTTTGAAACTCAAAACTAAACATTTTTTTTAAAATTTGTTTTTGAGGGAGAAATTTGATTCAACATGTTCATCAAAATCTCAAGAATATACACAGTGTTTTATGATGAAACGTCAACTTGCAAAAATCTCCACCACTCAAACACGGGTAATGTTTTGTTTGGAATATGGGTTAAAATACCAACACATGACTCCAGAGGCAGGTGGCTGTGAGCGGCGGCGGAGTCAGCAGAAGGCTAATCAAACTCCTGTTGTCCACACGAGGTCACGACAGAGATTCCCACCTGCTCCCTGACCTTGACCCTTGTGTCAAATCACCCTCAGCTGTGTGCGTGTGTTAATATATACATGAGTGACACTGGTGCTGCTACACTATCCCGAGGGGTTTTAAGGGTCAGAGGGCTGCTGGGGGAAATGGGAGAGTTTGGAGAGGTGGCGACCTTTGACCTTTCTCCATTTCTGTGGACTCAACCACAGCTGCAGCATCCAGCAGGTGTGGCGACTCATTTTCAGCTCAGAGCTGCAGTTCTGAAATGCTGAAAGTCGGAGCGCGTGGAATACGAGTCTCCGTTCGCTCCAAAAACGCTAGAGGATGATACGGCTACTACAAATTAAAATAAACAGCTGCAACTCCATACTCCTGCCCTATTAGCTGCACTTTTATGCATCTAATAACAAATCAGGCTATTTCAGTTTATTATGTAAACATTTAAAACACTTTTCTAAACCATATTAAACACGGGATAAAGTTTCCTGTGAAGAATAAATATGCGGGGAAGACATGATACCCCCACTACGCAGATTAATCGGACATTTAGGCTGCACAGCATCTGAGCACAACATGTGGCTCCAATAGTGGGAAGGCCCAATTTGTACAACTAAGTATGCCTATGGACCACTAAGTAACACTGGAAAAGAACCAAAGTAACACACACACGTGCATGTACTAACATACCACACGGACAGAAGAGAAGTTAGAAAAATCACTTTTTAACTTCTGCAGGCATTTAAATGGTAAACAGATTGAGTTTCACTCCGTGAGAATGACCCAATAACTGGAACTGCGTCCAGGAAATACAGCGGCACAACACCCATAATTAAAAGAATTGCTCATATTGATGCATGCACTGAAGCATCCACTCTGAGTGCTGTACTGGCAGCTGGTGGGGCCAGTCCACCCTGATGGCGGTCTTGTGGGGGCTAGAAGGGAACCTCTCCAAACAGTGTGTGTATTTCAAGCCTTCGTACGATTTTACATAGACGAGCGGTGCACACATACATCAATGTAAACCTGCCTGTGCCATGCTTGTGTGTGTGTTCATGTGTGTCAGATGGGGCGTGCTGCGGTGCCGAGCCTCGCAGGGGGGATGCGCTGTGACCAGAGCTGCGGCCGGGGCCCCGGGGTTACAGCCCTCACAGCACAGCAGCCTGGCAGGCAGCTCTGGCTCTTGGCTGACCTCTGGCTCCACCAGGCCGCCCTCACTCACTCACCTCATTAGCTTGACAGGAGCAACCAAACAAATTGAGGGCATCATGGAGCTCACAGCACTTCCATGGGAACATTATTATTTATTTATTTAAAAAAAAAAAATGTTCCCCCTTCTCTTTCTTTTAGTCATTTTGGTGTATGTGCTCTAAACAAACACACTCCCACACATAAACACTGACTTCTACTTAAGAGGGTGTCAGAGTTTGTGTTTGAACAGACGCAGGCATGCTCGTCTCTCCATGCGATGGGCATGCAGGGACACAGACACATACATTCAACTGTGTTCAGGTTTGTAAATGAAGGCCAGGTACAGCATGACATCATGTTACACTTGAACCCAACTTTTGTCAAATAAAAAAGATGCCCAAGAGGCAAAGTTGAAGATAAGCTTCACTGCACATATGAAACAATGGCAGAAAGGTCGCTGACCAGTAGACATGAATCTAGTGTTGGTCTTCATGTAATTCAAGGAGCAGTGTGAATTATTACATCAACAGGCCCTCATATACACAAAACACACAGCTGAGCAGCTGTCAAACACACATTTATCATAGACTGTATATAAAAATGGACGTAGCTTTTGGGTCTGAAAAGGGAAGTCAATGTGGAAGTGCCTCAAAGTGCAATAACAGAGGGCCACTAGGGGCTGCTTAAAAAAAATAAATCTCCCTGCTATGGGCTCACAAGTAAAAAGCATCAACTTCTTTCATGAAAAACAAAGTAAAATATTTTTTTTCCAGAAATCATTCTGGTGTCATCCCCTAAATTCTGTCCTCCTCATCAGGTTTCTGGTCGTCCTTTTAAAAATAATTCCATAAAGAAGTATATATTGAACCTCAAAGAGAGGTAGGTTTAGAACATGTGTCATTTGATTGATGCGAGTCAGTCTGTCTGTCTGTCTGTCTGTAGCATAACTACGGTTTATCTGCTAAACATCGACCTTCTATTAGTCAATGATGAGTCTTAATTTAAAACACCTTGTCCCTGTCCTGTGCTGCAGAAGTAGTGACTGAAAAGTTTCCTGGTATGGTTAGCTATTTATTTCACATTAAAACTGGGCATTAATAGAAATCCACTGCAACTGCCATGAATCCAAACCGACCACAGCCAATGTGAATAATACAGATGGTAGAGGTTTCATACTCAAAGGACAGGCTGAGAAACACACACAAGCCTAACACACAAATCGATGTCGGGTGAATCTCACCCTATCCAAAATCGTTCCATTACCTTACTGCTGAGTACTTATGGCACACAGTTACCCTGACAGATCTTCTACCGGAAGTTTGGACCCAAACTAGCAGGCCATCGAGCAACAGGCCAGGCAGTGGGTGGCACGAAACCTGGGCCAGAGCTGCTGGTGAAATAAGTCACAGGTGGTGTTAAAGAGGTGTTAAAGAGATGGCAGCCAGGAAGGAGACAGAAATATGGATGTGCTCTGCTATTTCGCAGCCAAGAGGGAGAAGAGCGAGAGGTGATGGAAGAGGAAAGTTTAAAAACCCAGTTTCTACAGAAAGATGCTTTGCAAAAAAAAAAAAAATGCAATCCAGTTTTTTTTCCCCCACCTGATTTCCTGAGAATGTGCACATAACTCCATAGCCGTGCATAGTTTTTTTTTTTGTAGTTCATTGTTGTGGTTACAAGGCCTGCACATATTGTTGTGTTGTTGTTTCTCACCACTCACATCAACTCCCCCAAATGTCAATGTAGGCTGCTGTCAAATGGTTTCCAAAGTAAAAATGAGTGGCTGGTACAGTTAAACATTATTTTAAAGAGACATATTTTTTCTCTCCAGCGAGAGAACAAACCACAAAAAGCCAGTCAATGTTGGACTTATTCAGTGGCCAGAAGCATGACTTCAAAGCACGATGAGAACCAGTCATAGCAATTTGAAACGCCAATGGTACATCACATCTCAAATATTAGGGGTTTTGTTCTGGAGTATTTCTGCTACCTGGTCAGTGAAAATGATTACTGTACTGTACCAGGTACTAGAGCCTTTTTTAATCTGAAATTATTTATTAATTATTTATTACAAGTGATTAATCAAGCAAGCTTACCGATTTACTGCTGATGTGTGTTAAATATGTGTCATTTTATTACATTTGCGTTATGTCTTAGTGTGCTTTAAAACGTAGCTTAAATTGAGGCTTGTGGTTGTTTAAAACTGTAGTAAAATATTTTTAAAGTCCAATTTTTCTTGTGCACTGTAACTGTACATGTGATGAGTAACGTGTGAAGGTCAACATACTGCAGCTTTGGCTTTGGAAGCTGTAGGTTGAGCTTTTTTGTTGTTTGGTCTTCTTGAATTTGGCCAGGTGAGCAGCTAGAAAGTAGGGTGTGCCGTGAGTCAGCAGGTCAAGGTTAGGGGTCAAACAAACCTCATAATAGAGTGTTGATATGCGGAAAACCGCCCAATCAGTGGAAGGGCACAGCAAGAAAGGAAATGGATGGGTGGAAAGGGAAAAGGGAGGGATTATGGTACAGGAAGACCGTGATGAAGTACCATAAAGTATCGGTTTATCGCTTTACCATCTGTAAAGTGATGAAGAGATTATTAAAGTAAAGGAAAAAGAGCGGGACACAGAGAGGCAAAGAGCGACAAATTAGCAAATTTGCCCAATACAATAGATTTTTATATACACATAACCTTAAATGTTTAGTATTTGAGAAGAGAGTGACTAAATGATCGCTGTATGTAAAGAAGTTAAGTGCATTAAGTTTTGCAGAGACTGAAGGAGCTAATTTCTCAAATGTTAGCTGGACTTTTGTTAGCACAAAGAAATAAAGGATGATAATAAAGGTTTAAAAAAAAAAAAGAAATATAACAAAGAAGGTAGAACACTTTCTGATGATTTTTCAAAATTCTGGAAACAGTGTTTGTGTCTCATTCATGGTAACTTAACATCAATGTGGGAAAAAGGTAAAGCTGAAAGTCTCACATGACTTCTGCTGTACTGATGAAAATTGACTGTAAAGTGAAATATCAAGACAACAGCTGAGTAAAGTAAGCTCTGAGACACCAGACAGAGAAAGGCACATTTTCAGGCCATCAATGCCAGATATGAAACATTTTTTTTAATGAAACTACAGATTAAAACACCAGATACCAGAATCCACCAACCTTTCTTCTGAGCCTCGGTCTGTCTCATGCTTATTCCAGATCTGCCACTCGTGATGACAGGAACCCATCAGGCTTATATAACACATGACCATGTGAACAAATACTGTGCATTTTTAGGCCTGCTGATGCTGCTGACGTTGATCCACACTAAATAATTTCAATGCATGCAATGGGCGTGCTACTCCCGCCTCAATTGTGGCACATCAATTTATTTTTAGCTTGCGGTCTTGCGAGTTCTGCACAGCCCGAATTCCTGACCATCTTCCTGATAAAAAGACATGAAATATGATGTGTCCCTAATGTGAAACATACTTTCTGGGCGTGCAGTAACAGAGAGAGAGAGAGAGAGAGAGAGAGAGAGAGAGAGAGAGAGAGAGAGAGAGAGAGAGAGGCCCCCCCATCCTCCTGCACGCTCTATTCTTCAAGAGTAAAAACACCTTCCATCTCAGAGCGAGCGGGCTCATGTTTTGGTGCCGTGAAACATGGATCTCCAGTGAACTTCCCTGAGTCAATCTGGGGTTGAATTGTCAGGCCACAGAGTATTTATTAAGCCACATCTGGGAATGCCATTACAGAGCTGGAGCACTGGCAAAAAGGCAAAGGGAAGGGGATGTGAGTGAGTGGTGTAAAAAGTACAAGAGTGAACAGAGAGGCATAAGAAGACAAAATGGAAGGAAAGATAAATTCAGAAGATCCTGTTTTTGTGTCAAAGTGCCATGTTAGAGGAGGGAGTGGGAATAACTTATGATAACGTATTCTTTATTTTCTTTCCTGCAATCATTTTTGTCTTTCAGGTTTAAACTGGGGCCTCGTTTGACAGCATTTCTCAGTGGTTCTTTCAACAAAACTTAAAACCTCAGGGTGGTTTTAGCTACCGTACGAACACATGGCATAGACCAAAATATTCTAACTTCTAGACATCTGTTCATAACATACAACACTGAGAACAGTGTTTAAGTCATGGCCGTGACGAACACAGCACCAAAACAGTCGAGAAGCAACAGTGTTCACAGCTGCAGAGGTCAGAAATTCAAGCCACCAAACACAGATAATGAAATCTATCCTTGGAATCTGTTTTTGCTGAATGGCTAGCTGTCTCTTTTCTCCTCTCTATCTGCCTATCCTTTTGTGTGTGTGTGTGTGTGTGTGTGTGTGTGTGTGTGTGTGTGTGTGTGTGTCCGTGTGTGTGTTTGTATGTTCTGTTCTTTCCCTGTTGCCTGGAATCACATGAAAGGTGCACACAAGAAGGTCAGCTTCCTGTGCTGGGTGAGGTCCAAGGACCCACTGAGCGTATGAAAGGACTGCAAAGGAAAAGACTAAATGAACTACAGTGGTTACAACGCATTAATTCCTAGATAAAGGTTTGGGATGACGCTTCAAACCGGAAGATCAGTACAGAGGACTGTTTTTGAAAGTACTCCGAAAAGCACAGCCATAAGATGCTGAAGTGAAATTAACTGGACAACAGTGAAAAAGTGAAAAGAAAAAAACTAAAACACTACTCTGGAGCAGAGATTCAGATCTACTGTGTGGTGGTTTTGTGTTTCTGGCTTTTCAAAACATGCAAGACTGATGATGGAAAAAATACTCACACATGAGTAATTTTTCCACTGGCTTGCCTCTAGCAGGCGCTTTCATCTTTGCATGTGTCCAGCAGCAATGCTTTTGGTTGCCCCCTGATTTCGTTGATGTGGTTGGGTGCAGTGAAGTGTTGATGCTAGCTTCTTATGTGAGGTCAACCAGGCTATGTTAGAGTAGTGTTGGAAGTCTGTAATGGTGGCCCGCTCGCATGTGACCAAGGCCCATTCTTTATGGTGTGCTAGGTTCATTGCAGGGGGTGACTGCATGGCTTTGCCTCGCTAAACCTATAGAAACTACCAGAAAGTGGCAAAAGCATTAAGAACAAGCGGTGCAGCCCGGCTTCCTCGAGCACAGGTGTGCTTCACATCGTAGGTGACGACTTGGGTCATGGTGTCCATACAGTAGGAAAAAGTCTAGGCACATTCTGATTGAGGTACACTGGAGAGTGGGCAAGCTTACGGAGTCAGAATTCTACCTTAAAAATAAACTTTTAACCACTTCAATTTAGAAGCATCAGCTTCCCCGCCCCCCCCCCCCCCCCAAAGCTGCCACTCTTTGGCCCTCTAGTGACTCTACGACCAGAGGGCAGTGGATAACAAAAGACAGATACCTACCTACCTACCTTCTTACCTACCTACCTGCCTTCCTACCTACCTACCTACCTTTCTACTTTCCTACCTACCTTCCTACCTACCTACCTACCTTCCTACCTTCCTACCTACCTACCTACCTATTGACCTTCCTACCTACCTACCTACCTACCTATCTACCTTCCTACCTACCTATCTACCTTCCTACCTACCTACCTATCTACCTTCCTACCTACCTACCTATCTACCTTCCTACCGACCGACCTTCCTACCTACCTACCTATTGACCTTCCTATCTACCTACCTACCTATCTACCTACCTACCTACCTTCCTACCTACCTACCTATCTACCTTCCTACTGACCGACCAACCGACCTACCTACCTACCTACCTATCTATCTTCCTACCTACCTACCTACCTTCCTTCCTACCTACCTACCTACCTACCTACCTACCTACCTACCTACCTACCTATCTACCTACCTACCTACCTATTGACCTTCCTACCTACCTACCTTCCTTCCTACCTACCTATCTACCTTCCTACCTACATACCTACCTTCCTACCTACCTACCTACCTACCTACCTACCTACCTACCTACTTGTATATCTATCTAAAGTAGTGTCATACGCTATATCATTTAAAATGTCGAGAGTCAAATATCCTCTTGAAGGTAAGAGTCAAACTAAACATTATGATAGGCCTTATCAGGATAAGGACAAGAACATTTTCTGTTTCATACCAGCATCTTACATTTTGCCTTCACTCCATCTAATCACACAAACTATGGACTGTCGTAAATGTTTTCAAACAGGGCCGCATGATTAATCATAATAAAATCGATGAATCTCAATTCATGCAGCATTTTAATTTGGGACATCAGTTACCTCAAAACAAGCACTCTTCCTTTCTCCCTCAACAAATGACCATTGGTCATTACACAATGTGATACAGAGCAGCGAATACTGGCAGCAAAGTACACCCAGAGTGAGAGCAAGTGAGAGAGACTGACAAAAAGACAGCGCTCAGAAAAAGACCAGTTCAAAGGTTCAATAAGAGATGACAAGAAAGTGAAGCTGATTGCTTTTTATGCTCAGTGATTCATTAAGCTTAAAACTGAGTTTTCCATCTCCGTTGGCCAGAGTTGATGTGCAGGTATCATGACAGGTATCAAGCAGTTCTGCCTGCCCGCTGAGAATTACATGCACCTCGCAGCACAGCTCACAGCGGAAGGGAAAACTACCTGATACTGTAATGATTTGCCTGCTGTTTAAATACGATGTAAAAGAAAACAAAAAAAAAACTAATGGCCTAGGTATGTGTCACGCAGAAAAGAGTCAGCTAATCAGAAAAAAGAGGGTCACTGATATCAAACACATTGACACAAAACAGCCTGTTCTTTGTAGAGCTTCAGAAAAAAGCTTAAGATAGGAGATGTAAAACGTTACCACTAAACCGCTGACTAAATTTCCCCACTGCGAGATTAATAAAGTCCGATCTTATCTTTATTCAGATTGTTGGTACTTCATACTACAAAAATAACTTCTTATGGATATCAAAACTGCAACTATATCACAGGAAAAGTGTAAAATATGGGACATTTAGATTGGCAGACAAAACTGGAAACACATTTTCGAATTAGTGATGCACCATTTACAGCACCGGTTAAATCTTTTCAGCTTGCTGTTATCGTCACTGCGTATTATTTCTTCCTGGTTTAAAAAAAAAAAAAAACTTTGAAATCCAAGTGATGTCATAAGATGAGATCAGATTGATAAGCAAATCACAGTAATTACATTTGTGTATGGCAGTTCAAGTGTGGTCATGTAGTGGTCAGACAAATACAACAATGAAGCCAATGCAAAAAAAAACATAGCAGAAGACTATAAAAGAAAAACTTACTGACTGTTCAGCATTTAATCTTAAAAATATTTGTCTAGCCTCGAGGACTCAGAAATACACACCTGTTATTTCTGACTGTGACCAACTCTACTTCAAAACTACAACATACCCTGGAAATACCCGGAATGCTATCAGTGTTTAAAATCTAGAGTGATTTTATTCAAAACAATTTGGAAACGACAGGAGAAAGAAGGGGAGATTTGCAGGAAATGATGGTACATTTTCTGTTCCAGGACTCAAATGTTAAAATCATAAAGTAATGGAAAATGTAGCCTATTTTGATTCAAATAAAATAAGGTATTAAGCCTGCAGATACATTGCGTCATTGTTTGTCTTAATGTAGCTCTTGGTTTTGACAACATCATGGATCTGAGTGACTGTTCTGTCAGCTGTTAGCGATGAAAAAAGTTCTTCTAATTTGATAGGTAGCTAGAAAACATTAACTGATGTCATCAGTGGATGATAATTGTTCTGACATCTCTTTACTTTGGAAAACATTAAGCTTTGACTAAACCGGCCAATGAGGGCTGAAAACTAACACTCCCGTAACACACACCCTCTTCATCCCCATCCAGCAGTAAACTAAAGCCAACATTTGATTGTGGATATCAGATAATGGCAGCTCTTTTGCAAATTGACATAAGCATACCATAGTCCTATGATGTGATGGGGAAAAGTATTTTGCTTTTCATGGCAGGTCAGTACGGACAGAGCTGAGAAAGAGAGTTATGATTGTCTTAGAGATAATAAGTTAAATATTTATGTCATTAGGGAACCTTTGGGTGGTTAAGTGTGCAGAGAGCGAATAAAGATCTCCTCCCGCAGACTTAACATCCGAATAGAAATTATCATAATAAATAAGGCATTTGTCTTGATGACATTAGTGCAGAGGCCAAAGAACATGAAGCATTTTAACTCGATGACCATCTCAGTCATTTGAAATTAACTGCTGGATTTAATTAATCAATCCATTATTCAATCAACCGAAAATGAACACCGACAGTTCTTATAATTCATCTATCATTGAAGTCATTTTTTAAAAGAAAAACGGCAAAAAATAATTCACTGGTTTCATCCCGATGTCAAATGTTTAGTGGTGTTCGATGATTATTAAAAAAAATATATCTTTAGTATTTGGACTGCTGGTCAGACTAAACAGGATGTTGAAGCATTAAGCATACATTTGTTTTTGGGAAATTATGACAGACTTTTTTTTTTGTTATACATTATTGACACTGTATGGACCAGACAATTCATCAATTTAGAAAACAATTTAAAGATTAATCAGTAATGAAACTTATGCAATGTGTACCAGGCTTACCTCAGTTGCAACTAATAATATCTTATTAAATACACTTGCCTGCAGGTACCTCTGCTTTTGAGTTTCAAGTGCAGCATCTGAATAAATATTCAGCACAACAGGGAACACAGTCACCTCACAATCCTCCCAACTAAAGTTGGACAAAGTTAATACATCTGTCTTCTTGGCAAGAAATTGCTATGATTAGGTCTGCTGGAGCTGTTATGGAAAAAAAACGAAGGATGCTCTGATGATCTGTTACTTTTGCTTGGTTTATACTTATCCCAGTCTATCCCAGTGGACACACATGGTTGATTACATCACTTGAAACTGCTGATGGAGCAATGTCCATTCGGGCAAACTGACTGGTTGTGTATTTAGGCATGGAGAATTAGATTCTTTTTTGTCCTTATGAGATGTAACTTCTCTGCACTAAAGTTTCCAACAATGACAAGATCCATGTTATATATTTATAGCAGTTGTGTATTTAAACTATCCGGGGCCAAATGCATCTGGGGGCCCCCTTAAAAATCTCAAATGTGGTCCTATTTTTGTCTTGCGCTACCCGATTTGCTCGTATAAACATGCTTCCTGTCCATGTTATACAGTAGCAACGAGTGCCTGCATAGATGGTCGCAGCCGTATCTTAAATGAATAATCAATTAACTTCAATCATGGTTCAAAGTAGGGATGGGAATTTCAGGCAAAACTACTATTCGAAATTTGCTCTGCACTATTCGATTTTTCTTCGGATATAGTAAATTATCAGTGGGTTAATGGAAGATAAACAAGCCACTATACAAACTGCAAAGCGATGCAATACCAGGCTCCAATATCGCGAATGACCACTTGTGAGAGAAGCAGTGTAAAAAAAACTTCATCTTAAAATGGAGTAATCATCGCTGTTGTGTTCAAAAGTTGGTGGAGTTATCAGTTCTTGCATGGCAATTGGGGGCCCCCTGGTGGGCCTGTGTCATTTGAAACAGATGAAACATAGATAAGGCTGTCTATGAAACTATCCCATGTTTTTAACAATGTTCAAACCTAGAGAAATTCATAATTTTAGTCGCTTGATATGGCAGCATTTGTGGTGAAAAGAAGAACCGCATCGCCTCCAAAAATGTGCTAAAATAACCAAACTGGGTTAGCCTATCCTCCTTTTGCTGGCTGTAAAACATGTAGAAAAATAGTGCACAAATACTAGTTTATATGGGTGATGACCAGGTTGTTTGTCCTTTTTCTGTGAAATAAAACTGTTGTCCTCGGGGTGGCCATGTTCCCCATTTGTTGTCGCATGTGAATGCTCTCAACTAGGAAATGGGATCTTAGGAAATGAGAACTTTCCCAATTCCCACCTGCCTGAACGCACAACTACTTGCAGGGAAAAACAGGAAAAAACAGATGATATCTCAGATAGTGATACAAAAATGCGATAAACTAGCTAACGTTACCCACTTTTGTATTACACAACAACTGCCATGATCCTGAGCTACTTCCCATTGTTATCAAACTCCATCTTTTGATATTTTTAGAGACCTCTCGCGGCAGAAATTATATAATGTGTATTTAAGGGGGCAAGGGCAGTCTGTACAAATAAAGTTATCAAAAATATAAATAAGACTAAAATTATGTTGGTTTGAGAGTTATAACTTTGATTTCGGTTACTTTTCAATCGACAGCCCAGTCTCACTCCAGACTGAGCACCATGTTCTAATACTTTTCTAAGGCCTTGCCAGGTTTGTCGTTTTACTTCAGCATGTGCATGCAAGAGCATGTGTAATATTTCCACAAAAGAACGTTTCACGTGTTCATTTCAACAGGTGTAACATGTTTAAGCAAGCAGAGAGACTTTGAACAATCATGCCACTGACACAAAACAGAGTCGTCGAACCACAAAGGCCCTGTATAAGGCTTTCATTCTTGCCTTCCATCAGCCTTACACTAACACTGAAGCTCGCTAGTATGCTGGTACCTTCATTCAACATGACAATCTAAATATACTCAGACAATATTTACACAAGCCTTATCTACCAATCTGTCTTTTAAATCTGATTACAGTGCAGTTTGGAACTTTGAGTCTTCTGCACTCATGTTTCTCTTCAGGTCTACAAAAAGGGTTCTGTAGAAATATGGCTCTACACATTCTTCAGCGGTTTAAGCTTTAGTCTGTACAGCTGTATTCACCTGAGGCATGTGGAAGAAGCGGTACACTCCCTTTTTTTCATAGTCATTAAGTTGCGATGGAAATCTTTTAGCCACTCAAATTGATTTAATAGAAAAATAGAATTGTTATAAAGACTGCATTGATGTACATTAAATAAACAAAAGCGCAACTTAGGCTAAAAACCTAATAGATAAAAAAAATAAAAAGGCAGACTTAGCGTATATTACAGGCATATATGCTTTTAAAACAAGTTGAAACTGATGCTATTCAAGTTTTAAGAATCTAACTTGAAATGCATTAAATGTGAAATAAAAAATACTTTTCTTGAACCAAATAAAAAGTCTGATTTATCTCATTCCTAAATCTGTTTATAAATGCTCAAATGAAAGTTAACTACTGATTTGATATTGTCACTATCACGACAATACTAGCAGCAAAGGGCTATGGCCCGCACGCTGCATCATGAGAGACTTCAGTCCTTCAAAAAAACAAAACACAGCAGCAGAAGTTCTGTAGACTTCTAAACAGAAGTTAACTTTTTTTCCTCAAATTTGTTTTTCCATATATCTGGGTCATGACCCACCAATGCACCACCACTCTAGTTTAAAGTCAGTAGCTCGCTATAAAAACGTAACTAAGAAAAATACATGGGAAGAGAAACAGTATTTTTCCCACACTCATTAGATAGCAAGATCTATACAACCTCTCCCATCTCCTGTTTTTTAAGGTGAAGCCAAGGAAGTTCCACAGACAGGAAAGTGTAACTTTAGAGCGACTGAAATGAAGTTAGTGACAAGATGGTCTTTTGCAGGAGTCATGCAGTCTTGGTCAGAAGACAATGCAGAGCTCTGCTTAATCTATATCCTGCTAGTAGACCGTGTCTTAAAAGGTGAATATCAATTGAATAATATCTCAGCATGTATTCCAAATGACTCAAATAGTGTCAGTACTGATCACCAATTATTTTATCAATCTGGCACAAAAGAAGTAAACACTTTAAAAACTGTAAAAAATAAAATAAAAAAATAAAAAACCCAAAGCCAAGATTTTGTTTGATTTCCTTCAGACTTTGAAGTGTGAAAAAAAGTGAAGGAATCGTTAGTAAATTAACTGGCGTGGAAGCAATAACCATGTGTTAAAATTAAAGCAGACAGTGTCAGGTTTTTAATAGCTCTGGGGCAAAAAGTTAACATTAATGAAAGGTAATTGAAATGAGCCTGCTTAAACCCCCTTTGGTGGTATTTGGCAGAAAAGGGAGAAATTAATTTAGTTCTTGGCGGAAACTGCTACAGGGGTGTTAAACTTTTGGCACAGAAATCAAAAATAGACCTACATCATAATGAGAAAAAGATTAGATTGTAAAAACTTTAGTCTGTGTGGGATGCTGAGACACACCAACAGCGCTTTGGCGAGCTTATAATGTTTTATTACCCAAGGTTTTTTGTTTTGTTTTCACAGATGTTTTTGAATGGCTACAGAAACATGGCAAGCATTGTTTAAATGCAAATGTTTAAAAAGAAAAAAAAAAAAAAAAAAAAAAAAAAAAACACTGAATCACCCATTCCATGATTTCACTTGTGGAAGGTTTTATTAATCTTCCTGTGTACTCGGCTGTTTCATAAATGGAGTCAACATTACACGTTAATAACGTGAAATCTCCATTAGATGATACAATATCTGAAGCTGTATTACTTAGTTTCCTTGTTGTCTACATCTTGTGAAAACCTACCAAGTATATATCATTACACACTTCAGCAAAAATAATCTGACCTTAATGTGCTACCAATCCTATCTACTGTAGATAAGGAAAACACATAATAATGTGAAATACACATAGTACACATCAGAATGTATTTGCATTGGCCAGGTCTGGAGGTGGTCTGAATCACATTGTGATCAGATCTCAGCTGTCACATTTATTAATGCCAGGTATAGAAGAGAAGCCAATGGATCTGATGTCATTTTCAGGGGGTCACTGGGCCCAATGACATTATGATACTGGGTGTTTAAACTAATCATCCATATTCACATCAATAATGCCATTTCTCATATGTGGTTCAAGTTCAATTTAACTGCTTAATTTACTCTATGGGGAGCAAAGCAACAGAAAATAATTAGAAAGCAAAAGTACATTTATAAAATAATTTTACTACTTTTATTTATTTATTTTTTAACTCCACTGGATTCATTTCAACACTATAGTAACATTTTCAGATTAAAATGTTATAAAATTCTTTATCTAAATTGTGATCTGTTAACGATCAAACTATCCACGAGCTTTTAAGTAGTTAATTTAAGATTATATTAAAGTAGCTAATATATTGTAAGTATCTGGAGTGGAGGAGGCTTATATGAGGAAAGGTGAGAGCTGTGTAGTTTTTGAGTATTCATATACTGCCAATGAGGTGTTTAAATCTATCTGTTGTTTATCTGTACATGTTGTCTTCTGTTGTTTTCGTCTTGTGCTCGCTGATGTTTGGATTCCCACAATGAGGTCAGAAATCTTCTACTATATTCAGTTTAAACAAATTTTGTTCATCATCCAGACTGTTTAACAAGATATATACGGTATGTATCTTCCAAACACTTTGACCTTGGTTCAGTCCACAGGGACACGAGTCAGCAGTGACTCCTCTTCATTTTCATGATGGCTTCTGGTGAATCCTACTGATGTCATCCAGTTGCCTTTGGGGTCTTGCATCAGAGCCACATGATGCTCCCATGTTCCTCCACTGCTGCATGTGGGTCTGGTTGTGGCTTTTGTATACACACCAGGGACTTGTGGCCACAAGAACACTTTTGTAAACATTCCAGCTTCAGTGCAACTGCAGCTTTCCATTTTAAGGCATCTGTCTGTTTGGGTATGCTTACTGGAACTGAAGTTCTCTCAAGTGGTGGACTTTAAAGCATCGTCTAAGCTTAATGTCAAGGATTTGGGGTGGGTGGGGGGTACGGTAACACATTTGCTCACAATAAAGGATTAAATAAAAAACACAAGGCTTAAAGACATGCCAGTCTTGGAGGATCTGAGAGGCGCCACCACATGTACCCAAACTGACCAGTTAGACTGCAAGAAATGTCTCCACCTACCCCCCAGATTTTAGAAACCCTGTTTACTAATTATGTAAAATGTAAACTAGTCTGACCTCACCTGCTAACTTCTCACTCAACACTTCAGGTGTGATTTACCACAGTGAACCTGCAAAGAAACCAGGATTTCTCTTTCCAAACCTAAAAGAAAGGTAGAAATGTTTGGACCAACCTGCTTTGGTCATGAGCTGAGATACGACACCACACCATGCAGGCAGTGTATCACATGCTTAATGCTACTAGTGTCTTGTTGCTACATTTGATCCTCATCTGCTTTCACCCAGTCAATTTGAGGCTGATACCTTAAACTGCAATACCACAGAGTGCCACTAGAGGTTGGCTCCAAAAAGCCTCCGGCTCCATAGGCTCCCATGCAACTTATCTCATAAAATTTGAAGTCAACAAATTTGTTCGACACGTTTTTTTAGAGTTTTTACAAGCTGAGGTAACTCCTTCATATTAGTTTTCTGGTGGTCCTTCTGAAAATAATCCCATCATTAATTAGAAAATAGGCTTCAAAAGCTATGTTTTTGGGGGCGTGTCTGTTTGATTTACAGCCCCGTGGTGCAGTGACGTTACGGCTATCGGTGGGCGGAACATAGTATCGTCGGGTTTCCAATCGGGTCGAGTCAAATCCCCTGCCCGCTCCCCCCCAGCTCGCCTAAATATGTTCACTTCTGGCTCCAAACCGCTACAAACCAGCAAGATGGCGCCGGCCAAAGTTCGAACTCCAGGCTTCATAACGGCCGTTCACAAAGCAATGGGTGACGTCATGGTTGTTTGCTGCTTGATGGTCCCCCATACACATCTCTATCGCTCAAACTGAGGGACAACTGATACTCAACATGTAGTTACTGGTTATCTTCTCTGTACTTTTTAAGGAGGTAAGACTGAAAATACACAAGACTACTTCAGTATTGCATCATGTCAACTAAACTTTCTGCCATTATCAACCGAGAAGATCCCTGCATTCACCAACCTTACATATAACATCTCTCCCAAACATATTTTCACATGTTCATGTATATTCTGTATAATGATGGAATATAATTTGTGCTGCTATTCACACACAAAAAAAAAAAATGCTGAAATGTCTCTGCAGACACACATGTTGACACAATCAAGAGCAACACAAGCAGCACTAACTGTGAACGTAAAACAAATGGTTCATTTAGACAGTACTAAAATGTATGCTTTCACCATCTCTCATGCAAAGTAGCCATGTGAATTAAAATGGAGCTGGCATGACTGCTGCCTTCTTACGAGAAAGTCAACAAACTCAAGAGCTCTGGTTTAAATCTGAGGGCTGGCAGGGCACTCGGTTGCCTCCTCTCCACCTCCTCCCAGACAGCATGTTCACTGCTCGCCTCATGAAGTTTGGTTGTGGCGCTTGTTTTCTTAGCGCTCCAAACCTCCAATGGTACTGGCACAGTGCACTCCCTGTGCCCTTGTGTTGCTGCTGCTGCCCCCCCCCTTCCCTTCCTTTCCCTTCCCTTCCCTTCCCTTTGCTTCCCTTCCTTTCCCTTCCCTTCCCTTCCCTTCCCTTCCCTTCCCTTCCCTTCCCTTCCCTGTCCTCCTCCTGCTCGATCTGTTTTGCCAGAGGTGTCCTTCTTCGTTAGGAGCGAATGCCCTCTGAAACAGTAAAACACACAGCTGGCCTCTCCAACCTCCTGTGAACCCCTCGCTGCACGTTGGGATGTGGGGCTTGTGTCTGCGACTGTCCTGGTGCCAATCTACAATGTGGCTGGCTGTGCAGTGGTGAGCTGTGCGGTGGACCACGCCTATGTAGCCTGATTTACACTCCTTTCTTCCTGGGTAGCCACTAGACAAGCAGCCAGCTCTTGGAGGGACCAACGGCAGCTTCGGCTGAGGGGCCAAGCCCGGGGCCCATTTGGTTTTGGTTTCCTTTCGCCTGCCACTGTGCCACACCTAGCATGAGTTGGGCTAAATGAGACCAGTGTGTAGATTCAAAGATCGGCTTAAACTGAAACCAATAAAAGGCGAGGCTGTACAAATGCTTCGCAGCCACTCGCAGGTCATATGTCTGTCTGTCTGTCAATTTATTCATGCTCTGCCCGACCCGCCCTGTCTCTAACTCGTTTATGCATAAATTCTTTGCGCACGCTATCGCACTTAAGCATTGAGAGTCAGGAGCCGTGGTCCATGGGCGGACGCTGGCATTCATTCCTTTCTCCCGTGTTACCTCGCCGCTATAGACACAAACGTGCACATTCTTTCCAATGTTACCTTCGTTCTTCCATCTCTCAGCTCTGTGAGAGGGGCGAGGCCTGACTCTAGACTCTTTCCGAATGTTGCCTGAGCTCTGTTCAGAGTACAAGTGACACGGTCAGCTTGTTGACCCCCTGCAAGGTATGAAGAGCATCTTCAAAGAGAATAATTAAGACAAGCCATATTTGACAAGAGCTGAATTCGAATACATTTGCCTTCAGGAGGTTCAGCCTGTTTGAGGCGCAAGTTACTGGACTGTAAGGCTTGCAAACAGAATTCGTTCAAAGAAGCATAGTTAAGGGATTAACTGCATTTCACATACAATTTAGAGGTATAATTGGTAACCTCGCGTGTATACATACTATCTCACAAAAGTCCAAGATGACATATTCTTCCTTTCTAGAAATGACCTGATTATTGAAGTTTGAAAATTGTTCCTTAACTTGCCACAGGGGCGGTTCTCCAACTACAGAAATCACTTCTTAAAAGAATGATTTTAGAAACTGATATGAGCATAACACAATTATGTTTGCATGAATATTTAATTTCAGCAGAATACATAACTTGTGCAAAGATCTAAAAGTTTGTTTTCCAGCAAGGTAGTATCAACATAACATTTACGTGGCATAAAATGAAGACAGAACTTTTTCCACTTAGACATGTCTGCTTGTCCACTCAGTGACCCCTCAGCGGGTACTTGTTTGGACCAATCAGACTGTAAGTAGGACAATGTACCATTTCTTTCAAGTGTGACAGCCAACCATATGTACATATACGCACATGCTCAAACACTCTTGTAAGTACTTGTATAAAGTGCACACAGAGATCTGTCAGAGCATGTTTCCATGAAGCTGGCAGACAGATGGCTTAAGCTGAACCAAACTTTTTCCATGACACATACTTATTTTGGTTGTTGATGGTCCCAGGTGGGGAGCCCCACGAATCACTATGTGATTGGGGGGGAGGGGGCAAAGGGATAGACCTCAGATAAGTGTGCTTACAGTGACAGGAGGCGTCCCTCTGCGTAAGGGCCCATTTAATAGTTCACTGTCACCATGTCCTCTCTTGGAGTCTAATTATTTCTGTTAACAATGAAGAAAAATCAAATCTATGGCTTTATGTTGATTAAACCCAACATGTTCACATGTAACCTAAAATGTTTTTTTATTTGTGTACCAGATCTCTAACAGTTAAGTGAGTTGAGTAAGTTAAGTTTTGTCTTTCAAAAGTATTCAACAGGATTAATGTCAAACTGTGGGATGTAGTGTTCTCTTAGGAGCTTTGTCTTGGACAAAAAAAACAGAAGAATTCACTTCTGCATGGATAAAAATAGCCTTTTGAGAGGTCTGCGTGCAAAAAGGTGAAGGAGTCTCTCTGTACCAGCCAACTGAAGCTCAAAGCAGAGCATTGACAGACTGGACAAATAAAGCTGGTTCTGGAAAGATTAAATCTGGAGAACATGATTAAAAAAAACAAATTGCAGCAACTACAGTTTGGACGTAAAGCAAAATGTTAGTTGTTACACCTTATTAAAGGCTCTTATTATCAATGTGATCCAGATCTCATCTTTCCAGATCCCAGCTCTCTGTGTTCGGGTTTTACATTTGTTTCTGATGAGAAAATTCCACCTCTTTACACAGGTCATGATAAGAAAATATTATTTATCTCTGAGGAACGGAAGGTAAAAGAGAGGGTGAGAAGGAATGAAAGAGAGCCTTTTCAATATTAATGATTTATCAGCAACACAGTCAAACTTACTTATCAGACTTGTGTGAGTGTTGGTGTGCATCATGCCGTTTGTATGTGCCGACTACTTTCGCCATACTGACCTATATCTTGTGTGTTTGATCTTTAATACCTGTGTGTTTTTGTGTGTGTGTGTGTGTGTGTGTGTGTGTGTGTGTGTGTGTGTGTATGTGTGTGTCAAAGGATCATGGCAGCCATAACAAGTAGAACAAAACAAAGACACTGTCTGTTAGGTTTGTGCTGTGTGTGTGTGAGAGACTGTCTGCTGTGTGAGTGTGTGTGTGTGTGTGTGTGTGTGTGTGTGTGTGTCAGCTCTTCTGCGCACATCAAGTAAGAGTAAGCAGTGTAGTGACATGACTGCTTTGAGGGGAATTGTGAATTAATCTGTTTTCTGACAGCACCTGTCATCTCCCAAAGGCTCCCAAAGACAAAGGCTCATCGAACACAGACAGCTCAGCAGCTCTGGATTGGTCCAAGTTATGGACTGTGTGTTGCATGTGTCTACTCGTGCGGATGTTTTAGAAGGGACTTGAAAGAAACAGGACATTGTTGTTGGGGAGATAAAAAAAAAAAAAAAAAAAAAAAAATGCTCTTCTTGCACATGAGCTTTTGTATCAAGTTATAATTGCAAACTAATCGGTTTATATTCTTACAAAAAAAAAAAATATATACATATATATATATATATATATATATGTATGTATATATATATATAGTCATTTTAGAAAATGATCTCAGGGTTTCTCTGGTAAAAACTGGAGACGGCCAAATTAAAGCTGTATGAAAGTTGGAATTAATAAATCTGCTTCCATTACAAAAATATAATTCAGGTTTAGATATTTAAAGCAAAAACACACATTTTCACATAAAATTGTTTCACAATCCACAGAACATTTCATATTTAATAATTACCATGTTATAATAAATTGGTCCAACACTAGGGTTCTGCCAACAGATGATCAGACTGACTATTGACAACTAAAACACCAAGAGGTTTTTTTTTTCCATTCAGGGATATTATAAAATGAGCATGAGGTACTTTTCTTTACTTAAAACAACCCATTTGTGTTCTCTTTTATCTGACAATTCCAACATGTGCGCTGTGCTATCTGACAAAACCTCTATCTCCACTCTCCGTATGCCTGCTGCCACTTCATTCTAGGTTGTGATGATAACTAGATTGTCTGATAAAATAAACCAAAATATATTAAAGACACCAGCTGTGCAGTGCAATGAGCTATATTCCCATTTAAAATGAAAGATGAGACAAAAAGTAACCTCTCCACCCAACCAATCTGCCAAAGCATGCAATCCAATTGTCCATGAACAAATGCTGGTAATGACAACAGGACAAGGAAAAAACAGACAATTGCCCAATTTGGCATAACATTTTGAGTCAAACTCGGGAAATTGGCAATGGAGACCTTTGAAATGATTCAGCCTGCAATGAAGCAATTGGCCAGACGAGGTGTTTTGAGTGGTATTCACATTTCAAGAGGGGGAGAATGTCCCTGTACAAGAGTAAAGAAGGTGCGTCAGGTGAGGAGCAGCGAGGTGGGATATCTTTTGTGGGGTTGTGCACCCTGAATTCATCACCGAGAGTCAGACTGTAAACACTGAGTTCTACTGAGACGTTCTGAGGCATCTCAGGGAAAACATTTATCACAAACAACCTGAACTATGGCGAGATGGCAATCAGGTTCTCCAACATGACAATTGACCCATTCCCAACGTACCAAAAACATGAAACGTTCTAACCCTCACCTGCAACAACACAATCGTAGCTCTCCACCAGCCCGACTTGCCAGATTTTGCTCTGTGCGACTTCTTACTGTTCCCTAAAATTTTTAAACATAAAAGCTCTCTGCTCAAGTTTTAGGTCCATGTTTAAATCTCAAATGCACACATACCACTGTTCACAAAAACGCCTGTAACAAAGGTGCTGATATTCATCAAGCAATTTAACTTAATATTAACTCACAGAAGTTGAAGCTTCCCCCTGCACATCACTGTGACACACTTCGTTTGCACACAACAAGAACAGTCTCTGAACTTTTTGATCACTGTGCATGAAAATTTTGGTAGCCTATATCAGCTTTTCTAATGAGAATTCATTTAAACAAGGCGCATGAATATGTAAATCCAGTCAGCTGTTGATTTTGGCAAGTTAATCTTGTGATGATACATAAAGCCGAGTGCCACCTGGTACCACCGGCAGTGGATTTGATGGTCTGCTTTTTTTGAGTCAGCAAAAGGCAGTTCTATTTAAAGCGCCTGCTTAGTGACCTTCGGTGGCCCAACACACAAAACATAGAGGGGAAAGTACTTGTCTTAAGGAGGAAAGCACAACACAGAAGGTATGTTGTGCTTGAGTGCCATGCCATTGGAACAGAGGAGCTTGTTTCTAAAAATACCCGCCTCCCACCGCATTCCTAACGCGCGAGAGCCTATGCACTCGAAGACCTAACAGCTTGATGGCAATTACTGCAAAATTGCTCTTATTTTCTCTAAGCCTTCATAATTTCCAGTCAACTTGTAATTCATCAGTTGGTGTGTGTTTGCATCAAGTGAGCCGGCAGAGGAAACGGGCAACGCCCTGCTGCTATTTAAAGCCTCAACTATTCCAGGTAGGCCCTGAAACTCTGCTTACTCGACCGTGCCAAACGTTTACCAAAAGTCTCTGTATGACACCTGTGACCAAGTCATGCGAAAGCAATTAGTGAAAACTAAACACAGACATTTTATGTGTAAGTGAGGCCACCCAGAACCCATCAGTTACACAGAGCTGAGCAGTAAAACCATTAAAAGATTATTAAAAATCACTCAAAGTAAATGCAGTTATTTTTCTTAACTTAACTTAACATTAGTGAGCGGTGAAGGAGAAGACATCAAAAAGCCTACATGTGAGTGCTTAGTGTTTACAGACCACATGGTTTTAAACAGTTATCCGGTGGGGCTGAAGTTCTGGTGGATATGTGGCATTTATGTGATTCACTATATACCATGATCGTGATATCGCACATTGTCACGTATTGTCCTTTCGGGGCATTTTATTGAAATGGATGCGAGCGAGCGACAGTAGTTTGACCCCATCCAGGTGGTTTGCATTTGGAGGACGATCTATTTATAGGCCTGTTAAATACGAGCCAGGTGTTGTCAAAAAGCCTGGGCAAAGCTGGCCGGCTCTCTGGTGTCATGAGCGGCATACTTAGAATACACAAGCAAGACTTGGACAGCCACGCCAGCTGGGTAGAACATGTATGCAGTGTTTGGAAAGCCGGTCTGCACCGTAGTCAGGCGAACTAGGCTACATACCAACTTGTGAAAATAAGATTGATAATAAATGAGTTGAGGGTAAAAAAAAAAAAAAAAAAAAAAAAGGACTGCTCAATGTGTTGTAAGTAAATGACAGGTATGACCAATATTGATGGAAAATACAGAATGTATTTTTGCATGTTTTACAAGGATCAGGTACATATTTGGAGAAATAGGCTTCTTCATGTTTTGGAGCTTTAAAGTGTGAGGATGAGACATCTGTAGGCTGCACTCTGATGATGGCAATTGCTATTTAGGAAAAAACAAGTCTTTGCATATCAAAATCACAGCAATAAGACAGAAGCTAATAGTGCCAATTTGCTCACATGTCACTGGTGGATTGTAGACATAAGCATTTGTATGTTTATAAGTTGCATCCTGTCTTCATCTGTTCACAATTACATGCGTGACCCACAAGGCCGCACATAACAACAACTGGCTCACTATGTATTTTTGTGGTTCAGAAACGTCCGCTCAAGAAAATCAAAGCTGCATTTTTGTATGAAAGGTGAATTACAAATCAAACGTATTATTATTCCAGGTCACAGCTGCCAAGTTCAAGCTTTCGCAGGCATACTCTAAACAGACTTTGAGAACTGGCTACCTTTGATCCGAGGAAATAAAGGCAATGCCTTGCTGACCACAGATGCCATCCAGTTGGCCGTCCTCTGGCTAAAATCTTTCACAACTCTTTAAGGCTGCCAACCCACAGAGATCTGCCTACTTCCATTCTCAACTCCATCACTTTAAATCTGATCCTTTGATTCTTGATTCAAAAGACGTATTGGTCAGTAGCCTGGGTTTTGGTCCACCACAATCAAACACAATCCCTCTCCTGCTGGTGTTTTGCCCCAGTGGCAGACAGGAACAGGAAAAGGCAGACAAAATGTTAAAAGAAATGTGAAAAAGTCACATATGTTCACTGCAAGCCACCGGTAAAGATTTTTCTGTTCGGTTCCTCAAGAACAGATCTTGGAGCTGTTTTGTTGTTTTCTTTTACAAACCACAGGCCAGATCCTCATTCATGATGGCAGAAAATCCATTTTGTGTTTTCATAGAGCTGCTGCTGTTCCTGTTTTTCAGGTTCGATGTCTTTTTAAAATTCTAGGTAATGTCCTGTCCTGACAAACTATGTAAATACGAGGGACTGAGACTTGGAAAGCTGCAGACATATTTTTTTCCCACTACATTTTGATGGTTCACAATGTCATAGCGCTCTTGCAAGCACAAAAATTCAAACCTACGGTTATAGGTTAATGTCAGTGCTGAAATAAATGTAAAACTGTTTCAAATGTGATACAATTAAGAAAGAACACCACCACTAACTTACCTAATAAAAGCATCAAGGATCAAATTAGGCTCTTGTGGAGTAAGAATAACAAACATCCGGAGAGCACAAACCTGTTCAATGACTTAAATGCATGTGAAGTACACAGCAGCGTATCACAACAAAGGTTACAAGGGAATTAAGTGAAATATGCACATAACCTAAATACATGGCGTTTATGTAATAATACAACAGTATAATTAATAATGCACAAGCTCTATATGTGTTGTATTTTGGGAGAAACTGAAGCGTATTCAATACTGAGTCTTATGATCGAACAAAGCATGCTGTCAAGTTGTTTTGTCTTGCATTTAGTAGTGGAATGAAACCCTTCATACTGTAAAAGCGACCTGGCTCTCATACATAATAGGAAACTTTAACGCGAGTACATTCCACACTGCCATATGCAGTTTAATTTGCTGGTGAAATGCGTGCTATTGCATCTATCAACGCAGATATTCATCAGCTCTGTTTATACATTTTGGGTGGTGCGGCAGCAGCAGCAGACGAGGAAATGGTACGAATTCTGTTTTAAGAGTATTTTTCTCCTCAAAGCATTCTCTGTCAGAGCCCCAGTCAGCTCTGATTTCCTTTTGGGTTTCGCCTGCACCAGGTTCAGCTCCGATGCATTTAAGGCGTGCTGGTCTTACGTCTGTGGCATCTGTTGAGGAATGTGATGAATGCTGTCTGTGCCACTCTGACACTTGCATGATTTGCACCTAGACGATCTGCTCCACCCTGATGCTTGGGATCGAGGCTAATGTTTATACTTAGATGTTTTAAACACTTGAAGTACCGGCAGCCGAACATTACTATAGAAATGACCACTTCAGACATGTAACACCAAAACAGCAAAAAAAGCTTAGCAAAGTACATAACAAGTAGATATGTATTTAGCTAGAAAGAAAACAGTACTGCAGCTCCCACTATGGAGCATAACTGAATGACCTGCACCTTTTTTACACAAGAGAAGTCAACTGTGCAGCTGCTATTACAGGTGACCCACACACACACACACACACACACACACACACACATTTCTAAGCCGAGCCGTGTATACAGCTGACAAGAGCAACAGTCATACATCATGGTGTGACTTCACGTTATCTGATGGAAAAATCTAGATGTAACTCAAGCCCGAATGAATCTGCAACAGGTCCGAAGGTGTTGCATTAGCATCTCTTGTGTCATGAACGGCACGTTTTGTTTTGCAGATCTCACTTTCACGATACAAAGGTGGATTAGAGATAAGCGCTCATGTGACCGAACATTAAAGTAATGCGATGTGATAATGTGGCGTGAAACCTGAAACCAAATTAAGTATAAATCATAACATTCAAAAACTACAAGGCCAATTTATAGAGTATGTCTAAATAAAAAAATCCACAATTATTTTCAGACATGAAACAAGTTTCTATGTAAAAATTATGGTGAAGACTTGAGCTGCAACAATCTGTCGCTTCAGAAAGTATTTAGAGCCCTTCACTTTTTGCACAATGTGTGTTGTGATTAAATTTGAAATGAATGAAATTGACGTTTTTGTCCACCAGTCTGCCACCAATAACCGATGATGACAAAGTGAAAACATCTAACAACTAAAAAAAATAATAGAATAGGTCTATTAAGGCGAACAGTTAAATATCCTCTAGAAATATATATTTTTTTGGAATAAATGGTAAATATACAACAGCCTTTAAAACAACAAGCCGTAATGCTGAGATTCACAGAGAATCACCTCAGCCCTGCAGCCAGAAGCTGAGCAAACCAACAAGCTCTAGATGATGTCCTGTAAACCTTAAAATCTTCTTCACTATTAAAACTGAATATTGTAGCGAGACAGAAAAGTAAACTGCATTTCTGATTTGCTGACTGCGTTGTTTTTCATTGGACCATCGAGTATAAACCAATGACCTTGCCAGACCCCAACAAGTGAGGTGACATTTGTGGTAATTCTTTGCAAGCTGTATGTGTGGAGAGATGGATTTTGGAAAATAGCTAATTTACATAGATGCAATGTGACTTTCGCGTCAAATCCCTCTTCTTGACATCCAAACTCACTGTAAATTTCCACTGCAGCCTCCGTGACTTTCTACCATATGACCGTGTCAAAGGGTCACAAATCTGGGAACTTAATCCAACTTAATCCCCGTCAATGAGCCATGCCCACATTGTATTTCTGGTTGAGAATTTCTATCCAATATATTGGCCCACAAAAAAGCTATTGTAAGGAAATGAATTCTGAAAACTGATGGCTTCGACTAAAAAACGGTGCAGTCAATAATAAGAGGTTGACTCTGGTTTCTGGACTCCGGGTGTCTGCTATGCATGACTTGAATTTATAATTAAAATTGGCCTGAAAAGAATAGTGTCAAAAGCAATATTTAGCTGGAGAGAGCCGTTATGGCTTGCTGACATGCAACGAAGGCACAAAAGCTGCCTTAAGACCAACACGACATCTTTCCAGAATGTAGTTAATCAAGATCCCATGTCAACACTGGCTGTCACAGAACTGCTCTTATTGAGTTTGAGGAATGTACTTTTCATTTCAACCACAGTGAACTGACTCCGTTCAAGTGGACACTTTTGTTATGATTTCATGGTTTTTGATTTACTCTCTCCTAGGTCATTCTCTTTAGGGCTTTAATGATTGATTAGTTACACCAATAAATTAATCAATCAACTGGAAATAGATCAACATTTACTTTTATACTCCACTAATCGTTTTTTCTCCTTTCAAAACTGCCCAAATGGCTCTCTTTGGGTTTTGGACTGTCAGTCTAACAAATCAAGACACCAAGGAGACAAATGACAGTGGAAGTATGATACGGGACATTTTTCATGATTTTCTGACTTTTCTGAATTTCATTTCATAATTGTTGTTATCTGCAGCCAAAAATGGTACTATAGGCAAATTTAGCTTGGTACGCTACATACTGGTGTTAGTGAAAAACAAGCTCGACATAGCCTATAATATCAGGTTGATACTAATTTTAAAGTAGGCTAATTAAACATTAGTAATTATTATGAGGACAGTGACACAAAGCAAATATGGTAGATGGCTAAATAACTGTCACATGTCTGTAATGTAACAGGTGACAAACAGAAAGTTACTGCAGACCAAGCTTTGTCTGTGTAAATAGCATAGCAACAAAACAATTTCACTGTCCAGCCAAAAGTACACAACACGTAGCTATAGGCAACACAAAGTCCATGTCAGCACGTGCACAGCAAGTAAATAACGTTACTGTTAACCTGGGGCCTGTTTCACAAAAGCAGAATTAAGATATCCAGGATAACAAAGGGCTTGATTTAGCCGAGTCAGAGCACCCTGGCCGAATCTGTTTCACAATTGCCAAAGCCTGGCTGATCAGGTGTGGCTATTTCAAATCAGGTGAAATTAATCCGAATAAATGCACATTCATGGCCGTCTTCAAAAGACCACGAGGTAGATCACAGATTCACTGATGTGAAATGGAAAAGAGGCGTGTCACATGCTTAAATCCCAGTGAGAAACTGCTGAATGGAAGCATACGAGAAGGAAAAGGACAAAATGTGAAAAAGAACACTGCGGCTTTAATTAAGGAGCTCAAAAGGTGTGGCAGAAATAGTGGACTGACCGAATGCATAGTTTCCAAAAAATAAACATTTACCGGCCACAGATCTGAACTAAAACTGTCAGAATTCTATAATTCAAGGAATTATTGACTCAAATTATCAGTTGTTCAAATTAACGCCTTAAAATTGAGCAGAGGAAGTTAATGTTACTCGTATTATTCAACATGAAGATTACAAACCTCTCTCTCTCTCTGTGTGTGTGTGTGTGTGTGTGTGTGTGTGTGTGTGTGTGTGTGTGTGTGTGTGTACACATCATCTGTAATTCATTGTACCTGTGATTTAGTAAAATTCCTTTACTATAGTACATACTTCTGTGGAAAGATAATAAAGATGTGAGAATATTGTTTAAATGCCAAATACACCTTTTAACGGAGCAACAAATAGTGTCTTTGGTCAGATTTTCAGCATCTTCTGCTGCATAAAGAGAAACATGTCACTTGAATTTGTTTTAGCCCCGTAGAGATCATCTGTAGGACGTTCAGGTCTTCGTGCTCTGTGGGGCTGAATCTTGGGAACGCTCATGCAGGCAGTCATTAAGAAAAGTCGAGGGGTCCCACCTTTCCAGAAACACCTTTTTCCATCAGAAAGCCTGTATGTGTTTCATCATAGATGACATCATCAAGAGCACATGATTGTAAAGGGAGAAACACCCATCTTTTAATACTTTATTGACTTCATGACTTAATTTAAAACACCTTTGCAACTTTATTGTCCGTTTCTAATCATCTCAAGAAGTTTGATAAAATATTTATCAAGCCTCAAGTAATAATAGAAACCGTAGTCTTCATAAAGGTGAACTGCTTTTATTATTTATTTTCTTGCAAAACTTCCCTTTGACAGGTAATAACTGTAAGACATTGGTTTCTGATCAGAGTAAACACTGACTGGAATGCACCGGGATTAAGATTGGTCTGGACCAGGCCAGTTTCATAGAATAAATCTCCATGGTCATTTATATGCCACTGCTGTTGTGAAACCAAACCAATCTTAATCAAACCAGGATACCTGGAAAATCCCGGTTTAATCCCTTATCAAGGTTTTGTGAAATGGGCCCCTGAAGTCATGAGTTGGCAGAGCAAGGACACAAACACACAGAAACAATGAAAGTAACGGGGCAGGTGACTCACGCTGTTTGCAGACGTAGGTTGTCTTCCTGTTCCTCGTGGAAGCGAATACAGTTATTATCCATGCAAGTCAAGTTCCGTTCGGTCTCGTTCCTGTGACGCTAAACACGCAGTTGTTATCACTCAAAGCAAGCAAGCTGATATAATTAGCAACGCTGGGAAACTGGCGACTTCCTCAGTTGTGAAATGACAACTAAATTACACTACAGACTCAATGTAATTTGTTTGGTTTGAGGCCAGACTTCTTTTTTTTTTTTTTTTTTACCCAGAATTTCTGACGGTTCATAGTCTTGCAGTGACATGACGGTGAACATACCTGTTAATTATATTTAATTAAAGGACGCCAGCTCGAGTCTCACTTCCAGGTAAACTTAATGTAATTGGTTGAGCAGCGGGGATGCAATAACCAATCATTTCTCACCACCCAATTTACTGTTTATCAAATAAATAGGAATCAATAGTAATTATTAATCTAAAACTGAGGGTGCTGTGATGTGACACATTTATTTTATTATTATTACTAATACAAATTTATCATGATTATCAGGCAGTGCAGTGTTGGAGGACTAAGTACATTTACTTGAGTACTGTATTTAAGTACAAATTTAAAGTATTCATACTTTATTTTTGTATTTCCATTTCATGTCACTTTATACTTCAAGTCCACTAAATCTTAGAGCAAATATTGAACTTTCTCCTCCAATAACATTTGGCTGACAGCTTTTGTCACCTTTTCCAGTGAAAACCATGTATCTCCACATGCGATCATTTTAAATTTGAACATTTGAGATAAAGTAAAGTGTTAACTGATCCTTTATACGAGTTGAGAGAAATTCCCCTGTTTCATAAACTAAATAGACAATTTAAAAATTCTCTTGGATCAGCTGGAAAATGTCACAAAGCACTGTTTGTCTGAACGTTAGTGATACGTAGTTCTCACAGTGACACTATAAACACATGATGCTCTTATAGAATATGATGAATTACTGTAGATTAAACTAACCAACTGTACAGTAGTTCTTATTAGGTCAACCTTAAATAACTACAGCTATAAAATGCACATCAATGCAGAAAGTAATATTAACCCCCAAAAAATCCTGTATAATAATAAAACACTGACAGAGAGCACTTACTGAATAGTAGGTACTTTTGTACTTAAAGTACATTTTATTGATAATACTTATATACTTTTACTTCAGTAAAGTTTTGAATGCAGGACTTTAACTTGTAGTGGACTATGTTCACAATTGTGTTAGTACTTTTACTTAAGAATAATGCCAATTCAGAAAGTTTGGGATCCATTAAATAGTTTGGTTAAAAAAAAACCACATATGTCTTTGTATCATTAGTCTAAAACAACATAAATAAAGACACATGTTATGTTTCCAAACCAAGTTTTGTCACATAACAACATTACTGGTTTAGTTTATTTGCTGCTTATTAGACATATGGCAAAAAACGCTTTACATTAAACCACTTTACATTGTTTGCCACGCTTTATGTTATACAAGCTACAAACTACATAATTGACATTGTACATACCACACTGTGCATGTCATAAACAACACATACAAACATTTGCAGAATTTGTGTTTGGACTCTGGGAGGAGTTATGGGAGCACCTGGTGCAAACCTACCACAAACATTCACAAACCTTCAGGGAAATAGATTGTGATTAGAAAAAAAAAAAATCTCTTTTCTTTAATGGAGCTCCATTATCATGTGTTGCACAAATGTTCTGACCACAGCAGTGACTAATATATTTACGATTGTACAGTGTAATATCTGTCTCCCGCAGGAGTGTTTACAAAAGGCAGGAAATTACATGAGTTTGGAGCTTGTGTGGTTTCCCACGCTGACTGGGTGGCAGGGACAACAGGAAGGATGGCCAATGGGGGCCCTGGACCTCTCGGGTGAAGAAGTCTTAATGATTAATGTGTCCAAAGTTACTGCAGGTAAATTCATACGCTGACAATCCGTGAATTTCTTTCAGGAGTTGAGAAATCTTCTCTGTTTTCAGCTTTTGAAAAAAAAAGAAACATGGTCTGGTTGCAGTTTAACTAAAAGCGTTTTGTCAGACTTATGATTCACGTAGTTCTGTATTAACCCAGAATCACCAGTGTATTTCAGCATTATTATTATTATTCTTGAGAGACTTGGAGCTGCTCTGCCCACAGTAATTTTTCTTTATTGGGAAAATCCATCACAAACTCATTTTAGGATCTCTTCAGGCAAACCCATGATTTAGAATAAAAAGAAGGTTTCCTCTGGACAACATGACAAATTAATGACGTGTCTGCAGTCACTTTCATCTCCATTGGCAGTGCTGTGAATATTTCATCCACTTGGGCAAGCCCTTGGAATACACTGGCAGGGCTAACTTATAGGACAGCTCTGCCTCTTTTTTTTTTTTTTTTTTTTTACAGTCAGTTCTGGTTGGCATTCACTACAGACAGCTTGGCCAGGGGCTCGGGAAGCCGGTCCAAAAGGCCCCTGCCATGTTTACTGTACTGTACAAGCCTCGGCACGGCACAACATGGGTGGCCCCGCTACGCAGTCGCCTTCAGTCTCAGTGAAAATGCGGCAGTATTATGGAAACACCGCACCCGTCTGGCTCAGGTTTTACCCAGCACATAACAAGTTGGTCCTTCTCCTGCACATTAACTATATGGTTACTCTTCAGTGGAGGTTTGCTTATGTTCCTAAACATGGATGTGGGGATCAGCGTAATGAACAGAAAGATCAATAAATAAATAAGATGAAAATAGTTGCGTGGTTTTGGAATCTCGGTTGCTGGACATCAAGAATGGCAGTTGTCTCCTGTTTTATGACCCAGCTTGTAGAGAAAAGGGAAGCAACATAAAACCAGTTCTAATTGGTGGCCAAAAGTTATTTATCATAAAAAAAAAGCGCTCATCGATTGTACAAAATTAGGTGAAGTTTAAGAGGAAACAGGGCGAAAACGGGTGCTGCTAAAATCAAAGAACAATCGTAACAAAAGGAGACTTCAAATAACTTACCAGCAAAAAAACACAAAGGATTAAAATGAAACCTCACATTTCTTCTTTTCTTGTGACAAGGTACAAGGAGCAGCACCTCCAGTTCCTATTGTAACTAGACGACGGGAAAAGTTGCACTTGACTGTGCAGTCAGTTTTTATACTCTATGCCTCTCCAGGTTTCACCAGCATTTCATACAAACAACAAAAGGAATTGCTGTCAGCCGTCTCGAACCCAGCTGCCACGCCGGACCGGGTGCGCACCAATGACACAATTGGACCTCCTTGCAGAGGGGAAGCAGAACCAATCACCAGCTGGGAAACACACAACCTGTTTGGAATACTAAATGGCCCACACTAGACAGGGAAATCAATACATTATGGTTGGAAGAATAACGGCGGCGGCATAACACCTGCAAATATTTGCAATCACCAAGATACAAGAAAGAACATTTTCTCCCTTCGATTATCAAAAATCCAAAATACATCGGGTGCTCACAGAACTCCTGCTGTATGTCAGTCTGTAGCAAATTTGTCACTTTTATCACAATGCTGTTCATTAAAATGCCCCATCATTACACAGCATGGTCATATGGTGTCATGTGTTCGAACGTTTCAGTAAAAATTTATTCGCAAATATAATAGAGCGGCAACATTGATCATAAGTCCTTTATTTAAATGTATTAATGGCATTGCAACGCCTTATCGGCTACATATACCACGGCTCCTCTACCTCGTACGCAAAGGTCAAACACCTAAGAAGTGCCAATTATTGAGTAACTGTTCCACAATTAAAGCTGCTTGTCCTTCAGTGGCCCTAACAGCACCTCAACAAGACAACGTGTCCTATAGTCTTTACTCGGTGTTCCTATCACCATGCATTTTGCATGTGTGCCCAAGGAAGTGTTTGCATTATAAATGTGACATGCTAGCCTACAATGACGCACGGGCATCGCACATGTTCTGCCCTCCAGCGCGAAACAGCACTGCAGCATTCCACCTCAGACCTCACTCAGAGCACATCTGCTGACAGCTGGTAGTCCCTGTTGAACCTGGTGCACCTCACAGGTTGGATTTTTGGACTTTTGCATCAGGTCAGCTCAGGTAATCGGCTCCACGCCATTGAAAAGCTTTCGCGCGTTTTATGACTTGAGCTTTTCTGAAAGTCCACATGTTACATCGTACAAATGGCTGCCAAAACTAGGGTCCAGGGCCCAAGTAGGATACCTAAGCAGGGCTTCAGACTAAATAAATCACTTGAATTTGCTGGAGTTTAATTTCAGTGTTACAACATTTGGCTTAAAAATCACAGACAAACATGAGCTCGAACACACGCGCACACACACGTGCTCGCTCGCTCTCAAAAGCAGCTTTGGATGGCCGGTGTTCCTTGCACCATTAAGCATTCAAGGGCCAGGATGACTCACAGGCGTTTCATCTGTTCTAAGTGTCCAATACAGTCGCTTGCAAAAATCGGACCGACTGCTGAGCTGCTCCCTCATCCGCTCTGCCCTGTTTTTACAAGGGCTCGAAGCTTTCACTGACTCTGCACCCATCCTGTGACGGATCACGGGTCGGTGTAATTCAGCGTGTGCGTTTCAGATGGTAGTCGTTCAATTTTCCTCTGCCTTTCATGTGCTTTTTCTGTATGTGTGGCACTTGCCGTTACTGCCGTTTTCCAAGATAACAACTGTCAAACAAGACTAATTATATTTGGGGCGGAGGGGCCGGCGGTGTCCACATGCCGGTGGGGGGAGAGAAAGAGCGACTGATGTGATTAATGGTACAGTAATGGAAAGGTTCGTGCCTACAGCGCCAACATTTTTTTAATGAATTGGAACTGAGCGAATAAGGGAAAGTGAGGTGGGAAAACAGAGAAAAAAAATGGGAAAACCAATGGAGGATGAAAAATGAGTTTCAAGAGGATAAAACAAAAACAGGATGGTAGTCAATTAGAGCAGCAAAAATAGATGAGGAAACTGTTGCTATTAAAGGGCAGAGGAAGGCTAGGAGGATGATAACTGTAGCGCTCATCATTGGTAGTTTTTCAAAGAGTTGGTAAAGGACAGTAACCAAACATTTTGGTTAGCTTAGCTTGGCGCAAAGGTGGACAGGTGCAGATATGGCCAGGTAGACAGGAACATATCATATAATCTCCAAAATCGATTAGTATGTGCGACTATCGCTCTTCCCTATTTCTCCTGTTTTTACCAGCGCCTGGTTGTAATCGTTACTCCCATCAGAAGGTGGCGGTAATTCGCCTAAAAGCTGCCTGCCAGCCGCCATTAAATAACGCAGGAAGAAGAAGAGCACGCTGCTTTCTGGAGCTTTGTCGGTAAAGCTGTCCCGGTATTAGATGTCCCGGTGCGAACATGGAGAAACACGCAAAGACAACTACAGCCATCAGAAAGTTCTATGTGGAACTCTTTTAAAACATAAATAATGATGAGGTGCAGTGCAAACCATGCAAAAAATGGAATAGTTCAGTGTGAATTTCAAACAGTAGTTTTGCTTGGAATGCCCATACCTAATGCATATGATTACCTGTATTATTATATAAACATGAAACATAGCAAACAAAAACTACAGTATGGCTCCAACAGATAAGAACACACAACCACGTGGTTAAATATATCGGAGTCACTGAGAGCTGCGTGGTAGCGGTTAGTGAGGGCCACACCCACAGTCACCAAGCAAACATGTCCCAGGCCATGTCTGTATTTAAATTGGATGCAGAGAGACCAGAATGATATCAAACCTTCATCTAAAACCTGAAATAGCAGGCAATACTAAGGGGGATTAGTAACTGTAATGTCATTACTGAATTTCAACTTACAACCCTGCACTCATTTGTAAAAAAAAAAAAACGCCAAATAATGGTCAAAAAGTTTCCTCGCATACAAGAAGCTGTGCAACATCCAGGGAAGAACGTTGCACAGCGTTCAACAGCGAGCACACCTTTTATTACGAAGGCTTTTTTTTTTTAACACGGCCCTTCCTGCGTTGCCTGTCTCCCTCTCCTCAACATTTCCTGCTCCCCTGCTATCCTCTACCAACTCCCTAAAATTCTCCTCCCTGTGCATGCCTGCATTTGTTCCCCCACATCCCGCACCAAATGAACAGCTCCATATCTAAAAGCTTTTAAAACCAGCCGTCTCCTACACATTCCCCGAACCTCTCATATTATGCACCCATACGCTCCTCAGTAGTCACAGGTGTGTTCAGTCAAACGCTACCTTCTCATTTAATGTGCTGACTGGTCGCATCTGTCAAAGGTGTCTCCTCTTAGATATTAACTCCGTCACTGTATCTATCTATCCATGGGCGTGTACAAACTTCCTCGTTGAGTAATTGGTGAATAAAAATGTCTGAACAGTCATGGAAAAGAAGACTTTGCTCACTTGGAAACACATTTCCCATTCAAGAAAAACTTCGAAATGCTCATGCTGATCGTTTGTTAAATACGGTGGGACGAGGTTATTGATTCCCACACGATTTAAAGCTTCAAGGATGAGGAAAAAAAAATCCTGAGTCATGCCCGTTGCAGCCTGCTTGTTATCATTGCGCTGAAATTGCAGTCATTATAAAAAAAAAAAAAAATACGGAATAATATTGACTTTCTGTCATGTGGTCACTATGAAGGCTAAACAGATGCGAGCGGGGAGCCTGGAAAATTTGGAAAATAGCTGTGCTTACATCAGCAGCACTGGGGAGGGATGCTGGCAAACAAGCTACTCCCATGCACAGTTTGTTTACACAGACGACACCCAGATCAGAGTCTCGCCTTCTCATTACATGAAATATGCAGCGGGGGAAAAAATGTGAAGTTGTGTTCAATTTGCTGAGTGTGACAAGGCAACAGAGAACAACGCGACTCGGAGTAACGGGGATGAACTTCACTGTGGTGGGATGTGATTGACAGAAAGAGCACTCGTGACACTGAAGACGGTATCTCATTCTGTCACTGCCTCTGAACGTTTGCATGCAGAAATAATTAAATAATATAGCATTTGAAAAACATCTTTTAGCCTGCAGTAAAAACGGCTTTGTGGGAGTTTCAGGAGTCACAGAGAAACCATAGTGACATATTGACTGATGGATAACTTGGAAAATATAACCGTTAATGTTTTTTAAAGTTTCTGACAAAAAAAATAAAATAAAATGAAATACAACTTTTAATATCTTTTTTCCAGGCTGAATGAATTAGATCGTCAGGGTCAATGAAAACAGAAATATTTGCTACAGCTTGCACTCAGTTAATGAGAGAAGGTGCTCATTTTAATTTTCAATGCAATAGAATATTCAGTGAATGAATAAAGTGGTGTCACACGGTATTCAGATCTCAGCTAGGCGTAATCTCTGCACTGTCTGGAGGGACCACAATGAGTTTCTTGAAGAGCCATCACGAGGTGTTTTTGGACAGCAGGATCTGGTTCGTGTGTTGAATTGTTGATACGTAAAGAAGAATAGAGCTAAAGTATCATTTCTGCCACAAAAATTTGCATCCCCTCAAAAGACACCCACCATATTTGCAATCTGACATCTGATCATGAAGTGGGTAAAATTAGATCATGAGAACCCTTTTTAATCAAAAGGTCTCCAATCAGAGGTTCCACATCTACATTTAGAACATTTTAATACCTCCTATAAATGTGGTATACGATACTGAATGTAAAGTAACACAACATAAAGCATCTACATAATTCAGCACAAGCAAATCCTGTCTTAAAAGCTCTAAAATGGAGAACACTTTTCTTCACTCTCTCTCTCTCATACAACACTCACGTCAGCCTATTATTTATAGACTGAGATTGCAGAGGATGACTGGCACCATATATCAAGCAAAAAACAACAACAAAATACTTAATCCTGAAGTCCTGTTTAACAGCACAGACTTCATCCACCTGCAATTAAAGAGCATTCAAATCTTTAAACCAGATAAACCTTTGACAAGGTATTGATGCACAGCCAGCTCTGCTCTACAAGACATTTTAAATCACTCATTTCTGAAAGCTGGTGGATGACACAGATATTACAGGAAGTACAGAAGGAATAAGTGGTTTAAAAAAAAAAAAAAAAACTAACAGGATGGGGGTTGACTGAGTAGGAATGTGACATTTTTATAAGGAGACCATCTATCATTTTTATAGTATCATTAATAAAGTGTCTGGAAAGGGCTTTTAAGAGAGAGCATCTAGACAGGGATTTCACCCGAAGACAGTTGAATAGAAAGGCTGCGTGGAGGTATTCCAGCTCATTCTATCAGAGGGTCATCCCGGGAGGAACACACATTAGCTCATATTGATCAATAAGTTCTGTTTATACTGTATTATAAATATGATGTAAAGCATGATATCACACTGGTCAGAGAACATTGGATAATTGCATAAAAGTTCTGTTTGACCCTGTCTTCAAAATGTCAGCAGAAAATGTATTAAAACCATAAATCACTTGTTTTACAATCAACTTACAAGCATAAACTTCTCCTTCTTGTCTGTGTACTTAATTCTGCAGTGTGTGCTGGAGAATCCACACAGCTCATGTTTGTTTTGTTTTTTTAAATAACTCCAACTTTTTAGTCAGTTAATGTCAACCAAGTGGCAAGAAATGGTGACTTCACCCATTGGTTTGTCAATTGCCGTTCTGAAGCCTCGAGTTCGGCATTTTGGTCGTCGCCATCTTGCTATTTTTGGAGCCAGAAATGTACTTCACCGTGCACTGAGAGTCAACTTAAATTACTGGATCTTCATTTGGGAAATATTAGTTCTTGTCTACAAACTGCTCCTTTAAGGGTGCATGCTGCTGAAGTTCAAAACTGTTGGTATCAATATCTTCGTAACTCTTAAGTTGTAGGACAGACATTTTTAAGATGGTTTCATGCCACAGTGGAAAAGTTAACTTATTGAGTTACAGCAAACTAAAAACGTCAAGCATGAGTTTCAAAGAAGTGAGTAAAAAAAAAAAAATGTTTAAGTGATTCTAAAAATTACTTGATGACTTAAGTCTGACCATTGTCTTTTTGTCGAGTTTTGTATTTAGAACCTAGCTGATTGAAACAATTGTAAACACCGATTCAGACCAAATAAAATCTCACTTCAGCACCATTTTGACCTCAGCGTTTTGGCGTCCTACAAATCTGGACCACTTTCTGTGAGAGCTTACCTATCACAAGTCGGATTACAGTCCAAGTTTTGAAGAATGGCTTTTTCCATTGATGGGACAAGCTTTACAGTTGGTTGAGCTAATCTGTGAAACTTATTTGGCTTCACAGCAGACCAGGTCAGTATATTACCGCTAAAAACGTGCTAAGGTTTGACAACAGATTTGGCAATCCCAAATAAATCCCACCATTACTGTATTTTTTTTTTTTTTTTTTTTTTTCACCCCTGTAGTCTCATGTGAAGCATTGTCTCACAGCTACTTGGAAGCTCACAAAGAAAAGTGATGGATGCTTCATTTTTCAAAGTTTGTTGTCAGTCTGGCTTCAAACCAGACAAGCTTTTCCAAGTTTGACAGCAATGGAAACAGTTCAGTGGGAGAAAGCATGCTTTTGTCATTATGTACTGTGCTACAGCCGACTAAGAATTTAAGGGATAGCCCTCCCAAAATAATCTATTAATCTGTGACAAATTCATATAAAAGCAAATGTGCTTGTTAGAAACACAGCTTTTGCAACAGTAATGAAAATCTTTTGCTCAAAATGTTCTCAGTTTTTTATTCTTTATGCTAAAAAAAACAACCTGATTTTACACCGACAAACCTGATTGTTTGCAAAACCCTCTGGCAAGGTTGCCCACCGTAGCTTTAATTATAAAAGAAAGCAGAAACCTTGGATGGGTTTCAAGTCCCAAAGGAAATCACTTTTTTTTTGTTTAAGTGGAGCTTTCTGTGTAGGGTAAGCCATCTACTGCTCATGCTATACTGCACAACATATATCCTCCCTCATTTTCTCCTCTCTCTTTCCCTTTTTCTCTGTAATCACAGAGTGATGTTTTGACTGGCCAAATCCCTGCCATTTCTCCCGAGGTTAGTGCACAGTCAATCATAAAGGGCTCGGGCCGATCTTTTTTAAAAAGAAACCTCCAGATTATGTTACCTCCACCCAACAGGCAGCTCCACTGATCCCGTCGCGCTCTTTGTGGACTCTGCCAAGTGTGCACCGTTCATGTAGGCTTTCGCTTCTCATGCCCTCCCCTTTCCCTTGTTATGTCACACCCTCTTTTCAAGTGACATATTTAGGTTGGTAATTCAGCCGGGATCAAAGCGCTTTGACTTCTTAAGGGTGTGAGAAAGTAAAGAGTCAACCGCTTTTGCATGAGGAGTCTTAACAGCCAAGACCTGGCAGCACAAGTTATTACGAAAAAAAATAAAAATAATCAAAAGATGGGTTTAGATTCCTGAAAGCAAGACAGTCGGTTTTGGGGGAAAAGGTAGGCGCGCTAGAGCATTATACTATTCTGGAAACATGTAATCATTTGAAAGAGGATAAGGTTGAAGTGAGGACATTGCTGGAGCCACACCTTATCAAAACATAGTACCTAATTGAGACACTGGTGCCTAAACCAACTTTCCCCAGATTAAAAGAAAATGCCCTGTAAAAACAATTCTTCAATGCAGTTGACTTTTGAACTGCATGTCTTTAAAGTAGGACTTGGTATTGGTCCATCAGGGTGGTGAACACCCATGGATTTACAGTGCAACAACATTACTCTATATTTCCAATAATGTGAGGCTTACATTTCCCCCCTGAACAACAGACCGATCCACTCTGAGAAAATCATGCACTTGCATTGACCACTACTAGTTGTTTCTAATTGTAAAATGTGACACAGATACCATCAACATTGTGATTATATGGTGACACACACTTCCCCTTTTGTTGAACCTGGCATAGCAAACTAATAATAACCATTCATAATAATTTCTATCCGGCAGAGTTTACGTACGGTCAACACAAGTTTCCAACCGCTCTATTTTTGGTACCAGTCTCCATATGAGAGGGGGGGAAATGCGTGTAAAGGATGTGGAGATTTCCTACATTGTTAAAAAAAAAGGTGCGTGGGAGACTACCCTCCTGGGACGTGACCGGTTCATCCTCCTGTTCATCACCAGTGTCGCCCCGAACCCAAACACAACATTTTGCAAGAAGGACAGAGGAAAAAGAGGTACATGCCAGCGCGTGACTGATGTAAATATTATTGGGGAAAATGTTTGCCACGGGCAAAGAATAGATAAGCAATAAAACCACAATGTATCGGAATGGAAATCGTCACGGAGCTGCTTCGACATCGCATGGACGGTAATTTATGACTTTCTGCTTGGCGAGATTTGGACTTGGCATTCGTTACGGCTCTCGCTGACTGCCTCGGAGAAACCCCAAAAAGCATAGCGCACGCAAGGGTACAAACAATCACTCCCTAATACTCAGGGTCAAATAAACGTGGATTAGGTTTCTACTGAGCCAGGAGATTCTTGGAGATAAGAGAGCAAGAAGACGTTGGAAAAAGGGGTTGGAATAAGTATTCATGAGGGCTATGTTTCGTCTAATAACAGTCATTAAAGTTGGCTCCATCTCCACATGTAGAATTAACTCCTACAGGTATGCCAGCATCAAAGAACAACATCAACATGCTCCAGGTCCGTTTTGGCTTTTTGTTTCCAGTAGTTGGGCCCTAAAAGCAACATGACTGGAAGAACTCTTCTCGTCTTCTACATGAGAATATCAGCTCCTTCTTTCCATTCAGGATAAATAGTCTGGTCTGTGTTACACTTGGAGAGCAACATGATACCCTGATGAAAAAAATAACACCCGTCCATCTTTGTGAAGCTGGATGTTATCACATACTACTCCCATGCATGGTTGCAGCACAGACACACCGATGTGGACGACTTTATCTTTACGATTTCACTGATACAGTGATACACAGATACAATATTGATGCAGCAGAAAAGGGGATTATAGTAAAGTGTATGCATTTTTATTTGCCACACCAGAGGAATGATTGGAGGGAAGTCATTGGCAGTCAGTTAGTCGGTCGACCACTTTGGTCCACACTGGAGTAAAACTATTCTTGTTCTCTAGAGGGTGAATCCATAAGACTTTAGTGGTCCCCTGTATTCCCATGTACAAGTAAAATTGTAACTATGGCATGTAACATCTCTATATACAAAAGATGAGTATGCACAAGTATTGTTAGAGATCCGTATTCCACAGAGGATGAATCCGTCCAACTTTGGTGATCCCTAATTTTACCAGTACAAGTAAAATGTTCTCTATTGCGGGTAATATCTACATATAAAAGGTGAAAATGCACAAGTATCAATACAGATATTCATGGTCCCTAGAGGATAAGTCTGAAAGCCAATTCATGCTTTCTGTGTTCGCATTTCCGCAAGGGTTCACGTGATTTAAATTTCATCATCTGGCCATGTCCACGAGTGTCCGCACACTCTGTGGACATCTGCGCGCAGCCCCAAATTTTTTATCAAGTGGAGTGTAGGCACTGTAAGCACGCCGACTGCCAATGCAGAGGCTCAGCGAGGAGATTCGCCATTCCACACTACTATAATCCTTCATTAAAAGAGTACAAAGACACACAGATGGCGCAAAACTTGTTGTGGCTCTGTCCTATAATATGCCACCGTCACTTTTGCAACTATAGGCTCGCGTGTACAACATTGTGAAGCAATAACTTGAATCACATGTTGCCATGTGAACAACAGAGTGGGTTCGTTTGTAGACACTGACAGACTTTGGAGTTGCTTCAATTTCCACAAGCTTTCAATCGAAGGCGCCCAGACACAAAAGAAAGTTCCAAATTCTTCAGAAAACTTGTGCTCTGTTCGCCCACTGTGCTGTAGATGGGAGGACAACCAACTCAAGCTTTCATTTTGTACCGTAGCAGATTGACACGTATCCTAGATTGTAGTATGAATGGAACCGTCTGTTTGTCTATGTTCGAAGTCCAAATCGTTCAGCGAGGGTTAAAAGGTCAACATTTTCAATGTGCTTTTATAATTGCTAATTTTTGTTTTTACAATAAGCATTGCAGCCTCACAGAACTAGTATACATCATCAAATGCATCATTTACATGTAGAGTAGAAAAACCTGAATGACATGAAATCGAAAATCTGGTCTTCTCGTTCCCTTTAAGAGCCGTTTCACTCACCACCAGTTTTGTAACAGGACAGAGGTCAGCCCAGGCAGGCTTCTTGTGAGGGAAAATTGTTTGTGCCATATGGGAAAACCATACAATCCAAATATACTGTCAAGTGTAACGATGATCCAGTTTCCCCCTACGTTTCCTATGGAAATTGGAAAACTTCTTGGATTCCCTCGCAATGCTGTCTATGTGTACAACAACACCTTCTGTTACTTGGCTTTTATTGCTCTGATGTCTGTGATCCTTCCACTCGAACAGCTTTTGTCAGTGGCCTCGAATGTGTGTTATTTTTTGTATTTCTCTAAATGTCACCTCGCTGAACAAAATGACAGAAGAACTTTAGCCTCTTAGTGGGCTGACCATGGGAAAAAAAAAAAGCCATTTTCACTTGAATCACTTCTTGTAAAAGTCTCCTTCAGTTTAATCACTTCGCAGCTGGTTGAAATGGCCGGTTGTGCCAGTTTTCCTTCCTGTAGTTACAGTACGAAGACAGCCTGTCCTCTCTCATTAGGAGATGTGTTAAGTCTACAATGTCCCAGAGCGGCCGATGAACCCCCCCCCCCCCACCCCCAGTATTTAGATGTACGGAGAGCGAAAAAACAAACAATGAAGAGAAAGGAGGGGAAAACATTTTGTCCTGAGTGCCGTCCGGTGACTCAGACAGAATAAGAAAAAGAAAGTAATGCAATCGCACATCAAATGCGACTGAATTGCGACAAAAAAAAGTTTACACACATTGTCATACTAGCATTGAACCATCAAAGACCCTACAAATTACTCTCTCTTTCACTGTGTGTGTCTCATAACAAAAGCACATCATGTTATTTTTCAGCCTGGCCAATGAAAGTACTCTCTCTTCTGCCTTTGATCATCAATACTTTATCTGCTTTGATCATTTTGCCAATGACAGATGATAAAACTGGACTACATGACAAGAAACAGACAGAAAAAGAGAGTTATGCTGTTTTGGACTGAAGAGCTTGATGTATTTTCAAGTTACAGCTCCTTAAAGTGAAGATGGATGTCAGAGCTTTGCTTTCACATAATCTAAAACCATAAAATGGTACCAAATGCATTTAAAATAATATTTATCTATAACCTGTTTAAGTTGAAGGCTTCACTTTTTTTCAACCTGCCTCTGTTATTAATCGTATGGTCTTCCTGCTGGTCACTAAGCGTGCTCAGCTCTGACACTGATCTGAAGATCAAAAGGAGAAATGTCCTGACATTTAATTTGCCTCCAGCTTTGATGTCTCTGGGCTTTATCCCCGATGAATAATCCATATATGGCCGATTGAAGACTGCCAAGGTTGTAAAGCTATCATAACAAAGCAGCGGGTTATCTATGATGGGCTCCGTGAGGAGAGAACCTGGAGGTCCTCCACATCCAAAAGTGAGGCGAAGAGACCAATGAGAATGACGCGTACGACTGGCTCGAAATCACAACTGGTAACCAGTGTTGTGGCGCCCAAACAGTTGGGCCACAGCGGGAGAGGGATGTCTGTTTTCTTAAGTCTGCTCGGCTCAGACAATGGCACGGCAACCCGATGCTGGCTCACTGTTTGTCACATCACGGCAGCGCACTGCAACCTCTGCTCAAGAATCTGACAGCAGAAGCAGACGAGTTGAGTCTGAGATCAGGGGGCATGCGCCACTCAACAACTTGAGTTCAGTCTATCTCTCTATGGTTACCTGGCTGAACATTTGATCAGGGAAAATCTGATTTTCTCACCACCAAAAAGTCATATTTAGTGTAATATTCAGGTGATATTTGAGGCTATGACTTTAAAATACACGAGGGACTGTTTTTTTCTTCTTTTAAATCTGTTGATGAACAAACTTTGGTGTATGTTAAGAACATAAAAAAGAGAAGAAATAACAATAGTAATAAACTTTCCTAAACTTGAGTTACAAAGTGCTTAACATAAAATAGGCCATTAAACAAAACAAAACAATATGTGAATTCAAACAAGCCTTAACAACACAAAAATTATTGTAAAAAAACAACCATTAAAACAAAGTAAAACAGGGTATAAAAGATATAAATGTCGATCACTAAAATCAGCAAAAGGCTCTAAGAAAGTTTTAAGAAGAGATTTAAAAGATGTCACTAACGCTGAAGACCTGATTTCCTCAGGCAGCTCATTTCATAAGTTGGTGGGGGGGCTCTGATTGAAAATGCTTTGTCACCTTTAGTTTTAAGTCATGTCTCAGCAACAGATGAAAGTCTTTTGCCTGAGGACCTCAGACTACAGGCAGGCTGGTATAGAGCACTCATGTCAGCTAAATAGGGAGGGAGAGAGGCCATGAAGAGTCTTAAAAGTTCCAAAAAATTTATGTGATCAATTTTTTGCATTCCTAGTTAACAACAGGGAGTGTACTATTTATTTCCAATTATCATGACTTGTTATTCTGAGCTGTTGTGATGGAATAAGAGTGCACAAGAAGTCCAGAAATCCATTCGGGAAATGAAAGACTGTTAACAGTCATTAGAGTTGTAAATCTTCTGTTTGTTAAATCCCAGTTTTAAAGCCAGCATGGAAATGGAAAAATCCTGGAACAGCAAAAAATATCCAACAGATCAATGAAACCACCCGCTGCAGTTATTACTTGTCATTTCAGAAATTCAACACGTTTGTCCCTGTCAGGATCCCGTAGGGGACGTGACTCAGATTTTCCAGTGGTTGTGGCTGTTGGCAGGACTTGGTCTCACCCTCTGAAGTTGAAAATGCTCCGGAGCAGGTCAGCCGTGCAGCGTAGGTTACCACAGCGATCTAGCCTGTTTAAAAGTGAGCCAGCTTTGTAAATTCCTGACTCGTGTCAAAAGATAAAGGGAAACCCCACTACTGTCACTTTGTGTTACAGGCCTCAGGTCCAGTTGTATGGTGTCAGGGTGGTTGGTGATTGTGAGCATGTGATGACAACATCTGACGTTTTTTGCATTATAAGCCAAGAAGCAGAGTCATACCAGGTTTCATACTGTTACATAGAAGAAAAAAAAAGGTCGTAATTAGGCACTAAAAACATCACTGTAAATAACAAGCTTGTAATTATTTACTCATCAATCGGCCACTTGACCAATGAATAGAAAAGAACTGGGCAACCTGATGGCTGACGTGTCCAAAGTTTGCTAGGTAATGTGGTTGAGACAACTCCAAGAACATGTCCTGTACACACATCTTAGCAAATTTTTTGGGGAACAGAGGATGCAGATGGTGCAGCTGCTTCCAATTTTTTCCTATGAAGGAAGTCAGGGAAAAAAAAAAACCAACAAAAAAAGCTGATCAATAGGCTGTAATAAGAGAGACACACCCATACTGCAGACAGTCCATATACCCTGTCAAAATCTGCCAAGGGTGGGGTTTCCACTCTTTACATTCCCACCTCTTCACTTTCTCTGACAATTGCTTCCATAAAATCTTCAATGATTTTTTTCTTATGAAAGACGTTAAAGATGTCAAATGGCATTACACAAGTTGGTGATAATCATCGCCTTATTTGCTTGAAGTTCATAGTTTACCTTCAGGGTTTGCAGACTTGGAATTTTGTGCAGCGATGCCCATGAGCCACGAGTCATTCCTGCCTTAAATATTTCAAGAAGGTTATAGGTTTAATAAGGCTTCCTGAGAAAACATGAAGCTGAATAATAGGAGTAATTGTAAAATCAAAACTCTCAAACTGCTGCAGCCCAAAGAGACTAAACTACCGTAGAAAGCTCAGGTCATGGGACAGCTACAGTTAAAAGGTCCCACAGCTAAGAAGCTCTTAGAAGGTTGTTAAAAACGCATTTGTTAAGCACTTCATAGCCAAAACACAAACTCCCCCAACAAGATTTATCTAATTCCCCCTTGGTTCATGACTTATGATTTGGAGAGTTAACATCTGCAAACAGACTGGATTTACAACTGGAAGGAAATAGTTTCGAACAATTCGCAATCAGATTTTGGCTTGTAGTGATGGTCATTGTTGAGGCTTCGCTGGGAGTGTGAATCCACAGTGACACGCTTTTGTAATGTGGCTTGATAATGATGTTTGTATAACTGTTGTGGGCCCTCTTTGTGCAAGAATAAGGACAAGCATAAGGCAGTAGGACTTGAGTACATGGACTGTATAAATTGGATGTTGTGTTGAGCGTCCTTGCCCCAGAACAGCTGAGTCAATCACTGCGACCCATTACGACAACAGCTAAACAAACACAACAAGGCTTCTCCAGGATATTATATTGTTGTCCAAATGCTGCAGAGTGACATGTCGTGATCCACAGCAACACATTGTGCAGCCAGAAGCACACGGACTGGGATTTTTTATTTAATGTGTACAACGATGACAGAACTAAATGCAATATTTTTCAGTTTATATGACTGCATCGATACCATACTACTTCAATTTTAATTCCAGTGTATGTCATATGTCATAATTGGTCACATTATACCGTAAAATGGGATACGATGCCATAATACCTTTCAAGAGTGAAACTCAAAATGCTTCTTGTGCTAAAAATCAAAGTTGTAAAGGAGTCAATGACATACTGGACTGATGTAATCCGACATCTCCCACAACAGAACATAAAATCATAACAAACCACTCTGATGGGTATAGTTTTCTGTAGGGTTAACTTCTATCACACAGCTCTTCTCAACCAGAAAATGCAAATACTGGACTGAAAGAGGAGTTTTATATACGGTATAAAGCAGCTGAAGACAACAGACAGTCAGAACCACTAAGTTTTAGATCAATGCTGACTGATTTATCAACCTTCCTGCTTTTTTTTTATGCCAATCGGGCAGTGATAAATTGTTGTAGTTTATTTATATTTTAAGCATTATTCTGTGATTGCTGTCTATTTAAGTATTTAGTTTGCTTTTGTTGATCATCTCCAAAGTTGCAACAGATCGACTCTTTACCAGAAACAGACGTCTGTTCTGTTGCAAAGTTTAAGACTCGTTCTCCACCAAAATCAAACAACCTTTTTTTGGGCTTACTCATTTGAAAGAATCTCTCTCCTGTTAGTGCCTCTGAGCTTCATGTGCTTGCCACCAAAATACCCCACACATACTTTAAAGCAAATTTCCAGGTCAGGAAATGAGCAAACTGTCAAGTGCTGCTTGTGTGGGTTGTTCCATTTCCATGAAAATAGGTCCCTGGATGTTAAATTGCATACCCAATGGGTTGATTATTGCATAATCACCTGCTGGGTAAGTTCAGGGCAGATTTAGTGCAATCTTCTTGATTTTAACAGTTACTCAAAGAACTTTTTATCATGTCAACCACTACAAACAAGTGGAAACTCCAAGCAGCAACCAACAGTGACGTCACCCACTGGTTTGTGAACGGCCTCGATTTCAGATTTTGGTCGACCTCATTTTTCAAACCGAGGAGCTACGTCTACTTTTATATACAGTCTTTGCAAGGCAAGGGTCACGTGAACAATGGACACAGCCAAAGGACTCAGTTGGCTAGTTTTTGGTAGCCGTGATTGCATGTCATCCATTACTATAAACTGAACTGGAGATCATAACACAACTAGCCTTGGGAAATTTACAAAACTTTCAACAATAAGGAGAGGAGAACCACATGAAGTTGTTAATCTTCCAGTCATGTTTCTTATTCCTTTCATCTTTGTCTTTTGAAAAATGTGATTTGGCACATTCACGTCGATGTTGCACATTAGATGGAGTGTCAGTAACTGTCAGACTAAATCATTTCAGTCGGTGTTGGGACAGAACAACAGCGCTGCTGTAAATTTAATGCTGGACACCATTCATCGAGCATGTCCTCCCAAATGCAATTCATTTATTTTTAAACATTAGTTCTTTAACATGAATCTAAATGAATCTATCAAATGAATCTAAACAAATCCTGACAAAGAAGTTCCAAACCTTACACAGTAACACAACTTTTCCATGGAGACAGGAGTGGGGTGTGTTCTCCTCTGTCTAAATCCGACAGCTGTATTTGGAGACTGAGGGGAGCATTAGGTACGGCACGGAAACTATTAATTGGACATGAGTAAGAGCAAGAACTCCAGACCGGGAATGGCTCTTAGTGTGACCTTTTCACACATTAAGTTTGGGGTTGGCTAGCTACATTACATGATACTTTTCCTTGTACTGTTTGGGAAGACCGTGTGAAAACAGCCTTGCGACAAAGTGTGCACAATAACACTGACCTTGAGTCACTGTGAGAGGAACAAGGACGTTTTTGAAGTACCTATATATTTATAACAATTTCCAAGCCCAGCATTCCTCACTTTAAGTATGCACGGTGATATCCTGACAGAGACAGAAGCATTACCTACATCTTGTTGAGGAGCCAATACTTTGGCATTGAAATGTCACGGTGGAAAAAACAACAGAAAAAAAGATGTGACATTTCAGTAAAGTGTCCTTGATAGAAACATTTACCGCAAGTACCCAATACACAAAACTCACATGAATTTCAACTGAGCAAAATCTCCTGTGACCACAAGACACGTGACACGTATTTTGGATATGGGAAACATGGTTTTGGAACATTTTCATACTGTAATGTGTGAAGCCCATGTGTAACCTTTTACACTTATTTTCCTCATGTTATCATACGTTGCAACCAAGCAGCAACCAACAGTGACGTCACTCATTGGTTTGTGAACGGCCGTTTTGAAGCCTCGAGTTCGGAATTTTGGCCGGCGGCATCTTGCTGGTTCGAAATAGTTTGGAACCAAAAGTGACTGTATTTGGACGAGCTAGGGAGGAGCCAGCCGTGGTTCTGACTCGATCTGATTGGAAACTCTGCAATACTACGTCCCGCCCACCGGTAGCTGTAACCTGACTGCACTACAGACTTGTCAATCAAACAGAAACCCCCCCCCCAAAAACACATCTTTTTAAGGCATATTTTCTAATTAATGACGGGACTATTTTCAGGTTGACCGCCAGAAAACAAATAAGAAGGAGTGAGTTTAGTTAGCAACACTGAAATGACTTGAATAAAAATGTAGTGACTTTGAATTTGACCAGACTAGTTGAATCGATGTTTTTTTCTGTAAGGGGATCGATCACTCAACTCAGCAGCTTATCTCACCATCTACAGAACATTTTAGCATCTTTATCATCATAATGTTTTGGTTTGCTCTCATTAACCTTATTTTGAGCGTCATTTGGCAGCTATTTTAAGCTAAAAAAGCTCTGATGTTCTCTCTGTACGCTAATTAACCTGATCCCTATGGCAGACACACATCAGCCAAAACATCCTTGTTATTTCAAAAGATTTTATAGAATTTATTTTTCATTCAAGTTGGGGTAGGAATACCTCAACAACCTTAAAAACAATTCTGAAACAATGCCTTCTCATAAACTCATAACATTGTTAGCTCTATCGTATTTGCTAACATCCAGCATACATCAGCATAATTTATTTGGAGCTGTGATCGTGCCACATGACAAATGTACATCCTAACTACCTTTATTTCAGCTCTGTTTTGATATCCTCCAACTCCTTGTGCTTTCATCTGCTGGATATTTGAGTGGTTTGCACTCAGTAGGTGGTATACGCCGGATTTTCGCAGCCTTTTTTTTTTTGTTATGAAAAACGGTCTGCGCCTGCTGAAAATGTGGTTTCCAAAACATAAAGTAAAAAACAATGAAGAATTTCTGAAGTAGGTTTTAATTCTCCACGTGACGTCTTTTATAGCGGAGCCGTAACTTAGCGCAAACATTAATTGCTGCTTGAATGTGACAAACAGGCCGTATTTTAGCATCCAACTCATCTTGTTCTGCTTCGCACTCCATTTTTACTCCTCTGGCATGTCGTTTATTATGGTGACGGAATAGGCTTTATATTATTTTTTGTCCAACATGCAATCTTCAATTTTTATGAGGCTGACTTGAAGCCATAACAAGGAACAATGTGTGTTCCTTGAAATGGAATTTACTGGGTAAGAAAGCCACAGGGGGGCCCGCCCACCAGCTCCACTATTTGTTCTGGGGCTGCAGAGAGATATGAAACAGTTGGAAGAGTTGTGGAGCCCACCTATGGACTGACAGTCAGAGACCAACCGGGCCTTATTAGGGCTGCTCCTTTGGCCCCGTTCACGTCTCCACATGGTCAGGCACAACAAAGACGTACACACAACTACTACACACTGCATGTCACCAAAGCAATGCTGTGCCTAGAACATGACATCACATGTTTAACGACAGCTGACCGCAGCCCCGTCCTCTCTATCCAGCCAGTCTCCGAGAAGCCTGCCTACCCGCAAGAATTCGCGCAAAACAATATCGACGATGATGATTATCAGGAGGTGGAGGGAGGCAAGGAAAGAGGAAAGAGGGAAGAGGGAAGAGGGAAGAGGGGGAGGGGGGTGGTGGGTGTTCATTTTTAATTCCTTCCTTCCAACTGGAGTTTTGGCTGTGCTGAGTGTGGGGGGGGGGTTGCGTGGGAGACGGGGTGTGATTGTCACCTTTTTCCTTTTGACCGCGGTCCATCTTAAACCCCACAGCTGGACGTGCACAGGCCTTCTCCCATCAGCCAGCAGCTGGGCTCGTCAGCCAATCAGGCACCTGCATGATTACCGACAGCTGGAGAACTGAAAAAAATAAAAAAATAAAACGGAGCGGGGACGACGGGGGTGGGGGTCAGGGGTGGGGTGGGGGGTCGGGAGAGTGGGGGTGAGGGAATGAGGCTACAGAGGCAGTCGATGATAAGAAGGGACGCAGCATGAACTGAAGACAAATGAGTAAAACAGTGTCATCCAGACAATGTCGGGGATTGTGGTGGTTTTCTTCTTTTCTTTTTTTTTAAACATCATTTACTCCATCTTTCTGTTTCGCATCGGATCCTCGCAGATGTCCTTTATTGCCATGTTGTGGGATAATTCTGTGAGGTCACACATTCGAAGGGTGAGGACACCTCAATATGAAACACATGCATTGGCCCTTTTTGGGTGTAATAAGTATTTGCTGGAGTTAATAAAATCGTGACAACGACTTGGGCCGCATTCATGGACGTTTAGGATGTTCTGTCCCGCTTTGAACCTGTCTGATTTTTTTTTTCTTCTTCTAATTGTATATGAGTCATGCACGGTCTTTATGAGTGCAAATGGCACTAAGGTTAAACTTTATTTGAGAGGCGGTAATGGTGCTCCTCATTCATTGCCTGAATGAACTGGAAATAGAAAACGCCTGAACTCTGAGTAGCCTGAGGAAGCTAATTGCTTCTGCCATCCTCCAACATTTTTCCTCCCCTTGTGTTTCGAGCACGGTCTGAGGCGCACTGTTTTCCCCCGTGACCTCTCGCAAACTTTTGTTTCCTCGCAGCGCCTAACACACATGACGCGCCTGCTATGCTTTCAAGTTCCTAACCATAACATAGTGAGTGTTTTTAATGACACTTCTTTTGGTTGTCAGACTAAAGGCAGCACCTCTCACCTCTCAGTGGCTTTCCAAGCCGTCTTGGTTTTGATTGTGCTTCCTCTGCTCTGCTCTGAAATCCACTGCGGTTATGAGAACATTCATCACTCTTGCCTCGATGGCTTAAAAGTATTCCAAAAGGAGAGAAAGGGGAATCTATATCCAAGCCAAGTACATTTTGAGGATTTTTATTTTACACGCAGTTCAATCATTTTGATCTGATATTTGTATTTTCCGAGATAATACAGTTGCACATTACACACTTGAAGTTCATTATAATTATTGCAAGCAACTGTTTCATTAAAATTATGAAAACTAGTACATTGCATATGCTTCACAACTGAATAGGTCTGTAATGAAAATAAAAATTGCCTGTATCCAAGCTGTTCCTTCATGTTATTATTCATTCTTTTACACCAATTAACAAAGTGGAAAAAATATTATATGATATTTTTAATTACAATCCCACTTAGTATTCATGTTTTTTTTTTAAATTATTTTAAAACAGAACAACCAAGTTCAATTATCTCCGGGATAATGACTCTCTAACGACTTCCGTTTTGACTGCCAGATTTCAGGATTTTTTTGCAGCTGGATAAATTGTAGCATCCTCAAACATGAACGAGGAGATTGATAGAAAGTTTTTGAGAATTTGGAGCTGGCCATTGGTGTTTCAACAGAGTACCCAGGGGGCTTACGCACATTTTCTGTGAAATTGAGACAGACAATCACCCCTGTTCTGCTTCTCTTGTCTTTTCACGGCACAGCTTCGTCATTTGAAGGAGTTGGTGTCTCGTCTAATAAGCACAACAAACACTAACTATATTGCCGTACAATTTACCATTCACAGTCATTACAAATCAAAATCAAAATGACCTTTTATCACTGACTGTGTTTCATTGAGTGTTTATTTTTTAGGTGCCTTATCAAATTGGCAGTATTCAACGCAGCTCTGTTAATACTGCCTGACCAAATCCTGACATTGCAGATGACAACGTGCTGCTTTCATTCGTACACTAAAGATGCTTTGATCAGCTCTGATATTTCAGATCGTCTCGAGACATCCCCGTTTGCGACATCAGGTGCATCTCTGAGTTGACGTGCACACACACACTGCAGGTGTTTTCGAACAATGGCGGCACAGAAACACGGACAATAAAACCACTGATGCTTCCTGTCATCATTTTCCGTGAAGTGAACGCGCTCGAAGGGGTTAAACCTTTCAAGGCGAGGTGTTGTTCTGGAACGTGCAGCATACGGGCAAGATGAAAGCCGGGGAGACAGCGGTGGCGGGCGGGTGGGGGCGGCGGGGGGAGGTGGTGGTGGTGGGGGGGGGGGGGTGGTAGGCAGTGGCAGCACCGCGGCCTGTTTTTTTCCTGTATGAATGCCGTCTGGATGTAAACACAGCTGCTGTTAAGGAACTCATGCATGGCCCATATACCAGCTTAGCTGTGTGAAATGAACTTTGACCCTGCAATGAGCCTGCTCCTGACAAGAGAAATGAATTCTATGCCATTCCGGGGGGGGGGGGGGGGGGGGGGTCCACTTATGTACTGCTGTGCCTCTTTCCTCAAACCACGCATACACTTCACATGCATGCCTGTGTATGTGCGCAGGGTCTCTTCCTCTTGTACATATATGCCACAAAGTGAAATATTCATATTCTTTTGGTTCCCCCTCAGCATTGCCACCTAAATCGGACCATCTGGCCTCGGGAGCCAAAAGCATGTTGCAGAGAGAAGGGAGCAAGGCCAATATATATATATATATATAAAAAAAAAAGAGAATAGACGTGAATGAGGAAAAGAAAAAGTAGGGCTATGCAATTTTAAAGAAAGTCCTGACACTGCTCAGCGTTTTTTATCATGGAGTCTGTCACGGCTGAATGCCTCGATTAAGGTAACTTTTCAACAGCGTTCAGGGATGACATCATCGTTTCTGAAAAGAATGACTCTCTGAATGACCCCCCCCCCCCCCCCCCCCCCCCCCGCACACACACGCACACAAACACACCCACCCCCCATCTCCAAGTAGAAGCATGGCATAACGTGCATTTTTCTGCTTATTCCAGGCTGCGTGATGGCGATGCAAGTATAATGGAGATAAAGCAGAGGAGAAAAAAAAAAAAGGCAGGAAACAACAATAAAGATATTGCAGATAAGGATGAGGTAGTGAGAGGAAGGAAGGGTGGAAAAAATGGGTCCTAAAGGTGCAATAATAAAAGATATAAAAGGGCAAATGCTAAGAGGATGAGATGAAAGGATGGTCAGCAGGTTTTCCCACGACGCTCTGACTCTTAAAAACCTGAGAGAAAACTGTGGAAAAGTTCAAGGAGCAGCTCCCAGCGAGAGCCGGCATATCAAAACACAGCAGAACATCCAAAACAAATCCAGCACACAATCCTACTGCAACACTTTAAGTGAAAAGAGAGCCGGACGGTTACCACAGATCGATAATCCCTCAGAAGTTTCGTAAATGTTTTTCTTTTTTGGGTTACTGTGTCTTTTTGGCCACCGCTCTGTTTGTTTCTTATTGTTTTGTGAGGGGGGAAGATGCTGAGCAAAGACCAAGTCTAATCTAAAAACACAAGAAGTTTCACAGGAGATTAAATAGTGTGGCCACACTGTGCCTACCTTCCCAGAAATCCTGGGTTTATCTTGTGTTGAATTCACAAGAACATAACAGTGCTGGTAGACAGCCCGTGCTCGATGTGAATAAATAAATAGCTAATTAGTTTAACTCGGCCAAGAACGGAAAATCCCTGATCCCCCGAAAGACTGGAGCGCACAAGTGGAGTCTAACTTTGCCTTTGATTGATTATGGAAAATAATACTAGCCACAATTGCTATGGTTACTGATGGCAAAGCAAAGTGTTCTGCGAGTAATGGAAGTAACGCTTGCACACTTACATAAGTGCATCTCAGATGTGTGTGGGGACGGTGCTGTGGAGCAGAGGGCCAGGACTTTACATGTTCAATGTACCTTTGTTACCATTAGCTTTATTAGCTTCATTAGTATTGGCATGGTGACCTGACCAGAATGAACAGCTACCAGCAATCCAATAACTTAAGCTACACAACTTCACTGAAGTTACACGTGTCAAGGAGCTTCAGTGACAATAAAAGAATATATCGCTAATAACTCCGACGTTTTGTGACACGGCTCAGCCTGGGAGCGAACAAGACTTCATTGCGGTGGGCAGATACGCTTCTAACCTGAACAAACCAATTATTTTCGAAGGCAAAATTTGTCAAAGCAACACAGAGAAGACTTCTAGAGTATTTAGAAATACATGGTAATAATATAAAAAGCACGACTGGCCAGGAAGCCTGAGGAAAGAGATGTTCGATGTTGGTTTCGCAGGCTGTTCTCCGTCTGAAGAGCGGACGCCTCACGCAGCTCGACCACAACTAGCGCTCACCTGAGCAGATACTCACCCGTGCGTCGCAAACGAGTAACTGCACAGTAACTGTTACAACTTAAAATCACTGTAACAATACGTTAAAATCTGGACTTTTTTTTTACTAGTATATACAAAAATAGCTTCACAATTGTGACCATACATTTGTAAGCGTCACACGAGCGCTGTCTTCAGGATGTATTTGCAGTTTTCTGCAGATTAAGGTGTTTTTTTTTTTTTTTTGGTGGAGAAAAGAAGCCGGCCAAGAATCGGGCCCCGCGGCACGGGGCCCACATAACCCACATTTCACAACACACGTGGGCCCAAGCTACGGGGGGCTAGTGGGCAGCTTACACCAAGCTCAAAACTGTGGGCATTGTGAGGGCTGCCCAAACTCTCAAGACTTTAATTTGCCATCACCCACAACCCTCCAGGTTTCCATTCCAAGGCAAGTGCAGCGTTTATTCATCCAAGGGAGACTTCAGAGGCCTGCACAAGTGCATAGGTAGTAGATTGGTGTTGACCAGAAAGTTGGACAGACGTGGTGCTCTGAGACTGAATGTTTTGTTTCAAGCTCGTTCTTGCCACATCAAGAAAAAAGATGAATCACTTTTGGTTTCAGAGATTCATAAATCTTAACTCCGCTCACTGATCACCAATCAACAATCCTTTTAGAATAAAATGTATCTTTTCTATTTTTATTTATTTATTTATTTTTTTTAACATATGCTATTATATGCTTCATTAGCCAGGCAATCTCAGTTGAAATGTCAATGGAGAAGCCAAAAGCTGGAAAAAAAAAGAAAACCTGAATGGAAAATATCATGCTGGATAAACTGAAATCCCCCAACACTCCACAGGGTCATCAGTTTGGATGTTGGTTTCAAATCCATTGTGATGTAACTAAGCGGCAGCCAATAGCAACGTCATTCATTGGTTGGTGAACTGCCGTTATGAGGCTTCGAGTTTGGATTTTGTCTGTCGCCATCTTTCTAGTTAAGAACAGTTTAGGCAAGAAGTGACCATATTTGGGAAAACATGGCTTTTTGAGGTTTATTTTCTAATGAATGATGAGATTATGTACAGGTGGACTGCCAGAAAAGTAATCTGAAGGAACAACTTTGGCTAACAACACCATAAGAACTTGTGGAAAAATGTATTGTCTTTCTATTTCATGATACAAATTGAATGGGAGTCTATGGAGCCAGCACCTAGTGGCCCCCGGTGGTATTGCTGTTTATGATACATCCGCATTGGCCTCATTTTTCAGATTTTTCTGAAGCTACATCCACTGTTATATACAGTCAATGGCTCTAACAAACAATAACAGTGGTGTCACTAGATTTCAAGGAACAAAAACAATCTTAGAGCTGGTTATGTATTTACGCGTCATATTTATGCGTTGCAGAGATAGAGAGAGAAATGCTGAAGAACCATTCATGTTCAAACATGCTGGTGGCTGAGATGCTGAAATGCTGAAACTGACAGGAGCTCAGCACTTTTATGATTTATATAGATGGGGCATGTGCTCAAGAAACGCACCCCGAGATGAAAGGATCACCTTACGTAGAAAGACCAGGATAGGTGAAAAGGAGGGCAAGGCCCACAGTAAAATTAACGAGGGAGAAATTCATACGAGGCCACAGAGTTTGACCCCAGGCTAACCTCTCAATTCCTAAGGCCTCCCACCTAATGAACGACACTGAATTTGAGCTAAGATTACTCCTGGTTAAGAAAGATACCAAGACACATTAGACTGTGGTGAAACACAATATGAATAGATCGTTTTGTTTTAGCAACTGGTAGAAAATTAGGGCAAAGAGGGCTTGGATGACTAAGCCCCTATCTAGCCTCAAAGGCCTCTATGTCCTCATCCTTGTCATGGATGTAAATTACTGGCACCCACATTAAGAAGGCTCGTGTAATTGCTCATCTTGTTCCGCAATAGAGGTGGGAATATATTTTGATGTTGGAAGTGAGCATGTGTTCCAGGCAGCATGTGGTTTGTGGCAACTCCGAGGAGGAGGATTATCAGTTTGCACCAGCTTCACATTTCTCAACATAAAGTTTGGGTTTCGGGTTACCAGACAAGGTGAGAAGGGGTTTTGTAATTCAATTCCTGTGGACATGGTGCACTTATATGAAGTAACCAACACCGCTTACTTTTAATCCTTCTCAGTTAAGATTGTAATAAAGGGGCTCAACTTGCACCACTTTAGTCAATCAAGTTTATTGCCGTGAAGGTTCATGACGAGGCTAATGAAAAAGGAATAATGTGGTCGGCAGTAAATGGCGTAGAAATGAAGTGAGGTTGTTTTCTCACACGACTGAAAGGTCTTAGGTTTTAACTCACTGGAAATTTCTACAAAGTTCACAAGCTGCGGGTAGACTGCGGCTAGTCGAACTCAAATGCATGGGTTGTTTTCCTGCATTTAAATGTATCTCAGCACTTACATACCTTTTAAAAATGTATTAAAACAATAGACATGTTTTTTTTTAATTATTATTCTTTACCATAATATTTCTCAAGGCTGACTGATGAACTGCAGGTTTATGCTGTTTTATCTTGCACACAACCCACTGTACTGTTTCACATAGTGACACCTACCAAACCAAAATAGATTTTTATACAAAGTGTGTATCTGCACTGTTGTATTGCTGTCGAGCGTGGACAGGTGGACAGGTGAGGTATCTCCTGTGTTTTTTGTGGGTGTTTTTTAGCCAAAGCGCTTTGGATTATGGACAAACTAAAGACTAAGACCATCCATCAGCTTTTAGAAGTCGTGGCGCCTCTTTGCTTTTCTCCAGCTGTGGCAACAGCAGCTAAATGGCAAAGTTTTCCATGAATTCCCAAGTTGGAAATTTGGCCCGGAAAACTACTTGTGCGTCTATAGGAGCGGGATCAAGGCAGCTGAGGCGAGTATGAGATCTCCTCATCAGTCTGAACTCCTCTCGGGTCTGTTAATTGGTCACATTTTGACTATTGTGCCAGCAGAGCACATATTGTCTGATATAACAGACGGTATGTGACAGTTTTAAATGCCGACACACATAATCTGAAAAGAATCAGCCTGGAAGTTCAGACGATGAAATGGCAAGATGGAAATCTTTTTCCTTCTGCAACCATTTATTCACAAATCTCAGTGGAAGATTTGAAGGAGGTACAAATTCCAATTTACAAGATAATTAATAAGGAGTTAGCGCAGCCACGGTGGTAAGTGAGTCCAATAGAACTTAGCTCATATTGTAACTTATATTTGTAAACATATGGCTTTGGTTGAAAACGCTAAAACAAACCTTTTACTAGACTATACAACAACGGGAGAGTAACAAACAACTTCAAACAAAACATTTAGAAATTAAATGATATGTCATAAATGTATGATAGTGTGAATGTGAATCCTGAATGTAATGTGAATCCTGTGCTTTTTTATGCCTTTATGTAATGCCACCCTTTCCTGTAATTTTGCGAGGTCTCTTCTGCAAAAGTCATTATGCAGGCCTGAACCAAGACAACTTGAAGTTTAGGTAATAGTTGAATACAAGTATTACAAAGACATCTTTTACTCTGTTTTGTAGAGCTACCTTCTGAAAATTGATGAGGTGAATTATCTGTTGGAGACCCCTTAGTTAAATGGCGAGACATTGGACGCAGATATGGAACCCCCTGCCTCCCTGACAGAGGAGAGTATGGTATCATCGGCGTACGAAGGGTGATCAGAGGGAAGGCGCCTCCCCAGACTATGCAATTTTCTGATTTTCAGAAGGTTTAAAAAAACAACAAAACAAAACAAAAAGGATGGAGTAGTTCAATCGCCGAACCCATTCGATTGGCAAAATTTTGAGTCGGGTGCAGCCATACTTATTGTCTTTCTTTCCAAAAGTTAGTCTGTGTTTAAAGAAGCCAGCAGAAAATGGGCATTAGTTAATTAGCATAAATAAAAAAACCGGTTCTGGCACTGTCTAAAGTTCATAAATAAGTGTACAAATGAAACAAACAACAACGCTAAGCTAATTATCTGGCTGTAGCTATAGCATACGTAAAAGCACTGACATGTGAGTGGCATTGATCTTCTCTGGTGCTCAACTCGCAAAAAAGGAAATAAGTGTATTACCAAGATGGCAAAAATATTGCTTTTACTTTGAAGGTAATAGTGAGAGCCATAAAATGTGAGATAAAACATAAAAACCAAACGGTGTAGTCAGGCTTAATTTGTTGTTCGGATGGTTTTCTCCTCAGGCCCGGACACGGTCTGGGACGCTCGGCTTTATTCAGATTTCATTGTAAATTCTGTCACTCCTTTTTGTTGCGACGGAACTGGGTTACCGGGTTTGTCTGCATCCGCTGGGTCAGGTTGTGGCCACTCAGTCTGCATGAGCAACGTCTTCCTCGCTCTTTAGTTGCACACAGAGGCCTGATAATCAGCAACTGGATGTCGCCTGTTGGGTTTAAAGATCGCTGAGAATTTTTGGGGAATTGCTTAGAGAAGTTTTACATGACGCTTTACAAACTTCACATCTGGGTCCCGGCAATGTGTGTAAAGCACACACAGCACAGTTTTGACCCCTGGCCTCCACCGGCAGTAATCTTCCACAAAGACTTGAGATCTGTCATTTTTTAATGTGCCAGTTCAAGTCGCTCTGAATAAAATATATAACAGCACTAATGCCCAAAACCACAATCCATTTCCCAGTGAAAGACTGCATTGGAGTGTGGGTTCTGCAGTGAAAGTACTTAATAACTGATTTATTCATCTTGGGAACAGCTCTCTATTCTGTACAGACTGTGGTGAGAAGAATCAAAAACTATGATGAGGAGTTTGCTTGCTGGCGAATAAATATGCTTACTGTGTCTCACAGCTGAAAAAAAGACAAGTTAAATTTAGTCTGGTTAAATGATAATGATGCCAAGCTATGAATGGTAAAATGTGGTACTGTTGCCACTCTTCTATGCCATTCTTCTGTTATGAAAAGTACACGGATTAAAATGGGTCAAGAACTGTGCCGGGGGACATCGTGAGGGAGAAAAACAGATTTAAATTAGAGCTATCCAAGAAAGAGACTGACTATCCAGTCAGCCACCGGATGTTTAATATCGGCCTCTTCTCTGATGAGTTCAGGGACGCGTGGTTTTTCAAGTGGGGGACACAATGAACTACATAAATCTGTATTTTTCGTCGATTACATTTACATCAGCCAAACCAATTTAGTAAGTATTACTAGTAAACTAGTAAGGATTACATTGGTTATTGAGTGCTTTCTATAATATTAGTATAGCACAAAATAGGTAATATGGGGGAGACCTGATTGCTGATTGGTTAGGGTGCAGACCACATGGGGATAAGCACTGTCAGCAGTGTGTCTGTAGCTCAATTCCCAGCTAGCAGAACTTTTACTGCATGTACTGCTCTCTTTCCCCATGTTTCCTGTCTTTCTACACTGTAACTATCTAACAATAGCCAAAATACCAAAAACCAAAATTCAATAAAGTGAGCTTTTGCTGTAGTTTTAATGCATTAACCAAGCTAAAATCATATTGAATTTCATTGATAGAGAAATTTGTATTTAAACCGTGTGTGCTACGGTGTGTCACGTAATGAAATGCTGAGTTGCAGTAAAACCAACGAGGTAAGGCAGCCTGCTGTCTATACAGCCTGACAAACAAAATGCAGGGCACGGTAATATATAATGCCAACTAGACAGGTAGAGCAATATTTTTAACAGTGACTGTGGCTGGAAAGTAAGAGATCTATGATCAGAGAATTTTTTTGCAAGAAAATGAACCCGTAATTATAAAAGTCAGGAGGACAGGAATAGAGAAGTCATAGACTGATTAAATGGACTGTCAAAATACACAGCATCTCATCTCTTTTTTTCTCTGATTTGTGAAAATTCCTGCTGTCACGTTTTGACTCACACATTTTACCAACTACTGTTGCATAATTGTAATCATCCACAACAGTTCCCAATGATAAACCAGATGCATTAAAAATTGAAATCACACAAATAACCAATTTTGGTAAATCGGCACTCTTTTTGGTTGTTTATACTTTGTAACTCGAAGAGCAAAGCCGGGTGTGAGTTCCAGTCCACTGACATTCACGTGTTGAATTTTCTGAGGTCATAGTGAGGCATCTAAAAATGTGGGATTTGTGGGTCCTGACTCAGTCAACGAGTTATGTTCTTTTACTCTGAAGATCAGTCACATTTCCTGTGATGCACGACATGTGTAAAACTGCATGATGGTGGTATCCTGCCTGTCTCTTTGAATCCTGTGATATGTTTAATATTGATGCCATTTAATCCGTGCACAGCTGTAGTCACTATGATGGTCAGATTATGAGGAATTGTAATATTTTGTCCTGCAAAGTGACTCTTCAAATGCCCTTAACTGTTAGTATGTTGCATTAGGTAGACATACGGCAACTTTTATGCATATTCAGAGTTTCCCCTCCCATTGTCTTGGGACCCCTGAAAGAAACAACATCGGAACGTACTCATAGAACTGCAGTCACGTCCAATAACTACAATCTACCTGCCTAGGAGAAACACTGATATTATATTGTGTAATGTGGAGATAAAAAAGTAATTACATCTTAGCACTTTATATATTTATATTTCATACGTAGATATAGGCATAAGTATTTCATGGTGCAATTATTATGAACAAAAATAGACCATTAATGATCATCACATTTTCCTGAAATGCCACTATTACTAGCAGATTAAGTCTTAAAAGAAATGAGGAGATGATGGCAGATGAGAATATTGATCCCACTCTAATGTCTTTGTAGTAAACAGGAAGCTGCCACCAGCAGCAGGCTAACTTAACACAGCAGAAATACTGAAAACAGGACAAAACAGCAAGCCTGGTTCTGTCTAAAGGCAGCACCACCCACCTCCCAGCACCTCTAAAGCTCACCAAGTAACATTTTATATCTGGTGTTCAGTGGATTGATCTGCTAATGTTAAAATAGCAAGTCATGGCTGTGCCTAGTAACAGTTAGACAGACAAGCAGAGTTCTCTGGTTGATCCCTCGAGGGCAATCAAATTAAATGTGGGATGTGCTGCGTTCAATAACCATGATACTCATTGTAATGGAAATTGCTTCAGGGCTTACAGAGCCAGCTGACGTCCAGCAGATGACACAGCCGTGGCTCGCTGACATGTTTCTGACCTCACGGTGGGAGAGGATGTAGATCAGTGAAGGCAGAAGAGGAAACAGAGCCGCCGCCCACTCTCAGGCTTCCACAGAGCTCCTAGGGCTATTATGAAACGTCCAGCTCTGCCGTTCAACTTCAAAACGACTACAGTTGAGCTGTTTAGCTTTCTGTGTAAAAGGTAAAGGCATGTCCTCTAAACATTTTTTAACGGCATTGAGACATAAAGTGAGCGTGACCCAGCACGTAGGCAGATGTATTATCTTGGAGGCCATGTGATGGCAATCATTCCCAACATTTGAAGAAACAACAGCAACACCAGCACTTGCAGATTTACAGCAGATGACAGTCCGGTAATCTAAAGCATACAGATGAAAAACGGAAAAAAAAAAACCATAAACATACTCAGTGAAACTGGTGCATAAATTGCTGTCACAAATTACAGAAAAGATGGCCAGAACTATGAGAATAAGGTTGTCAAAGATGAATTTATTAAGCAATCACTCATTTACTATAAATGTGTTTTGGATTAGTTTTGGCTGTGCATATTCTGCAGAATGAAAAATCACTCTTGGACCAAATAAGAATGGTATGCATTGCCAGGATAGTAGTCAAAGTGTTGTAATGCTACGGATTTGAAACTTTTAATTGTGTGCTTTGGACTTCGAAACAATGAAACCTTCACTAAACTCTGCACTCAGGGTGAAAAGACCTTGAGAACCTTTCTGTAAATTGGACACGGAGGCTGTGCGATATCTACTGTTGTGGATAGAACATTTGCTTCTGAGTGTTTTTCCCCCTCCAAAATACACTTGACTCATCTCCAGGAGATGGTGGGATACTATCCCCCGGGGACCTTTGATAGAAATTGATCTTGGCGCACATTTGAAAGACTTTCTGCAGAGGTACGTCATTTACACACATTGCTCGCTCTCTGTCTGTGAGAATACGCTCTTCCACTGTCCATGCGAGTGCTGTAATAGGCCTGGGAACAAATGAAGCATCTGCCCAAACTGTGGTTGCTCCTAAGCAACCGTATCAAAGTAAATTAAAAACAGACTGGCACTTAGTTACCAACTAACCATGTGAACAGTTTGTTTTACCAGAAAAAAACAAAAAAAACTTGCTGGCCACAAACTCAGGCAGCCAAGGGTTAACTGCCACAACAACATCTGTTTTTGAGTACTTTGACACTTTGGGAAATGTTTGGATGACGAGATAGATACTACTTTCATGTCTGTACGACAAATATAAAATTAAAACATCACCACAAGACAGCTTGTTTTTTTTTCCTCTGATTTCAGTCCTTGGATGTTGTCACAGTTAAAAGGAATAGTTTGAACACTTTGCTAAATGTACCCATGTGCAACCTTACTGAAAATTAAATGACAAAACTAATGAAGCTGTCATATTATTACGTTAAATGTGAAGCAACATGCATGAAATAGTTAGCATAGCTTAGCATATAGGATAGAAAAAGGGGAAAATAACTAGCCCAGCTCTGTCCAAAGTAAACAGAGCATCCTGCAAAGCTCACGAACTGACACATGATGTCAAAAACTGATGTGCAAAAATGATCATTTCTGGGGTTATGTGTGCTGGAATAGTTCCAGCATGTGATTCTACACAATTTTGAACAAGATATAACATGTTTATAAATAAGCTTTGTTGGTGCTAATTCGTGCTTAACGGGCAGGCACATTTTTTTCCAGTCTTTATGTGGAGCTTATTACCCCCTGGCTCTGGATTCGATTTCAACAGGCAAACATAAAAGCATTACAATTTTCTTTGATCTAAATAAACATATTTTCTCAAATTAAGCTTTGCAGTAAAAGGTATAAAATATTTCAGTAAGGTACAACTCTCTCTATCCTATTCTGCCCATTTATGCAGCTCCTAAATTCATCCTCTGTCTGAAACAAGACATTTGAGCTCCTGACTCTTTAAGGCCCCCCTCCCCTGAAGCTCACTTTCTTCTGATTGGCCAACTTCCAGGAACTCATTGCTTGTGGCTGAATGCAGACGTCCACTTCTGGACTTGTGGACCGAGCCCTTCGGACACTAAGTACTGTGACGTGTTCACAGTCATCACGTCAAGTCTGCGAGGGTACGAGTCTGAAATTGGAAAAACTACAACTTCAAACGCTACAACTGGTCCGTATTGTAATTCATTTTGGGCTATTAAATCTGTAACGTCTCGTGAAGTCTGCTCTCCAAACAGACTCTCTGCAAGTCCGCTTGAGGCCCATGGTGGACCGGATGAATTGTAGTTCTGAACAACCCTCAGCACTCGCACACTTCCCCAGAACGCGACTGCAAAGTCCACGGGTCTACAAGAGCGCTGAAGTCCAGAAATTCAGAATCAGCCTGTGAGTGTTGAATAGAGCGCCCAAAAACCTGTTAGACATTCTAAAGCCGATGAACACGAGGAAATCTAACGAGCTGAGGTCAGTTTGTCGTGAACTGATACATTTGAAGCTGGAGTTTTTTTTCCTCATTATCTGAAACTTTGGCCATGTTTAATATAAACATTGAAATATTATATGTATAACAGAAAATACAGGAAAGTGTAATAGGTCGTCTTTAATGTTTTAACATTGGTTTTGTCTTCATTCAAATTTCTTTCCAAAATAGGCTGTTAACTGTTTCTGGAAATGTGACAAAAAAAACTTCAAAAGAAGTCTGTCGTCAGAGGCTCTGCTGCTCATCAACATCCAAATCAATGCGTGAACAGGTGATCAGGGAAAAGTTTTAAAGTTATGTTTGTATTGCTGATGTTTAAATGAAAAGTGGAGAAAATGTGATGCTCCTGTCGTCTCTGAGGGGGGAGAACATTACTCATTCTCTTTTCACGCCCAACGTTTCCAAGAAGATTTGGAGCGATACCGGCTTTTGGAAAAGAATTTGATCTCGATGGGAGTTCCTCTGTTTTGCCAAAGGCTTAATGATTTCAAAGTTTTAGGTTCGGCCGACTTGTGCTGTCAGCTTTGACAAATTACGCTCAGGATTTTTTTTCCATGTCAAGTATCACCCCACTGGTAACTGGCAAGTCAGGAATCCCTTACTGGGCACACCCCTCACTTTGTTCCCCACCCTGTCGCCGTATCATGCTCAATAATCCGGCACTCGCTCCAAAAGTGTGGGTTAATCCCATGGGTAATACGTTCTGGTTTTTAGCATTACCTTCACAGCTCACGAGGGAAAGCAGCAACTTCAGCAGAATCCAGAGTTCAAAGTTGAGGTACATATTTCTCCTCTTCCCTGCAGGAACTGCGGTCTCCTCCAGCTGTGCTGCTGAGTTTTAGGGCTGGGCGCGCTGCAAAGTGCATCCAACAAGTGTTACAGACAAAAAGAGCACTCCCTTCGAACTTCTCTTGGGGGAACGACGGATGACTCGGTTAGGTGTGTGAGCCTTCACACACCCTGCTGACAGGCCGGTCGGTTCCAGCTCGGCGGAACACAGATGCTCATGTGGATGTGTGTGTGTGTCTGCGAGGAGACGTCCTTGCTTCTGCTTATCAACACACAACAGCATCATGATTCATATCTAGAACCGATGTTCAGCTCAGAGCAGGGAGGGTTTCATCCTGCAGTCTTTACTTTAAGCAGACATAAGCCCGAGTAATATCTCAAAAATATAATCCGGCACACATTGACCATTTGCACAGTGCATCCGGAAAGTATTCACAGCGCTTCACTTTTTACACATTTTGTTATGTTTCAGCCTTATTCCAAAATGGATTAAATTCATTTTTTTCCTTAAAATTCTACACTCAATACCCCATAATAACAAAGTGAAAATAGTTTGTTTAAAATTTTTGCAAATCTATTAAAAATAAAGAACGAAAATATAACACGTACATAAGTATTCACAGCCTTTGCTCAATACTTTGTTGAAGCACCTTTGGCAGCAATTACAGCCTCAAGTCTTTTTGAGTATGATGCTACAAGCTTGGTACCTATTTTTGGGCAGTTTCTCCCATTCTTCTTTGCAGGACCTCTCAAGCTCCATCAGGTTGGATGGGGAGCGTCGGTGCACAGCCATTTTCAGATCTCTCCAGAGATGTTCAATTGGGTTCAAGTCTGGGCTCTGGCTGGGACACTCAAGGACATTCACAGAGTTGTCCTGAAGCCATTCCTTTGTTATCTTGGCTGTGTTCTTATGGTCGTTGTCCTGTTGGAAGATGAACCTTCGCCCCAGTCTGAGGTCCAGAGTGCTCTGGAGAAGGTTTTCATCAAGGATGTCTCTGTACATTGCTGCATTCGTCTTTCCCTCCATCCTGACTAGTCTCCCAGTTCCTGCTGCTGAAAAACATCCCCACAGCATGATGCTGCCACCACCATGCTTCACCGTAGAGATGGTATTGGCCAGGTGATGAGCGGTACCTGGTTTCCTCCAAACATGACGCTTGGCATTCAGGACAAAGAGTTCAATCTTTGTTTCATCAGACCAGAGAATTTAGCTTCTCATGGTCTGAGAGTCCTTCAGGTGCCTTTTGGTAAACTCCAGGTGGGCTGTCATGAGCCTTTTACTGAGGAGTGTCTTCCGTCTGGCCACTCTACCATACAGGCCTGCTTGGTGGAGTGCTGCAGAGATGGTTGTCCTTCTGGAAGGTTCTCCTCTCTTCACAGAGCAACGTTGGAGCTCTGTCAGAGTGACCATCGGCCTCCCTGAGGCCCTTCTCCCCCGATCGCTTAGTTTGGCCGGGTGGCCGACTCTAGGAAGAGTCCTGGTGGTTCCAAACTTCTTCCATTTACAGATGATGGAGGCCACTGTGCTCTTTGGGACCTTCAATGCTGCAGACATTTTTCTGTACCCTTTCCCAGATCTGTGCCTCGATACAATCCTGTCTCGGAGGTCTACAGACAATTCTTTGGGCTTCATGGCTTGGTTTGTGCTCTGACATGCACTGTCAACTGTGGGACCTTATATAGACGGTGTGTGTCTTTCCAAATCATGTCCAATCAACTGAATTTACCACAGGTGGACTCCAATCAAGTTGTAGAAACATCTCAAGGATGATTAGTGGAAACAGGATGCACCTGAGCTCAATTTTGAGTGTAATGGCAAAGGCTGTGAATACTTATGTACATGTGATTTTTTTCATTTTTGATTTTTAATGGAAAAAATGAATTTAATCCATTTTTGAATAAGGCTGTAATATAACAAAATGTGGAAAAAGTGAAGCGCTGTGAATACTTTCCGGATGCACTTTATGCCTTGTTTCAGCATTTACATGATTTAAACATCACACAGTTTATATCACTCTCCAGGATTTAACAGTTTTTCTTATGATTGTTGCGAATAAAAACGCTTGATTTTGTGGCGGATTTTCAGCAAAACTGATGTAATTTGCAAAGTTTTAAACTACTTTTTTTGCCTGAAATTGACGGAATTAGAAAAAACTGCAAGTCGAGAAAAAAAAAAAATAAAGGAATAAATATGCAATCAATTCCTTTGATTATAATCATACTGCACATCATAGACAAATTTTAGTTCTAATGTTTTTTATTTTTTATTTATCTATTTAATTTAGAAAACTTTGGGGGTAAAAGTTACACACACACACAAAAAAAAAATCATAAAAGTGACGTAGCTTTCCAGAACAGACAAGTTTCCTCTAAAGAGTTTTTTAGTGGTGAGAAAACAGGAGGAGAGCCTTTCTGATTGTAAACGAGGAGTTTTTTTTGTGGAAAATTGCAGGAATTTAAATAAATTGCAAGCTCCCGCAAATATTGTTATGTTTGCTTGAATTTGCCTTGATTATTGCGTTCACAAGGTCGCGATTTTCTGGAGGGATTGTTCTATGTCCAACATGTTAAGGTCCAGGTTAAGCTGAGATCTATGACAGACCACATCGGCCCACACAACTCACCGTGTTTATAGCAACACAACACCTGTCTAACACTTCAAATGAATTTGGTTAAAGTCAGATGTTTTTTACCACTCCCTCTTACTGCCACGGTGTCAGACAAAAGGTACCACACCTGCAGAGAGAGGGAATTAATCACCATCCCAGTCTTGTTTGAACTTTATCTTCATGAATAATGTGTTACTGTTGTCAAGTTCAGCCTTTTCATGCGCAGAAAAAAAATTCTAACTGATGATATCATTAAACGTGGTGTGTGCACAGTGTATTGCTTTCATATGAATCGCTGACTCGGTGCAACATGAGTTGACAGTTCCCTTTAGACCGGATCGGTGGAGGGTAAACGCTGTTAGCGCTGTCTTTGTTCAGCGGGCCTGTTGAGGGTAAGTTAAATAAAAAGATTGCAGAAAGGTGTTTTCATGATTTGGACTTGATTTGTACTCCTTCTACTAAGAGGTGCCTTTGTTGGAAATTTTGGAACCAAACATTTTGTTGATGGAGGAACACACTAATTGTGCTGTCTTCGTTGTTGCCAACATCCAGACATGACTGACCTTCAGTGGGGGGATTTGTGTGTATGGCTACAACCAGGGCTGCAGTGCTATTTGTGCTGGCGCACACCTGCGACCCACACAAGTGCACACACAGTTAAGTTGTAGCTCGTTTCCAACTGAAATGATAGAGATCTTTTCATTTGTTACAGATACAGGAAGAGTAGAGTTTGTATTAATGGATACAAGGCAAACGGAAGCGGCTCAAAACGAGGCTTCGCTTTGAAGTCATATTGATATTCAAGCTCACATTCTTTATAGCAACTCATGTAGCATCATCAAAGTCATGCTAAAGTCGACAGTTAAAGCTGTGGCCTTGCTGCCGTGATGTCACGGTGATACTTCAGGGTGCGTAGGTACATTAGTGGTGAAACACACTTCTTACACACCTTGAGCAGCGGTTTAGGGTGTGGTCAGAGGTGCACTTGAAACTTTTCAAGTGCTTTTGAACTTTGTGTTAAGATCCCCCTTTGAAGAGAAATATTTAACACAGTTTGTGTTTGAACAGACTAAATGGATGTTTGTCTTGAAAGAAAGCGCCTACATTTTTCAGCCTGATCTCCGCGTGTGGATATAAAGTTACACAGGTGGGCAGTAAAAGTACTCTGAGATGCAAATCAGAGTAATCTGTACCAGCAGGTATTTCAGAAACCTGACTCTGTTTCTCTTAAGTAATATCAGTTATTATGGTTCTGCTGGATAAAAGTGCATAGCTAAGCCAGGCCTTTAATCCATGTGCATCCATCTGCAGCCACTGTTTCAGCTTCCCTGCTGAATACCGACTAACCATTGTTTGGTTTTCGCGAATTGTCATGCATGCTATATTGTTTTTTTCCCATTTGACAGACAAACAATTGGTTTTTCAACAAAAACATGAACATAAAACCGTTGCATTCCTTCTCTTTTATTGCGAACATATGTATGTATGTGTGTGTCTGTGTGTACCTTTTGATTTCCAATGTACGCGCAAAGGCTCGCTGGGATCACTAGTTTCACTGGTCTGCAGATGATAAAGGAGCTGACTCAGCGCAGTGGCAGTGAGGGAAACTCCTGCGGATGAAAGAGGAGATAATTATTTCACTGGGCTGAATGTGTTCCATTTAGTTGGTTTGATAAATTCCCCTACACCAAGTATGACTTCCCGAGAAAGTGCCAAAACCACTGCAGCCACAGAAGTTATTCCAATCAAAACTACATCACAGCTTCTCATCCTTGCTGCACTCTGACTCAGCAACGGAGCCAAAGTCGGATAGGTACCTTTTGCGTTCCCGAGGTTATTTATTTGATTTATTAACTTTTTGTAGAAATGATTAAACAGATTAAACAGAGGCGGGTTTTTCCAAAGTTTATGTGTAAAATATGTGGAGAAAAAGAGAATGGGGCACAGTTTGGACCAGAGTAACATTATCCTACTCTTTGTAATAGAGAGGTTTGTTACCATAGAGCCAGTCAACTAAATGGTGCATTGTATTCTTCATGACAGAGCAAATGGCTTATTGTTTTAGTGATAACAGGATGAGAGGATTTCATAAAACCATTGTCCAGACAAGATTGCAATAACACTGAAAATGTCCTTCATGTCAAGCGCTGACAGTTTTAAAGTTCTCCCTCTGCTCAGTATGTGATATGGCTTGATATGGTGGGGGCAGTTATGGAACCAAACAATTTTTATACGAGTGAGACCCGTTTTAATTTTGGAGTAGCAGGGAAATCTGTGGCTTTTCTTTCCTTCTGAATGCTCACTGTTTCAGGCAACAGTGACCAACGTAGGAAGACTTTTACCGATAGTCGTGTACTACACTCTAAAGTCTATAATAGTCAGATACTGTATAGTGATGACACCGTAAGATGCACAGATAGAAATCTGCCAGCTGCACCTTAAAGTTCCTCTCAGAGATCAACGCGATCTATTAACGAATGGAGAGTCTCCTTTTGCTCTCCTTCACCTGTGTCCGCTCCGCACTGTCAGTGCAGCAGAAGTTAAGCTCCATCTTTACTGAGACACGCTGAGATCAGAGGACAGAAACACAGCTGAGACTCTGAGCTGGAAAGAAACAGGTGTTCATAAATTAGGTAAATTACATAAATATAATATTTTTGACTGGACCAAAACAGCAGGGCCAGAACTATAAAGCAAGTGTCTGTCACTGAGTGAGTGAGAGATCAAAGATACGTCGTAGTTTGGCTGAATGCTGTGACTTTTCAAATTAAAAGCCCTTCAGTTTCAAGGTCCCTATTGACAGGGAACACTGGATTTTCCTGGTTAAATCTTATATTAGAACGCTTTTTTGACACTATTCAAACCAGTTTGGCCACACAAGAGTTACGAAACATGAGTAGAAACAAGTTTGGTGACCCCTGTACTATAAGGATCCAAATTGTGGGATCATATAGTCCACTTCTGGTGCATGTAATTTTCAATGAGTGACCTGCTTGTGCTTCAATGATCCAAAAACTATCTATAAAATTATATTATCAATAATATCAACCTGACATGATCCTAATAGCCATTACACAATAATTTCCTGATTTAATAAAAGTGTCAACCCATGACTTTTCCACAGTTATGAAACTGAAAACAACTTTGTAGCACCATCCCTCTGTGCACACTTTGTTATCATGGCACATTCAAACACTCCGAATGGAAACCAGCGCTTGCCTTATTAATTACCAGGAATGCACTCTCTCAATATCCCCTCCAAAACCTGAGTGCTGAAAAGTATGCCGTCAAGAAGCCACAAGGCATGTTAGCTGTTTGTTCTCCCTGTCCGACCAGTGTGCCTACGCTCCAGTTTCAGGGGGAAGAGCCAAACTATCTGTGCCAACTTGTTTGGGTTGGAGAGGCGGTGTACAGGCCGAGTGATTTCAAAAGGAAGGGGTATGTGTAAAAACGGGGAGAAAGGGTGTAGGAAAAACAGTCTTTTTTTTTTGGGGGGGGGGGGGTGGAACGGTCTTTAAACTTCAGAGGACTGGTACAGTCTTATACTCACACAGCCATAGTTCACTGCCTCGGTGGAATTTGGACACGCACAAACACAAACACAAACACATATTACTGTATAAGGCCATTGAGGGCACACTGGGTTTCAATCTTCTTTATGATTCGGAGAGGAAAGTTACTAATGGCGTGGCGGCACTTAGTAGAACGACGTTTTGTCACAGTCCCAGCATCTATTCACCGCAGGAAGAAAAACAAAAACAGGAGGTGTTGTCGAACATCAGTCTGCACTGTTGTCAAGAACTCTACCTGTAACCCCATCAAGTCAATCATAAATAAAGAGGCATTTCAAAATGAGAGGGTTTCAAATGTAGGCCAGTCGAGTGTTAATGTTTGTTTTTGATTGTATTCTGTAATTGCATCTCCCTCAGACCAAGTTACTTTTTCAATTACTCAACTCAAATAATAGTTTTCTAACAGTTCATGGAAGTTTGAAGGTTTGTTGATTTGATCTGACAGACACTGAATCAGCCTATCATTCTGCTTGTCACCTCTGCTGAAGCTGTCAGGTCACCATGAATGGATTCCTGAACAGGCCTGAATGCCCAAAGGGTCAACGGTTTTTGCCTGAAAAATATCCCAGTAAAAATCACAAAAAATGACCAAATTGAGACACAAAATGACCACAACAGAATTAAAATGACCAAAATGAGACTGAAAACAACCCACAAAAAAAGCACACTAGCATCTGACAGCTGTCTTTTGAAATCCTCAGAGCAGCTAATTTAGAGTTTCATATTTCTTAATGTCTGTGTAAAGATCAAAGTCTTAAACTGCTAAACAAATTAAATCAAACTGATGATGTCATGCTCTGTAAGATTTAGGTGAGTCTGGTTAATTGTGTGTTGGCAGGCTTTCGTCGGGCCCCGGTGGGGATGTGACAAGGTCTCAGTGGATGTTTGGCTGAGTCAGGCTTTGGGGTCCGTACATTTTTTTGTTTGGGGTCTGGGCTTGGACTCTGGCCAGGTGTGCACTATTATTCCCCATCTGGACAACATAACCCAGGTCCCTGGGGCCCAGCAGGAGGTGGGGCCAAACCAGACCAGAACATGCACAAATTAACTTTCGCGATGTAACATTTTGCCCCAGTTGTTTTGCCTTGAAACCACTCAAGTATAAAATAATTTCTCCCATCTCCTCTTTGGTTAAAGTTTTTTGTCAACTCTTATTCCCACGAGCTGCTGTGATGTCAAGCTGTTAGGAGTCAATTCTCCCATTTACAATGGGGGGATATTACATTCACGTCATTACTGAAGTCATCTCTTTTACATCGACTGCGGCAAATGTTTCTAAAATCGATATGAGAAAAAAAGGAACTTTATCCGTAAGCAGATTTTTTTTCCTCTTTCAGAGACAGATTTGTCATCTTAATGTGCATTCATTGAACGGCAGCTCTCTTAACAGCCTGCCCTTTCTTACATTAAACAATTCAATAACAGTGAAAAGCATGCAGCCGAGTTACACGTCCAGATTTTTAAAGAAGACGTTTCATGGAAACTTGTCCTAAATATAGAACCAGACAAACTCAAGAAACAGACGGAACTACATAAACATACTCCGATGACAATTCTCCCTTTTGTTCCGGGGCTTTTTTAACAAGGTATGTATGCACTTTCACACCCAGTGCCATTCAAATAAGCTCCATTCTGTTAACACACTCTCGCACACCTTTTCCTCAGTGATTACCTTTAGGGTTATTACAGCAGTCTAGACAGCGATGAAGACGGGGACTCTGGGGAATGCTCTTTGCAGCGCAGACTCAGGTATCAACAGCAGCTTAAGCCAGAAGCTCGTAGGGTAATTGGCAGCTCTGGTTTTTGAATTGCCTAATTACTCAAGTGTCATTTGAACATACACACACGTCCACAACCACAGACATGACAGTGAAAACGTGATGTCATTCCAAACACATCCTTTCTCTTTGGCTGGAAACTAGGATTTTAGGACTGAAGCCTGGAATTAGTGAGTTGTTTTGTTTGTGAGACTATAGGAGCACCTAAAGCACTTATGTACAGCACTGACATGTAATTACAGCTGTTGTTTAGACTTTCACCCCAGGCAATCGTGAGCTCGCCATGGCAATAACGCATATTCGAGCAAACTCCTCAATATTTGTATATAATATAAATAAAGTGCATAAAGTTGTCTTTTCAGACAAAACTCGCCTTATTATTATTATTTATTTTTTATAAACTAATGCATCATTCTGCATATTTGTTATCCTATATAAAGATATTTTGGGATACTGGATGCTGGTGGCGTCATTCTTCTTGTAAAAATAAAGCACAAACTCTTGCAAAATTAATTTTCGCCTTTTCCGAGCAGCAGCGAGATGCTGTAAGCTGGCATCTTTTCTTTTCAAGACATGCTTTTTTTAAATTGAATCTGTCACTGTGCTGAGTTTTAATTAAAATGCAGAGACTTGAGAAGTATCTGTTATGTAACGTAATGACACTGTCATAGCTTATAAAAACACTTTGACTGATGCTTATGAAAAAAAAAAGAAAAAAGAAGAACTGCTTGCTTAAAAGGCATTTCTCATTAAAAACATGCCTTTACCGCACAGTCCTGTCTGGAAGCTCTCTTGTTTTTCTTAGGCTGTTCTCGAAAATATATGAAAAAAGAAAAGGCTTTTATGTATACAACACCTTGTTAAAGTCCTCCAGAATCTAAGTCCTTTCAAAACAGACGTTGTGTGTCTCATTTATCAGAGCAGAACAGTTTGAAGTCCGAGCTCAATTAGGACGTGGTCGTGTGTTTAACTGACGAGCTCTGAGGCAGAAAACTGACTGACTAATTGAGGCACTGGAGCTAAAATTTATAGCTTCTGACCTCGTAAAGCCTGAAGGAAGATACATACACACCCAGGGACAAACCACAACAAGTAAACTGCCACCTACATTACATGTCCGGCTGGCGGCCTTAGTGCGTCCGATGTGCAGTGAAAAAATTGTGTTCTTGCTGAGCCCATGAACTCTTCATATACATGTTGAGAAACGCTATGGCTGCTTTTGAAGCAGTGAAGATTTAAGCGGGGTGTGCAACATTTAAGGTTAAGTAGTGGAAGGAAGCGGGCACTGCCAAAACATTCAGACATTTCTCATGCGAGATGTTTGCCCATGTTATTGCTCCAGCATTTGTAAGAGAATCAAAAAGAAACCTTAAACCTTATTTGACTGGATTTGAACTAAGAGGACATTTGTAATTACAGCTCCAGCAGGCGGGAGTCATCACAGAGGAAGAGGGGATTACACTGACACATACAAGTCTGGGAACTATGCAGTGCGACCACAGCGCTGTACTATCATTTCGACGCTCCATCTGAGCACCAGTTCCTGTGCCTTCCTCAAAGGCGCTGTGAGGGCAGCTGCTGAAGAACGAAATACTTGATCAAGTTCTTCTCTTCTGGTAATGAAACTACAAGATATTTTTATTCAAGAGTCATAAATTACTGCTGTAACTTGGCCAAGACACATGACTGGTTTCTGACCATTTGCACCCAGCTATCCTCCTATGTGATGTCATCGGCAAGAAGGTGCCAGGAATCAACTACCAGAAACTAGAATGTAAACAAACAATGACGTTGATGATACTGGTTTTAAAAAATCCTAAAGCACTGAGTAGACAGTACTGGTCGTCTTTTATCCTTATCACCAGAATCCACAATGAGTAAAAGATCAATAAAAAAAACACTCGAAAAGACAGATTCTGGGTTCTGATGTCACTGAAAACCAGATTGAAAAACCTTACAGATGCCACTGGAGGACAACGTTTGGAGGTAGAGATTGGTCAAAAAATTTGCAGAGCTTATCACTTTTCTACACTCGGCTTATTTGACTTGAGCTGGTTTCAATCTCAATGTTAGCTACATATCTTAAGTAAAAATATGTCAGAGTAGCGTACATTTTCTACAATTATACATGCCCTGGTCTTTTCTTTTATATCACTACTCCAAGAAACCAAACAACTATGCCGTACAAGTTTTCTCTGGCACATTTTAGGACCGAAAGTTATCTTTAGCCCTTGTTGTTGAAGTAAAACACAACATGTACTTGAGCGAGTTCCCCTCAAAGCTTCTAAACTCCATATTCTGGTTTCTCCTGTTGACTTTATCGGAACATTTTTGAGCGCTTGGTGTGAAGAACGGTACAATATTCCAGTACGGAAGAAAGCAAAGTGTAAACACAAATGTGGCTGCCATGGAATGATTCAGAGGCTATTTTAAGTCCATGAATGGAGCCGATAGGAAGTGAGAACCAGTGAAAGGAATGTGATTGGTTTCCCTGGCACTTCAAAGGCAACATGGAACACTGCAGAACGATGGAATATGTTCTGTTGCTAGAAACAAATTATTGTTGCAATTTACTATAAATACAGAACTCTGGGTGTTTTTGGCAGCCGGTAAGGAAACAAACCATTAAGAAATACTACCCCAGCTGACCTCTCTTACATGAGTTATAAGAGTGTTTGTATTAATATTTCTTTAAATGGAAAGACTGATGTAAGATTTACATCCAGTTTGACTTAAACCGTGAATGGTGAGCGAGTTTAAAAGGAATTTGGTAAATAATCACAAAATATTGAGGCGATACTGCTTTTAGATGTAAGTCCCATTTTGTATTAAGAGTGTAAAGAAAGCAAAAAACATGTTGTATTTTCATAACGGAATAAGCCCTGTTCTCTTAATCCACCAGCTGGTGGAGGCCTTTCGTTGGGATTTTTGCATGTTCTCCCATTTCTGAGTGGGGAATTCTTCCCAAGGTTCCTCCCAGAGTGCCCAGAGGTGAATTAAGGACACTAAATTACTTGAGATATTGAGATGTTTTTCTATTTGTGCAATCACAAAAGGGAAATTTGTAATGAGCATGAAAGTCAGTAACAATTTTACATGAAGGCTTTGAAGCTTTTATTTTTAAGACCAAGCTTCACTTTTTTTGAATTTGTCCATTTTGACAATTGCACTTTTTTTTTTTTTTTTTTTTTTTTTTTTTTTAACTTGGTTAAACTAGGTTTATCTTTACTTTAGTTTTCATTTTCCACACGCTGGAACAAAGAAGAGGGAGACAGAGACAGATGGACCAGGCCGAACTCAAGTCTCTAGTGATGTCAGTCAAAAAGACCTGGTCAGATCAGACAATGGCACAGCAAAGGTAATTCCATGTGTCTTTGAAAAATAGGTGGCGCTAGTGATACAATGATTACCTTGCGATGTATTAAAAAGGAGCTGGATGTCAGTATCAAAGATGGTTCTTTTTCACTTGAATACAAATTTCCCAACTAACCCATTAATCAAAAAGGTTTTTGAGCTTGTGGTATTTCCGTACGTTCAGGTTCGACCCATTGTCTTTACGAGATAACGTTACTTTTATGGGTTCTTTGAAAATTGTGCAAATATGAAACTTCAACAGATTATAAAATCATAATATAAAGAGCAGAAACTGAGCTTATTCACAGTTGGATGTTTCCTGTCAACACAATCACAGAGTGACAGCACCATATCTTAATAGACCCATTTTGGCTACTTGCATGGCTATTTAATGAATACTGTAGATTGACAGCTAATGGATAACATTGCCAGCTAGCAAACTATCAGATAGTTGTGCTAATTGTGACCATTGACCAACAGGAATATAAATTCAATAGTCTAATAAATAAAACATGTTTGCACCAACAGCTCACGTAACCTCATGTCATATGCCTGAATTTAACCCCTGCACCATTTTCTATAACCCAACAGCCAATATGTCAACTGTAGAGATGTGAATGGGCCTGTGCGCATTTGATCAGTTTAGCTTCTGACCGAACTCAGACCTCACTAAAAACTGCAGTTCTTTCTGTTATTTTCCTCCTTTTTTCTTCAGAAGTAAATTCCGGATACGTGAAAAGTTTTTGAAGGTATTTAGTCACATTCTGGTGAACACATTAACGTGCACGCTGTAGGTAAAGTACAATACACAAAAAGTCTTGCTGAGGTGCCCCGAACTGGGCCTTAGTTCCATCCTCCCAGTTGTATGTAGGTTGTAAAGTCTTAGCCGTCTTCGAATGATTTCTTTTTTCATTTTTATATTTTTTCTGTTGATTTTATAGGACTAGTAAAACCATAGCTTGTATTAGTGAATCCTCACAACTTGAAATGGGATGTTTAACCAGTGGGTCCCTCTGCTCCAGTGAACTCTGTGCATCTCCTCCATCTCTCTCATGTGGCCCAGTTTTATCTCCCTCTTTCTCCACGGAAGGAGAAACCTGTTGGAGATATGCTTTCGGTAGTAACCACGCATCATTACACACATCAATTTTGTTGGAAACAATTACTTAACCACTGCCACATGTGGGTTCGAACGCATAAAAAAAACTGCAGAATAATATCTTTTCCAGCCTGCAGGATTCATAAACAGAAGAGCACATCATACATGCATGAAAGGATTTGTATGGTTCTACAGAGGTTTCCTCTCTGCAGGCGCCTCTGCCACACAAAGTGATGGATGTAGCATAAAAGAGAAGTGCTTAAACATTTTTGGGTTTTTTAAACTTGGGGCCCAAAATTTAAATTTAGTGTTCCGAGGTCATACAGATGCATAATTGATCATCATAATATTTTACATCAGCTTACTTACATCAAACTTACATCAATAGGGGCAAAGACATAAGTCTTGTTTTACATTTCCGAACTAACAACACCATTTAATTAACTTATAAGTATCTTAACCAACCAAATAAAGGAACCCTTGGAGGTTTTTTGACCTACTTTGAATTGGGTAAACTTGTTTTGGAAAAGCAGAACTTAGCAGTACCTATGAAGTGTTTAGCTCGTGTTTTTTATTATTACAATTCAAGGATAAATTGCTTTACCAGGACAGACCTGAGTCAGCAATATGGAAACTGCATTGTTTTTTAGGAAAGGTGATTATTTGATTGACTATTAAACAAAATAAAGGCTAGCAAAATAATTTATCGTACTACGAAAGTATAGACAGAGTATTGACAGAGTTGTGGAAGTAAAACAGTTTACTAATTAATTTCTATGGATTATAACACAAACTTCAATCTTCTGAGATTCAATGAACATATAACAGTTTGTGCCTTCGAGGCCCTTCTAAAAGCTTTAATAGTTTCACCCTCTGCTCTTTCACTGTGTTTTGAACTTGTGATGAAATCTCAAATAATTCACATCACTACCACATCAGTCTTGTCTTGAGAAAGAAAAAAGGATTCCATGAGTGATTCATTTGTTCTGAAATCTGCAAGGAATAAGCTCAGAAGCTCACACACACACACACACACACACACACACACACACACACACAAGCAGTGCACTCTCGCCAATAGGTCAATGCTGCTATCGTCATTTGATAATGGAAGTTCCAGCCTCAAGTAAGGGATTCCATCTGTGGTGACCAGAGAAAATATTATGATTAATTAATAACAAGATTGATTGTGCCAAATGTTCCCCACGAGGTCGGCTCTTACATCCAAAAAGATCCGATGGTACCTTTTCCAAGAAAGCAAAGTAAAAGATCAGATGACAGATGCATGTTGAGGAAAATGGCCATGTCTCAAGCAGATGTCATGAGGCATCGGTGAATATTATTTTTTATGTTTTTCTTAACAACTGTCATAGATATGCTAAGTGAGTGCATGAGTCGGCATGGTGAAGCTCTGCAGACTGGAGCAGAGCTAAAAAGCTTTAATTTACTATATGGGGAAGGTCATCCAAATGCTGTTTCAGTGGTGCATTGTTAAGAGTTTTAATGTAGTGTTTCTGTCTTTAACAGAATTATAAACAAAATCTTTTGGGACCTTTTTATATGGAAACATTTTACAGGATATGTCAGCGAGTGACGCTCAGCCCACGTTGCAGGGAGGAGAAAGCTGGCTCATTTCCCTGCTGAGCTTGGCATCATGAAGAATTGGATATAGAATGAAGTGTGTGTGCTTGCCTGCATCTACAACATGTTGTGTGGGTCAGTCTTTCTATATGTGCATTCAGTCAGCATACAGAGTCATTCCTTCATAATGGAAAAACAAATTCAAAATAAACTCAAATATCGTTTTACATCTTTGGGGTTTGAGGTAAAGCAGTAGAAGTTTCACACAAGTGGACACGTGCAACCCTGCAGAAGAGGACCAAGAAGTAAAGTTTTCCACCCATTTCTTACATTGTATCTCTTCGTGGCCAATATGAAGAGGAGAAATGATTACACTTTCAACTAACCTATGATTTATGAGTGTCATACAGTCATATTGCACTTCTCTTCAAAAAAGTTTGGGGACTCACACAAGTCAGATTACAAAAGATTGGTGTTGCTGCCGAGTATACTGTCTTCACCAGACTATTTCTCATAGCTTCAATTTTCTTTGCTGTGATTATAGTCTGGAAACACTGAATGATCAGTGACCGGTGTCGGTGGTTAAGTATGATGACGTTGCAGTGAAGTGTTTGAATGTAGTTGCAGGAGTGGTCGAATTTCAGTCCGTTTAAACACATATGGTGGTCAATACCTTTTAGTTAAAGGCTGCTTCAAAAGTTTCAAAATTACCCTGAGGTCTACAATTAGTATGATGGAACGATTGGAGATGATTCCCCATGGAGCGATGCCAGACCTGTATTTTTACGCAGAGAATTTGGGTCTGGAAACACCAGACTGCAGAACCCATGTTTGATACCACTTTCAGTTCATTCACCATAAGCAGCATTTACGTGGGTGGCCCGCCCACTTAGATACAATCACTTGGTGGTCAAGTAAATATAACATTAGAACACCTTAATTCACTCAGGTGAGGCCCCCAAGGGAACAACAGAAAATTTTAGCATCAAGCGATAACTTGCATGATCGGACCTGATTGTAGCTACAGAAAACGTCTTGGGTTACACTCTCCCCCCTCTAAACTGCATGAAAATCAAAGATGTACCAGAAAGTGTCATGTAATTTTCTTTTTCTAAAAATTTATTTTTATAAAATTGGTATCAAAAGCAAATCCTTAAAATCAAAATGTACAGGTCTACCTGTTCATTGAATACGTTTTGTAGGTTCAAACACTGGATAAAAATGTCCTTAATTAATGCAGGATTATGATTTTCAAAACAACTCAAGCAAATGAAAGTGAAAAAGAAGTAATTCATACAAAGTTGAGAATAAAAGCCCTTAACACCCTTTACCAAAAACACCTTAAAATGTATATTATTTTGTGAGGGAAGCTACTGCATAATAATCATTATCATCATAACTGTTATTGTTATTTTGTTTGTGTGTTTGTTTTTGGACTTCTATCTGATGCAAACTCCCAAAAGTGGGCCTCATCCAGAATCCCCTCTGACCTGATGTTTGCTTCAGTTAATGAAGCTGGCCACAATTGTTTTATAAAATAACTCTGTCCATGTACCAAATCTGAAATCAAATTGCCTGACCAGATCAGTGTTTGAGGCTTTTCACAATTTTTTTTCTGGTTGTTAGTTAAGTTAAAAACATATTATTTCAGATATCGTTCAGTACAGCTACGATAAATGCAGGGTCCGCTTTCATAGAGCACCATGTCTTTATAAAGTGGGTTTTACTTGGATCCAGTAAAGTGACTCGGAGGATCTGAAGGGGTTTTGTGCATGTATTTGTTTTCATGGACTTTCTTAAGCCAACAGTTAAATCCTTTGATTTTTGCACAATCATGGTTTGTGGCTACCTGGCCAGCGGAGTGCTTGAATAAGCGTTATTGTATTTATATATCGGACTTTTAAAGCAAACAATTGATACTCAAATTCCTTTTAGGGCTTCTTTCAAATATACATGGCTTCCAAAGGAATTGGCCCCGGATGTTGAAAACAAGCTTATTCTGAGTAACGAGCGAGATTCACGACTGACAGGAATGAATATTAAACACGGAAGGTTTCCTGGAGAGCAGAAATGAGTGAGAGCCAGTAAGAATGGCACAAGACCCCGTTTTACACGCCTTAAATCAGTTTCATCCAGGCCAACTGCAAACATTACGCAAAATGTTTTTCCCCTCTCTGCAACATAAGGATGATTGTGAAAAACACATAAATTACCGATCTAAGGTGGTTTTAGAAGGCATAAGCCCACTTCAGCATCAGCGACATCACGGACCAGACGTTTAATGTGCCTCAGGCACCGGCCAACACGCTCACATGCCATATAAACACAACTTCTTGTAATGTGAATTTCACAGGGCTCACGGTGATATATTTTTAAGCCCCGTGCTTTCAGTCTATCAGCCTCAGACAGAAATTTCTAACTGGTGGTCTCGAGATAAGTGGTGAGTGAACAAAGGAGTGCGTCCTAACGTCAACCAACCACTGTTCTAGTTATCAATCTGCCTCTATGGAGCTATGTGTGTTGATGGTGAGGTACATTTTTTTTTCCCTCTGTGTATTCATAATATAAAGCACATGCTCCGCTGTGGCTCAGGTCTTGGGAGAGGACGTCTATCCATCCCCTCCCAGCATTCGTCCGTCTTTTCCGCAGCTCTCCATCCTAGATTTATTAAGCTGTAAACACAGGTCAAGTCGACTTTCAGCACATCAAAGTCTCGTCCCTCCGCTGCCAAGTTGGACGGACCGAAGCCATCCGAGGCTACAAAGGCACCGACTCCTATCCTGAGAGAGGAAGTGGAGTTGAATTTGACTATATAAATGTAATCACATTCATTGGCTTGCTCCCTGGGATAGTTTGGCATTGCAGGTGGGTTGTGTTGCTGCGGGAGGAGATTTCCATTCGTCAGTTTCACCAGAACAGATCTTCTGGGACCTTCCAGACTCCTGTTTCTCATTCGAGACTGCATTGGGTAGAGGTTTTAAAAACTCTGTGTGTGTTCATGCTGTTCTTTTCCGGGGAGGTCTATTGCCAATGCATGTACTGCATATTGTTTGGCACAGAGTAGCAGAAGCAGCATTCGTGTGGCTTTTATACTTCTTTGCGCTGGAACCCTAACCATACTAATATAATAGTGCTTCATGCCACCCTCTATGGCGCTTTTTATCACGAACTACAAAGCACATATAAATTCACTGTGTTGCTGTAGCACCATCTAGGTGACATGCCATCAACCTTTGTAGGACTGACTAGAGCTGATGTGTAAATACCGGATTCATGTTTGGCAACATAACGCTTGAAAGAGCTATGGAAATTTGCAGATATCTTATGCAGTGTCTCCCGGAAATAAAAAAAAAAAAAAAAAGTACAAATGTACTCATAGAACTGCAATTACATCCAGTAACTAATATTTATTCACTTAATTCCTGTGCATCCGTTTCATTTCAGCTCAGTGTGAGAGTTGGTCATGTGTTTTTCGGTCAATGAAAGTTGTGCTAATTTGTCTGTTGGGCTTGGGTGATGGGTAATGACCCATCCTGCCCTCCCAAGGATGTCTAACTAGGGGAAACACTGTCATGGCTGACTTTTTTGGGGGAGGGGCGGAGAGGGTGGTGGTGGGTGGGGGTGTGTGTGGGAGGGTTCTTTAGTTATCGCAATTCGTGAAAATTGTGTCAAATTCAAGGAGAACAAGGGGTAGTCTGTGCTGGCAAAAAGTGGCCTGGCTTATAAAGTTGACAAGATCTCGTACGCAGTAGTTAACGCTTCTGGATTGACCACACAGTGGTGCTTTCTACATCAAATACTAGTAGAATAATCTTTTATTTTCTTACCCCATAATCAAACCTTTCACCAAGTTTTTGCCATGCTACTGTGGTTCGGCATTGTTGGTCGGGCAGTTGGTCGATCTACGTCTTTGGTCCAGACTTAACAAATCAATGTAATTTGATGCTGATTGTTCACCTGGAATTGTAATTGTTTCTTCATAGGATGGATCCTGAAGACTTTGGTGTCACCAACAGGTCAAATTTGTCATTTATCCAGTAAAAAAAAAATCTTCGTCTGCTATTTAGATTGACGTTAAATTTGCCACAGAAACTTAATGGCTCATACATGTACGATTGACTTCCCCCTGACTTTTTATCTAGCCATGCAATGAGGGTCAACATTAGACTTGTAGCCTTGGTATTTAATAAACAGACAACAGAGTAATAATAGACTCCGCTATCTGTTCTGGGTTTGTGCTTTTGAGTTTCCCCAGTCGTTGCCATACTGACCCAGGAACTGTAGAGACTCTACAAGACCATGGTCAAGTAATCTCTACTCAGCTTGATTTCCATTCAAAAGAAAATTAAGTCAGAAAAGGTATTAAACAACAAGATTAGGAACCACATTCAGCCATTTTTTTTTTAGCTGCCACAACATCACCGTCACTTTGACTTTGAGGAACACCAAACTCCAGTTAAACAGCTCTGCAGATGTTTGCTGTGGCCTTTAAAGTATGTCTCTGTGAGGCGAGCTCTAGCGAGACAAAACACAAGCTGAAAATGATTTTAAATCAAAGACATTCAGGATAATAGGTGTCCAAGGAGCTGGAAACACAAGACCTTTTTTTTTTTTTTTTTTTTTTCATAAAGCTGACGATTATGTTGGGGCTGCTAAACTGCCAATAAATAAAGTTCAAAACCTGACTTTATTGTGGATTGATGTTTATACTGTGTGAAACTGATACTAAAAGTGTTTGCATGCACACATACATCACACACTGACTTGCAAAAGTAGAGGCAGGTGCAACCTGGATGAAAGCAAATCCAAAAGTGAATAACACTGTAAGTGTTTTTCTGTGAAGTTGAGACTTTCTATCAGCACATAAACTACAGACAGAGAAACAGATGATAATCTCGAAATAAAGCACATCAGAAATCCTCTTTTCATCTTCACGAAGGAACATCGGACCTGGAGCGTGGCCTGCAGTTCTCATCCTTAATGGATTGAGATAATGGCTGGACAAATTGTTCCCAGGCACTGTCTTCACTCTGCCCCACTGAGTTCAGGGATCCGGGGAGTAAAATAATCCGATTTTTCCTTCCTTTATCTCCCAGACTCCAGAGAAGAAGCGAGGGGGCTTTGAAATGCCATGTCTACTTGTCACGACCCCTTTTGTGTGTCCTCCGCCCATGTGTGGACCCGGCTTTAGACGCCATCCCTTTTCCAAGGGCTCACTGTCACGGCCTCAAATAAACCTGCTGGAAGTGCCAGCCCTGTTTTCCATTTTCCTGTCGTTCTTTTTTTCCTCGTTCTTTCTTCCCCAGTGTTTATCAGACTCTGGCCTCTCCCAAAATGAGGAGTCTCTCATGGTTAAGTGGTAGAGTTCATGCCGAGGTTCGTGGAAATTCACCAGGTCTCTTACAAACTATTGTGGTGAGAAAAGCTTGAGTCTGATCACCGGGATGTGAGCCACGCCAGGCTCCCCTGTGTCAGGAATGAGTATACAATGCGTAATAAGCACTTCTGCTGCGTGCTAAGTTGGTCCGGTCATGACATCCTTAAGCCGAGGGCCGTGCCAGCTCTCCTGTTACAAAGACAAATTGTGCATGTGGAATTTCCTGGAGTGGCTCCGAAACGCTCCCCCAGTCTTACAGCCAGGCTCTCTGCGGGGACTTGCACTTGAGAGATTTAGTGCCATAATTTAGTCCTTGCCCTCATTTCAGCCTCGGCGAAATCCTATCAAACACTGCCTAAGCCACCTGATTAGCTGAGCGACAGGTTTCCAAGAGGAATACTCAGGACTGATGTTGGGACAGCTTCAGGGAATGACGGTGGCTGCAGGAATCTCTTACGATAAGATGAAGCCCCACCCTGGCAACCAGCAGTCAAAACAGTGAGACAACTTTAAAATAATTCTGGTCCCTGGTGCGTTTTCTGTTTTAACTGGTAACAGGTGAATCCTGAGTAATCAAATCATGGTGCGTTGCACCGCAGCACCGTTTGTCGGGTGATGTTCCATCACAGCGGCAGGATGGAGCCACCGTATGCTCAAGGTGTACCGCACATTTTACTGGGATGTAGACCTCTGCTATGTCTAAAATTGACTTTCTTTTAATACACACATCTTAATATGTCCTATGTTACATGTCCATGAAGTTTCACAGATGTAATAGAGCAGGACGTGGGAAGACAATCATTGCACATCAAGGAAAAGAAAAAAGGTTGGACTGCTTCCATACTCCTCTGCAAGTCCGTTTTTGGAGACCTGTGAACTCTTCCACAGTTAATCAGTGTTATTTGTGTATCCTCATAACTTGTTTGTGAGGGTTTTGGAAGTCTTTAAACTGACTCTAAAATATCCCATGATATTTTATGATTCTAATAAAACATTGAACCCCCAGAGGGGTGAAGGGAAGTTATGTGAAATATGCTGAAAAGTTGTTTTTACATTGACTTATGTGGTATCGGAAAACCTCCCCAGGCGCCCATTATTCCAAAACATACTAATCTGCTGCGCTCCAAGAAATAGTACCAGAAAGCATCACTCAGTGGCAGTAGCTTCTAAGCTTTGATGTATGTTGTACCTCCCCTCAAGTGTGTTTGAATATCAAGTACTTGACTTCTCGGACACATGCTTGTGCAAAACAAGTTAACTGCCTTCCTCAAATGCTCTTTATGGTAATTCACATTTCCTGTAGCAGCTTTCTCTGATGTACACCCAATCAAGCAAACAAACCCTGAAATGGTTACCTGATAAATTATTGTTGTTTTCAATTATTTGACTTTCAAACATGATATACGGGATTTCTCTGGTGGAGGTGAAAAATACCCTGAAATCTGACAATAGACCGGGAAGTGTTTTCCAAAAAGAAATTCAATGACATGTAACATGACGCATTATGCTTCACCGCCCGTATCCCCCTAGTCCCCAAAAAGAGCTTACTCATTCTGTAGACTCGGTGAGTCAGGAGAGAATCAAAGTAAATGACCTGTGGATAAAGTGCATCACGTCATCCCGTCAGCTTCAGCTCACAAATCTCACATTTCAGTGACAGATTTTTTTTTTTTGTCTTCCCCTCTCCAGATCTGGTTTAAATACTTGTAAGAGATATTCCCCTTAATTTTGCCTTTTTCCATTGAAATGCAATATGTAATCTGATAAACATACGCTGTCTTTAGAAAAGCCTTTAGCTACATAATGTCTTTGCCAAATGAATGTGATTTGGAGTGCTTAACACAAGGCGTATACTGTTCACAGAGATGAATGTACATGATCATTCTCCATCCAGTTCTGCATCATTCATCCCGATTGGCCACGGTCCCTGATCAAACAGTGGAGCTCATATGTTTCGGGGCGTGATGGGCTGGCTGCCTCCTGCACGTTGCGGAATGAAATATTCACCTCTCTCTCCCCCCCCACACACATCTGATACTGTGGGTGGTCCTTATCTCACTGATACGTGACCAAAACCCTTTTGTAATTTCAAACCTATTGAGAGATGCCTCGTGTAGCCCCTCCACTTCTCTTTGCCTTCATTTAAGCTTCGTTGCAACTTTTTTTTGTCATTTACCTTTGGCCCTGAAAATCTCAAAAGAGGTGTGATCATGACATTGCTGAAGCTTTATTTGTCACAAAGGCCCTCTAAGCTCCATCTGAATAGTTTCCATCATGCAGTCAAACATGTACACATATGTACAGTGGTGTGAAAAAGTGTTTGCCCCCTTCCTGATTTCTTATTTTTTTGCATGTTTGTCACACATTTAAGTGTGTTTCAGATCATCAAACAAATTTAAATATTAGTCAAAGATAACACAAGTAAACACAAAATGCAGTTTTTAAATGAAGGTTTTTATTATTAAGGGAGAACAAAAATCCAAACCCACATGGCCCTGTGTGAAAAAGTGTTTGCCCCCTAAACCTAATAACTGGTTGGGCCACCCTTAGCAGCAACAACTGCAATCAAGCGTTTGCGATAACTTGCAATGAGTCTTTTACAGCGCTGTGGAGGAATTTTGGCCCACTCATCTTTGCAGAGTTGTTGTAATTCAGCCACATTGGAGGGTTTTCCAGCACCAACCACCTTTTTAAGGTCATGCCACAGCATCTCAATAGGATTCAGGTCAGGACTTTGACTAGGCCACTCCAAAGTCTTCATTTTGTTTTTCTTCAGCCATTCATAGGTGGACTTGCTGGTGTGTTTTGGATCATCGTCCTGCTGCAGAACCCAAGTTGGCTTCAGCTTGAGGTCACGAACAGATGGCCGGACATCCTCCTTCAGGATTTTTTGGTAGAGAGTAGAATTCATGGTTCCATTTATCACAGCAAGTCTTCCAGGTCCTGAAGCAGCAAAACAGCCCCAGACCATCACACTACCACCACCGTATTTTACTGTTGGTATGATGTTCTTTTTCTGAAATGCGGTGTTACTTTTACGCCAGATGTAACGGGACACACACCTTCCAAAAAGTTCAACTTTTGTCTCGTCAGTCCACAGAGTATTTTCCCAAAAGTCTTGGGGATCATCAAGATGTTTTCTGGCAAAAATGAGACGAGCCTTAATGTTCTTTTTGCTCAGCGGTGGTTTTCGTCTTGGAACTCTGCCATGCAGCCATTTCTGCCCAGTCTCTTTCTTATGGTGCAGTCATGAACACTGACCTTAACTGAGGCAAGTGAGGCCTGCAGTTCTTTGGATGTTGTTGTGGGGTCTTTTGTGACCTCTCGGATGAGTCGTCGCTGCACTCTTGGGGTAATTTTGGTCAGCCGGCCACTCCTGGGAAGGTTCACCACTGTTCCATGTTTTGGCCATTAATAATAATGGCTCTCACTGTGGTTCGCTGGAGTCCCAAAGCTTTAGAAATGGCTTTATAACCTTTTCCAGACTGATAGATCTCAATTACTTTGTCTCATTTGTTCCTGAATTTCTTTGGCTCTCGGCATGATGTCTAGCTTTTGAGGATCTTTTGGTCTACTTCACTTCAGGTCCTATTTAAGTGATTTCTTGATTGAGAACAGGTGTGGCAGTAATCAGGCCTGGGTGTGGCTCGAGAAATTGAACTCAGGTGTGATAAACCACAGTTAAGTTATGTTTTAACAGGAGGGGGCAAACACTTTTTCACACAGGGCCATGTGGGTTTGGATTTTTTTCTCCCTTAATAATAAAAACCTTCATTTAAAAACTGCATTTTGTGTTTACTTGTGTTATCTTTGACTAATATTTAAATTTGTTTGATGATCTGAAACATCTAAGTGTGACAGACATGCAAAAAAATTGGAAATCAGGAAGGGGGCAAACACTTTTTCACACCACTGTAAGTACTCACCAAAATACATACATTTCGGCTTCCCGAAACGTTTTGTATGAAGGTCAACCCTAACAACGTCCACTAGGGCTTGGGACCCTCACTTCATAAAGGGAAGCTCTTTCTTTAATGATATGACTTCATCTCAAAGTATTTCCACTGCAACCACAATAGAGTCTTCAAAAAAAACATATTTAAACCAAAAGAGCAAAATGTGAAGTTTTAGTGGCTATATTTCATCTTGTGGGAGCGTTCTCCGGTTCTGACAGTTTCTTACGGATATTTGACACCCGTACTGGGACGAATGCTCTTTTGGACAGAGAGACGATCTGATTTCGTCACTGGCAGTACACACCAAAACAAATCATTCACATTCCTCTGCTGGCAGAAACACTCAATAAACAGTTACCACCTGCACATTGTGAAAGGAGTGAAGTTTGGGGATTTGGTTTTGAGTGAATATTTGCTTATTCAACAGTTACTGATGGAAGGTGACACTGATAAATAAATTGGCGATTGCATGAAAAAAAAAACACAACACATACAACTGCCACGTCTATTGTTTGAGAACAAAGTGTTACGCCCAAACGGCAAACCACAGTGATGTCACCCACTGGTTCGTGAACGGCCGTTATGATGCTTTGAGTTTGGATTTTGGAGCCATTTTGCTAGTTTGACCATATTTAGATGAGCTGGGGGGAGCTAGCGGTGGATCTGATTCAATCTGATTGGGAACCCAAGGAAACTATGCGCCGCCCACCAGCAGAAACCTAACTGCACCACAGGCCTGTCAATCAAACAGACACAGCCAAAAATATGTCTTTTTGAGGCCTAATTTCGAATTAATAACGGAATTATTTTCAGATGGAGCGCCAGAAAAAAAAGGAGTGACTTTAGCAACACCAAAATGACTCGTGGAAAAAATGTATTGACTTGTGTATTTCATGAGTGAAGTTAAATGGAAGTCTATGGAGCCTCAGCCTTTGTGGAGCTTACCCCTTGCGGCCCTCGGTGGTGTTGCAGCTTAAGGCACTTCCGCATCGGCCTCATTTAAAGACCTGAAGCTTTGTCCAACACCTAGTATCCATTTTGTCTATAATCGACAAGATTATGGAAAAAGTACCAGCACGATTTTTCAAGAAACTTGGTGGAAGGTTGTATGTAGCATGGGAGAGATCCACAAAGCATTTTTAATTTTCATTGACAGTGTGAGATTGGGCTTTTAGGCTTCTAAATGTCAGACACCTCAAAATGAGATGGGAGTAAAGTTCAAAACATATCCGATTTTAGAAATACGATAACTCCATGTCAGATTCCACATTCACAAATATCTGCAGCCGTACTTGTTCAAACTTATTACAGCACACAGTTGTTATGGAGCATTCGGGAACAGTGGTTTAATAACTGGAACTGGTACGATTGTAACATCGCTCCAATTTACAAAATCTAGACAACTATAATTGTTGTGGCTACAGATTTGCATATTATAGAAGAGAAGAATATTGGCCCTGACACTTTCTCAGAACTTCGCTTGTTTTCTTTTGAGTTTCCCATTAACTGATGCTTATCAACGTCAGCTTGCCTGTTTTCCTAAATAAATCTCTCCTTGTTGGCTTCTTTGTGGTTTTACACATTGTGCAAGGCATAGCTCCCTGTAATATGTTCTTTCTGCCTTTCTTTGTTAGCCCCTCCTGTTATTTTGCTTCCCCTCTCCTTCTCTTTTGTTTTCATCTTTGGCAGGGTCACACTGCTGACCCATCATCTTGGGGCTGCTCTCACCAATCGTAACCTACGATTGGAAATTGGATATCCAAACAAAGCACAACCTATCATCTTTACATTGCGGCTAATAGGAATATTGGAGGGATGTTTCCAATAACACAGGCACAGCTCTGAGTGGCCACACAAGTTCACCGGGAGGTCGGCGAGGCCGCATAGGAAAGGGAGGGAATGAGTAGGAGAGAGAGAGAGGCCGAGAGTGAAAAAGAGAAAGAGAAGGTTGGTCAGAGGAAAGGTAAACAGAAGGACAAACTTTATCTATAGCTGCATTTTCTAAATTGATAGAAATATACAGGAAGTGCTGGTGAGAGCTGGAGGCTGGAGTTTCTAATAAAAATTTAAGAAACAAAGTTCGTGGACCATTGTGTCAATGACCAGGCCGCTGTTCATGAGAACTTCCAGAGCTGCAATGCTTAAAAAGAATAAAATGGCCAAGAAACCCAGCAGGAGTCTGCAGTGTTTGTCATTAATTTCCCAAATTACTTATTATTGTCTCAAAGTGGGCATTATCAGTTCAGAGAGCACGTTGTGAGGTTGTGCACTTGGGTTTAAAATGTATTGGTGACTACAATTTCTTTCCCTGTCCAGGCTGATCATTAAATAACTCGACAACACACAAAAAATAATGGATTCAATCTGAAATCTTTGTCTTACACCACATGCACAGTTTTTAGTAGTACTGGCATGCATCCTTCTGCTGCAGCTAAACAAGGGATTTGTGCCCAAAAAAGACTTTGGTTCACTTTGGTTTTACTTGACTCATTCAGACTGTGAAGACTCATCTCAGATTTAGCTGAACTTTAGAATGCTTTTCTGCATAAAGGTAGTGGGATTTGGGGATGCAGAAACTACTCACTAAACTATTTTGTGAACTACTGTAGCCTGCGATCATCGTAGGATGATAGCTCTGGACTGTCACAATAACTTTTGGGGGTTTCTTTCTGTTCTCTGTCCCATACTGTTTTTTTGCATGACATTTTGCTGTCAGGATTGTACATAATCTCTTTCAATTAAGGGTTGCCGGACAGGGAAAAACAATAATCCCTTTGAATTTGCTATCTTGCCAGCTGTGAGATAGCAATCTCGTCAGCTTGGTCACTAATGGGACAGTACATTTGCACAGTTAAGAGAGATGCATTTGTACCATTTAGTCCTGTCTCAGGTTTCTGCTAACCACATCTCTTTAGTCGAGCTGTTTGTACTCCAACAGAACAGGGTTAAAAAAAAAAAAGAAAAGAAAAGTGGAGAGTGCACAGCTACAATCGCTTCCAGTTTGGATTTGCCAGTACTCTGTTCCCTCAAAGGTCAGCACCTTTTGTTGTTTTAATTGCAAATGGGAAATCCACTGACCATAGTGATTGATTTTGCTCGTTAAAATGCTTGTTTGGCAAGACCTTTACAGATAAATCAGGTATCGCTTCACGGCCATTATGGAGAGGTTGAATGATACAATAGGGTCCTACCTTAAAAAGTATATTTAGGGTGCTACTAAATTCTGTCTGATTGATCTGTACCATGCCCAAGTCGGATTAGCCCTCCTTCCTACTACCCCACTGGCAAGTCTTCACCTTAACTTTTTGTATCCAAATACGCTTACATTGTCATCAATGCAAGACTTGTACAAACAGTAAGATAGTGTGCCAAATCCAGCAGTGCGATTCTTTAGAGGAAGCCATGTTTGAAAAGTTACGTTAAAGTAATGTTGATGGTATATCCTCATCGGCGGTTCGCTTCCGGATTTTGGTACAGCTGCCTTTCACGCCTGATGCACCTTAACTGGACCAGAGTACACCTCTTTGAGAAGGTTCTGGGCACCGATTGTCATACTGTGCTTGGGTTCGTTATGCAATGTTCAAACTTATCAAATGTACTGGACATACTACTACTACTACTTGAGTAAGGTCTGGAGTATCAGGTGGGGAACACCCTTAAAGTTCAACTAGCACCTCAGGTCAATGCGTCCACTTGCTTGTGGATTGCACTTTTTTTTCTTTCTGTGCATCTTTGTTTAAATGAATTCTCCATTGCTAGTTTTTGTCATCTGTAATTATGACAAATATTGATTCCACTGTTCTGCCTAGTTACTGTTCAGTCCAGCACACCTACAGAGCTACCTACGCTACAACCGCTACATGAGTCTCCTGTTTCACGTCGTCACTGCCTTTGTTCATCTTCTGTGAGGCATAAGATTTCCACACAGTCAGAAAATAAGTGTGCATCCTGGTCATAGTTCAGCAACACAAGCATATCTGGCTGCCAGGCTGCTGACAGCATTGTCAGCCAAACCAAACACACATGATGGCGGTAGAGGAGGTTGTACCGGAGTCTGGTTCAACAGCAGTTCAGATGATTTGTGTTTCTGTCAAAGTTGTAGTTTTCAGTTAAGACTGCGTTTTGTCTGCTCTGCTATTATCCAAGCAAGAGGGACAAATATCCTTTGATAAGTTCAGGCCGTCATACATACTGATGGTCTGTGATTCAAAGGTTTATATGTTACAGAACTGCACCTAAAGACAAATAATATGGTGACATTGTGACATGTTTCAACCATCTGCTCGTCGTTCCAAAGGCACAGTAGAGACGTGACATATTACATCAGAGACTATTAAGTTACCTGTGTTTTTACACTAAAAGATCCTTTCTTTCTGTTGCTATGATGGAAGGTGCCTGTTTGTTTTTTGAGAGTGCGTCGCCCCCATGGCTGTCCTCCTCCTCATGCAGGTAGCCCTGAGGGAGAGAGAATGGAGCTCTTTGACAGGAGCGAGGAGGGGGGAAACCAACCACCATCGACTCCCTGTGCCTGGGCTCATTCTGTAATGAAATGGCCTGTGTCATGGAGGCCTTGTCCAAACAATGGGCCCATTCAACCAGGAGAGGAGTCTCTGTCAGGACTAGGCTGAATACGATACCTCTGATTCATAGCTGCAGTCCCGTCTTTCTCTCTATCGTACTATTTTTTACTCTACTGTAGCTGTTATAGCCCCTCGATCTCTCTTTTACGTTTCCCCCTCTAATTCTTTGCTTTCTGTCATCTCTGTTCGGCTCCCTAGTGATATGAAAAAAAGAGTTTCAGAAACAATGTGCTCATGTATGTTTTTACCACCTAATTGTTCACATGTCCAGGTGAACATCCTCCACGTTTCCGTTGAAGCAATTTTGGTTTCATGCATTACTGTATAACGTTTCATATTATTGAAGATTTTTGGTGTCTCATTTGTTTTGAGTTCTGATTCGGATGTTGAATCGTTTTTACTTGGCCTAAACTGCTCACTTAATACTATATTATTCAGTTTCACCAGTGTTTGTTCGTTTGTTTTTAAACTGCTTCATACCACTAATAGAGTAATTTGTCCATGGTTAAGAGGAAAATGAGTGCATGCTAGGTGGAGAGCCTCAATGAGGAAAATGGTTGTGGTTTTATCTGTCTAAAGGTTTAGCATTCTCAACTATTGCCTGTTTCTTTGTTATCTTTCTCTTTTAATACATTTTTAAATAATGCCAGAGTGATTTCCACCTTTATTCTTCCAAAATCACTCACTAGCTCTATAAAAGGAGGCCCAGCTACCATGTGGGATTTCTTTTGTAGACAAACAAAACCTGTTGGATTATTTTGCTTCTACAACTTGCTTTTACAAAAAGCAAGTTGTAGAAGCTGAAGTTGTGGCAAAAAATGTTTGCTAGCTGGCATTCTTCATATTCCTCATCTGTGTCAGTCCATCTCTGTATTCCTTAGTTTGTTACTAGCGCAAATGTATTACAAGAGCTAGATATTTTGCCCTCAGTCAGACATGGTGCAAATTTTTCCATGTAGTTTCTCACCAAACCCCGGTGTGGCCCAACATGTAATTTTTTTTCAACCAATGTTATAAACGATATATATCGTTTTATAATGTTATTATGGGCGAAGTGGTAAGACGTGAGCTGAGCACGTAGGGAAACCCATAGTCCTGGGACACTGCCAGCGTGGTGTGTGCAGTGCGTCATTTATAAAATAGACCCGACGCCTATTTTTCACGTGCACCATGAGCACTGTCAGGTCTAATCATATCCAGGCCACAATTTACCAGGTGAGGGACAGCTTTTTTCAGCTGCTCTCTTCGTCTCGGTGTGAGTACCTGTGTCCGACTGTGTGTCTCGCTAAAAACCCAGGTAAACAAAAACCCAGAGCCTGCTTTTTGGTTAAAACTCAACACTTGTCGGGCCTCAAAAATTCAATATCAAAGAGAAACTCATTGATTCAAAGGTTTGGACCTTTAGCCACGGCCACACAGTGGGTGTGGATACACACAAACAACTGAGACGCAGCTGAGCAACACGTGACAGGTAATGCACACGCCAGTGTGTCTATGCCAAGTCGTGGAAGCAAAGCCAGAAGCTAAAAACCTTTTTCAGTTCTTCTCAAAGATTCAAACGGTATGTCACCTCAAAGGGATTCATACTGTTCCCCTCAAGCAATACAGCTGGCCTGTGAAATTACTGACATGTGTCAATACTTGACCAACTTTGTAAAACCGGATGTAGTTTTAGTCTTGCACGCATTGTAGTAAATACAACACAGAATCTAGTTCTAGCAGTATTCCTACATGCATATGAATGGCAGATTATATTTTTTGACAGTCACAGTATCCAACTAATGTATAAGGTCAAGGCAGAAGCCCTTGAAAGCTCAGCCAAAACTCACATTGGTTAAATTCATGACTTAAGCTTTTAAAAGAAAACAGAAACCCCATGCAGAGGTCATTTGGAGATTGATTTTCCAACTCAAATGTGGTGCAAGAACTTTTGATGAGGAAAACAGAAGCTGAAGCAAATGTTCTCTAAATTGAATCAGCTGGATGTCCTGTTTCAAAATATAAGAATATTTGTGTTAACTAAAATATATTTCTGTGTGTGTGTGTGAGTGAGTGAGTGAGTGAGTGAGTGAGTGAGTGAGTGAGAAAGAGAGAGATAGAGTGCCTTTGCCAAGTAGGGTTGCATTCAAAAGCTTCAATTACACAGTGAGGCTCCTGGAGACACTCTGACTATTTGTCTGGAGGTTTTATCAGCATGTCAGGTGGCCATGAAATGGACTCCTAATTAAATGGCAGTGCTTGGCCGTTGCTGCACACCAGTTTTGTAAACAGTCAAGAATAAACAGCCATAAAGTCCTTTAGAGAGACGGGCATTGGAAGCTATTAATACATGGCTGTTGGATATCTTTTGTCATTGCGTACTGGCGTCATTTAGCTTTAAATTTTGGGGCATATTTTGCTTTCTGTGGGTATTTTGAAGAAATTAAAATTGGGTCTTAACTGTAAATTTATAATTTGTTTACAGTCCAAACATTAAGTCATCTAACCACGGTGAACCACAGACTTTCCTTACTACATCATACAAAAAGGCTGCCTTGTGCTGCATGAATAAAATTAGCTGGAGGTAAATTGCTAAAAACCACTTCCTAATCTCCGAGTCAAGGATACCATTGTATATCTGCTGCAGTTGGTGTAATGCAAAACCTGGATTGCCATGAACATGATAGAGCTGTTTAACAGAGTTAAACACATAGTGCAAAGATACAGCAAGCTGGAACAGTGCAATCTGATCCCAAATTGTACGGAGAAAGGTCAACCGTGCACCTGTCATTACGGAGAAGGGTGGTGGTGGTGGTGGTGGTAGGGTGACCGGTGCAACTCCATCCCTACAGCCCTTTTAAAACCCATCTCTCAACAGATATTATCTCAGATGACACACTAAGGTAAATGGGCTTGACAAAAAAATAATGGATTATCTGACAAGTGTACAGCACCATGCGCGTTCCCGAGAGGGCAGTGATAGCTTTTAAATACATTTGCAATGAGGCTGCTCCAGTGGGAGTGCTTACTGTCAATACACAATCAGTCTCTGGTATTTGTTCCTGGAATTATTTTTGCACAGCAGGAAAAACAATGTACCCATCCAAATTCCCCTTTTTCTCAGAATACCTGCTTCAGTTATCGAATAACATTTACAATAAATGAGTGTCAACAACCCTAAAAGCTTGGTGAAAGTGGCTATCATGGATGAATAACTTTAATGAATTACTTTTTTTGTGTTAAATTCTTTATACTTACACCCAGGTCAAATTTTATTCTCCATTTTCCCATTTTATCCTTTATTGGGAGTCACCTTGTAAAGTATGTTTCAGTGCGGGCACGATGAGGTAATTACCTTTCTCACATGTATGAATGATGGTTTACAGGTAGATTTGTGGAACATGGAACAAGTGGTGGAACAGCAGACGTATTATTACAACGGCTGATTGATGTCATTTACTGCTCAGGTTGAATGTGCACCCAGTTCCACAGTGATTGATATTGGGCATACACAGCTTAATAAATCTGATGAAAAGACGGTGTATTCATGAATCTGTCTCTGTCCGTCATACCTTTTGCAGATGATACTCTGAATGTTAGATCATGCAGGGAGTGACAGGACGATTTTCTGTTTATTGTTACTGAAATGACACACAACTGAAAATAAATAATTTTATGATAAAAAAAAAATGGAGATATAGATATAAAAACTTTTAGATACAGTAAACTGTATCTAAAAGTTTATGTAGCTTCTGGCTCTGAAAAATGTGTCAGATTAGGAACTGCCTTAAGCTGCAATACCACCGAGTGCTATTAGAAGTTGGCTTCAAAAAGCCTCCGGCTCCATAAACTCCCATTCAACCCCTCTCATGAAATTCTAAGTCATTAAAATATTTGACAAACCAATGGGTGATGTCACTGTTGTTTGCCACTTGCCACTACAGGCAAGAAAATGGACAGCTCCTGCAAATGCAGCATTTTGTGCTAGCGAGTTAATATTACTTTTATGAGCCATTTAAAAAAAAAAGGTTCCACCAAAGATAAAAAGTTAACATTTATAGAATGTTAGTTGAACCAATCATGTTTTCATGTTCTCTTTCCTTCAAACACAGTGAGGCTCATTAGTTTTTCTCTTCAAATGAATGATTTCCATCTTTATCATGTTGACGCTGATCCTGATGTGTGTGGGCTGGAAGCCGTTTAATCATTCTGCATGATCAGAGCATAAAAATGAATTATGTGTCAGGTCTGAGTTAATGGCCTGATAATCTTCTACCCAGTGATGGTGCATCATGGGAGGTGAAGAGTAAAATCAACGGTAAGTCTGCAGTACAGTAAAACATGTGGGACATGAGACTTGTGCTGACACGAAAGAAAGTTTTGTACGCTCATCGCTGTTTTTTGCCAGCATTCTTTTAATTTTTGCTCATGTTTCTGTACGTCTACCGAAACTTCGCAACACTTGCTTTTGGTTTTCTCTGTAGACAGTTTTGTTTTTGGTTACGAGATTCCCTACACTGAGCAGCAACACGTTATTCCAGCAGCTATGGCTCGAGGGAGGGAGACAAACTGACACCAGCGCAACAGCTCATTAAGCTTGTCATTACAATTCCAAGTGTGCAATTACAGATGATGACATGTGATGCATTTTTAAAAAAAATCCAGTTTAGTCTCAATAATAGATTTTTCTCTTTTATGTAATATTATCAGTTTTATTGGGTAAAAAACATTAACACACTTTGGGACTTTAGGCATGTATTTATGTGTTTTAATAAAATGCACACCCTCCAGTTCACAACACCAACCGCATAAAGATTTGGTGTGTCTCCAAAATATCCCTCACTGCTATTTCCATTTTAATTATAACCATAGATGATTGAGGTTCAATCTCATTTTTATTAAATCTCAGCTATTTATTTCATGGGTTAGTGAAGATGATTGTCTATTGCTTTTGAGAACTTAGGACCTCTGAAAAACGATTCAAGCAGGGAAAATATAACAATCACTACTTGGGGAGTGTGCAAAACATTCTCCATTCATCTACTATGTTTGTCCTGTAATAGACTCTATTTAAAATTGTTGTAGTAGGAAAAGGACAGATGAAACTAATAAAGCACATATCTTAGCAGTAACATGAATGATGGCTCTCTTTCATTTGAGTGTCTTGGGAAGCATTGTCAGGGTGCACAATACCAGGGTCCTGGTACACCTAAAGGGAATACAGGCAATTTTATTGTTAATAGATGAACCTATCACATGTTTGACAAGTCAAAAGATTTTCCTCAATCTGTTCCCCTTGACTACAAAACAGATTAAAATTTTCAATTGTTCCACAGGCCATTAAGTTTTTGAACAAAAAGTGTACATAAGTCAAGTAGGAGTTCCAGCTGGCCGGGCCTTTGTTTCATCCATTTCTGGTCCAAGGTGTGTGGATATGTCCACTCATGTATGTCGTTTGTGTGTAGGAGTATGATGATGTGATGGAATACTTACGTGATTATGCTGCAAACCAATTTACCCACGGGGACAAATAACATTATTTTTCCTATCTACAAGAATTGTTTGAAATGCCTGGACAATGCTTTCAGAGCTGTGACAATGCAAACAGAATATACGGTATTTCACATCTACCTGTGACAGCGCAGGACAGGACAGTGACTCACGTTATAAAAATTCTGTTTACGACCATTTTTATGCCAACATTTGCTCCATAAGCTAATGTAGATCAAGTTAGCAAGCCTCGCTGATAGCCCCAGAGAGGGCGAGAGAATCCAATTTAACAACATGTAGTCCTGGTAGTTTCTAGCACAATTACTAAATAGATGAAAAAGGAAAACAAGAAAGACAGTGTAGTGGGTGTTATGAGATTTAGCTTGAGGATAGCAGCAGTACAGTTGTGTAGAAGTGTAAACCTGTCAGCCTTGCTTATTGGAGATGTTGGCAAAAATGCTACCGTACAGTCACAAACTGAGCTTACGGAGGGCGACTGTGTCCTCCTTTTCTTGTTAGTTTGGGCTTCTAGTAACTCAAGTTTGAACTTGAAAAAGGTTTAAAATTGCCAACTTGTGCGAGGTGTTTTTCCACATCATAAATCAATATTGCGAACCGTTGGTCCACTCTGTGATCACCGTATAATGACCAGGTCTTGACTGGTAGGTAAAATATTACCTTCCTTCCACACGGCTGCCCCTAATGCACCCACCATCCCCGTTTCAACAACTTCTTGTTAAAGGTTCAGTGTGTCGGATTTAGGATAAATATAGAGTATTTATGATTATGTTTTCACTAGTGTACAATCATATCAATCTAAGAATTGTTTGTTATTTGTAACATTAGTAGCTCCTCATATCAGCAGGTCCTCTTCAACGGAGCGCAATACGATGCACCGCTATGTTTCTACAGTACGCCAGAATGGACAAACCAAATGACGAATGCATCATTTAATACAGTGTTATGCTATATTTGTATATTCATACACCAATATTCCTTTTTTTACCCACTCAAATACATGATTAGATGACTTCCTGACTAGTCATGGGAATGATACAGACCTTCTGTGTGATGTCAATGCTTCCAACTGAATCTGTTTCCAGATGTTGTTTCTGTGGTCATTGATATATAACAGCGAAAAGAGATGTGAAGTTATGTCAATCCAAGCAGCTCCATAAAAAGTGTGCTTCCCTGGGATATATATGAATGATTTATGGTAGGAATATTCCACATCAGGTGACGCAGAGGCAAAAAAAAAAATCTCTGATGAAGCTTATTGTTTGCAGATTTGTTTGAATTTTTAGTGCCCTGCAAGACACATGTTTGTCCGAACTTACAGCCTGACATCGCAATATCTGTGAATGGAACAAGTGGCTGGTCTCCCATGGGGGGTTAAACGGTTGCACTTTGGGGATCCTCAAATTGGTAGATTCCAGGTGCATTGAGGTTAAGTTACACTGCAGCTGTCCAGCTGAAAAAACACGGGCCCATACAAATGGCCAAAGAGCTCTTTGTTGACTAAAGACTCCTGGCTAACCTTCTTTCATGCCATTGTGTGTAGTGTACTGATGCATATACACTGCATGCTGCAGAATTAGTACGAACATTCAGGGATAATCTGGAGAAGTTGTGATCCACGTACATGGTATAAAAAGGTCCGTTTATCTGCCTCTATTATTTATGCATCTCATAAAATGCTGAACTCTGTGCCTGGAAGTTACTGCAACTGCACTCATAATTATAGACAAAGATATTAGTATTTGCTCTATGCCAGAAGATATGTTTCATCATGTGCCACCCACCCAACATCACCTTATACATATCCCTGCAGCTATAAGCTTGAATGTGTCATGTCAATTCAAACACAGTGCAAATGCAATGAAAATCATCTTAAGTTGAGTGTCATAGATTTGTTATGATGTCTCACCACTACGAACCCACTCACCCCTGGAGTAGTAACTGCCAATTTGCTGATCAAGCTCAATACCTAACAGGTTTCACTTTAAAGTATGTGAGCAAACTTCATTGAGTCATGCGTGCAAGTGAGCACCAACATGTACACCCATGGCTGCGCATTGACTTATACACACACACACACACACACACAAACTCAAACAGGAGAGCTTAAGGGGAGATCTGCAATCTTGTAAAAACACATTGAGTGACGAATGGCTTGGACTAGTTGCACTTGTCAAACAGCACCTGCAGCATGTGCCATTCATGTTCTGCACGCAGAATAGAAAACATGGAGAAAAACACAGAGACAGGGACGAGAGGGCGATTGTCAATATTAGACAGGCATTAACAAGTTGTGATGAGGTGCTCTCATGGAAAAGTGGAGTGAATATTCCACGAAAATGCTCAGGGTAGAGCTTGAGCATGTCAAAACATTCATAAATGAGGTTTCTGAAATTTGAGAGCTTTTTCTAAGAGCTGTTTCAAAATGGCTTTTGTCAAAAATGATAATGGCTTATTGTTAATTGGTACGTTCCAATGCCTGAGTGCAATCGAGTAGGTGTCAAGTCCATTCATAACATTTAAATACACTACATGCATTTGACATTTTGCCCAGTGCATACACACATGCTGGGATAATAATATAAATATACACATTATTTCTAAACACAGCATTGGATTGCAAATCACCAGATTTCATTAATGCAAAATAGGAGACAACCAGCTGTGATAAATGTGTGCCTTTATCTTTGCTGTATTTTCAAAACAGATCACGTGAAGCCTGCTTGGCACAGAACATCTCCTGTTGGTCCCCAGGTGAGGGAGAATACACCAGCTTAAAGCCGCTGTTGGGACAGACGCCAAGAAAACATCCATCTTTATTTGGGAGGCCTGGCTTCTGCCTCTTGGCATACACGTTCATCTGTGACTGACAGCTCTAACAATATCGATTCAGCCAAGTAACAGCCCGAGGCACACTGTAACCATAGCCGAGTAGTGATTTGTGCCATGCTCAACATATATTAACTCTTTCCACCTCTTTTCTTACTTGCTCTGTCTTTTACACTCTACCACAAACACGATTTTCGCTCTTTCTTTGTGCATCTGCAAAAGACTGTTGGGGGAAGATTTGTTCAGTTTGCCATCAGCAGTTATTTGATTTGTCTTTGTCTTTTAAGCTTTTTGATTCATGGGCTAACAGGAAATAAACAAAAACAATACCTTGGACATGCTGAGACAAACAAATTGAGAGTAAAACCTGGATAGGAGTATCACTAATCTCTACACAAACTGGAAATAACCAATTTGAGAAACAAAAGAAAAAATAAATGTCACACTTACATGCGTAATGGGCACTTAGGCCCTTTGGCAGTTGGTTCATAGAAATCACATGACTACTTTCAAATGTTACAACTGTGGGAATGAACACAGGTTTTAGACACACTCACTTGTGCTGAATCTAAGCCTCCTACACAAAGACTGTAGATGAAAATGGACGTGGTCTTCAGGTCTAAAAAGTGAAGCCAATGTGGAAGTGCTTTAAAGTGCAATACCAATGAGGGCCACTTGGGCTGTCCAATAACCTCTGGCTCTGAAAATCCTCTGGCTCCAGTTGACTCCCATTCAAAAGCTTCACCTTCTCTAATGACACACAAGGCAATAACTTGTTTCCACAATTCATTACGATGTCATTAGTTAAATTACTCCTGATCAGTGTGGTGGTGGTCCTTCTGAAAATAATTGCATAATTGATTAGATATCATGCCTCAAAGAGTTGTGTTTGGGGGCATAGCTGTTTTTGTGTTTTTTTTACATGCCGGGGTGCAGTTAAACTACCTGTATACAACCCCGTTTCCCCAAAAATGTGAACGCTATTTAAAATGTAAATAACAACAGAATGTGATGATTTGCAAATCATGTAAACCCATATTCAATGGAAAATTGAACAAACACAACGTATCAAATGTTGAAACTGAGAATGTCTAGAGTTCTATGGTATAAGTTGATTTTGAATTTAATGCCAGCAACACTTTTCAAAAAAGTTGGGATGGGGGCATGTTTAACACTTACATTGCAGACACAGTGTCTGCAATGTAAGTGTTTCTGAGCCCATGCAGAGATTTCCACTCCAGAACTGTGCCGGTTTTTAAGGAGGTGCAGCCTAAGGGTATCCAATATTGGTTTTCGAAACCGGTGGGTGACATCACGGGGCCACTTACGCCTCCACAAGGACATCAGTTACAACTTGGAAGAAGCATTCTTCCAAACATTCACATAAACATTATTAACTCTGGCACAGAGACCTAAAGTAAAAAAGTAAATAAGGTGATTTACTTGGAAAATCCAATCTCATTACTGATAACTAATTGTCAGTTAACTGGTTACAGTAGCCTCTACCAAGCAATAAAGTGAATATACGATATTATGATTATTCTGAGAGATATATCATTTATGCAGCTGATGTTGCTGGAGAGTCACTGCTGAGTGTGAGTCATGTTTGATGGAGAGGAATGTGCTGGGTGTGTAGACACACTTAACTGACCACAAAATTAAAGGGTCCAGGTACAATTGTGTATAATATACCGTAGCAACACAGCATGATTGTAGTTGAATAGTTCCTAGAGCCTGATACATGATGATGGAAGTTTTCTGGGGGTAGACTTGACACACCATGATAAATCTTTGCTATAATGACGTTCGTGTATATAAATTATTGCTTTCTTTATTCAATGATCGCAAAGCATAAACATTTCACATCTACAGAAGACTACTGCTTGTTAAATTGTGTAAGTTCCATTAAAGATATTTGGGTTTGCACTGTTGCAGCAAAGCTAAACTAGCAAAAGACTGTAAATTAGCAAAGGTTGTTGATACTTAGCGTGAGAAACATCCATAATCCATCTAACCAGTTCAGTGATCGGGCTCACGAAATGTACAGGTCCCGAGGCAGCAGCTGTCATATCGGTGTACAGTCGGTCATTATCTGACATCAGTTTGACACAGCCATATGTCTACAGATGGAATTTGAATCATCACAAGTTTTCTGTCTTCTTTTTTGAAGGTGACAAAGAGACTGTGGCTCGCAGCTCATTCAGAGGCTTGTAATTGATGTATTTATTGTAAATTCAGCAAAGATATGTAAACAACAAAGCTAGCTGACAAAATTGAAATGCACTTCTCTAAGGGTTGAATCAAGGTTAGACTGCATTGAGGAAGTCTTTTAATAGGAACAGAGATGCAACCTTTCTACACAACACTGTACTGTCTTAAACTCCGTCTGTGTCAGTATTTGGTGTCTGTTTAGTCAGCTGCAATGTCTACGCATTCATCCTAAAATGACTCTCAGCCTGACAGGGAACTTAACTTTCTGGGTGCATCAGTCCTTGGAGTGTGTCATCAGTGGTGGTTTCTTTCTGTACTAGATCCAAGTAGCAACCAACAGTAACATCACCCGTTGGTTTGTGAATGGCCATAATGAAGCCTTGCGTTTGAATATTGGCCGGCACCATCTTGCTAGTTCAGAGCAGTTTGAAGCCGGTAGTGACCATATTTGGATTAGCTAGAGGGGAGTGAGTGGTGGATCTGATACGATCTGATTGAAAACACGGCGATACCATGTCCCGCCCACCGATTGCCGTAACTTGACTGCACTACAGGTCTGTCAATCAAAGACACGCCCCCAAAAACACAGCTTTCTGAAGCTTATTTTCTAATTAATGAGGGGATTATTTTCAGAAGGACCGCCAGGAAACTGATAAGGAGGAGCATCTTTAGTGAGCAACACCAAAATAACTTTCAATTTTATGAGAAAAGTTAAGTGGGACTTTTTGGAGCCAATCTCTAGTGGCACTTGGTGGTATTGCAGCTTTATGCACTTCCGCATCAGCCTCATTTTTCAGACCCAGAAGCTACGTCCACTTTTACACACAATCTAGGATTATTCTGTCGTCCGGGTTTTAAAAAAAACATTAATAACCAACAACTGCACAACACGGTTACATAAAAGTTCATAAGTGTCGATTGAGTGCTTAACCCTCGCCAGATCAGTCTCTCTGGGTCATGTTTGGTTGAGATTGGTTTGGTCGGTTGAAGTTTCCATCAAGTATTCATCGAGACCTGTAGAACCAAGTTCGAACACGCACACACACAGTTCAGCCTAAATAAAACATTTTACTTGAACTTAACAGTGTCAGGCAAATCCAAGTCTTGCCTCCAGGTGCACCTCGTGCACTGCATTCCCTGAAACCCACTGGAAGACAGACCAAACAATGACTGACATGTCTCCACTGTTCAACTGCTCTCGCCTGAGAGTAACACCATTGGAGGATATTAATAGAAATACCTGTGGTTGATGAGTGATGTCCAATCCACCCCCGCTGATTCTTCTCTGTCATGCTCTACCTATTCTGTCTGGCATGGGTGCGTAGCTGCTGAGGAGTCACTGAGGACACAGCGGTGGGCAGAAGAGGCTCTCTTCTTCTTTCGCTCTCTTAATTGTCGAAACTGTTAAAAATAAAGCGTGAGGAATGTTTTTTTTTAGGTGTGTCGCCAAGGCAGCCTTCTAACAACACATACACTAAAGCAACTCAACCACTGGCTATTATGAAAGATGTTACCATGAAACAGCCTATTCATGTGTGAGGTGACTTGCAGAGCAGAAAACTAACATTCAACACTCAACGTAGGCATAGCTGCATCAAAAATAAAGGTAAAACGTTCTGAGGGTCCTTGGTTATGCCAACTTCAGGAACTTTCAAATTGTTATAGTTGTTATATTGTCAACATTTCCCTTTAAAAGAACAAAATGAAGTGTTGGCAACTGAGAATAATAAAGAAAAATTGTTTCATAAAAAGGTTAAATATTTTTTTCTAAAACGCCTGCACCGTGTAGTTCTCAAACAGAAGTTAACAGTGGATTTCATGGGGGCTATTTTCTGCTTTGGATTAAAACACATTTGATACCCTCTAACGTGAATTTACTGTAGCAGTGCAGTGTGTGTGAGTCAGAACAAACTACAATGCCAGTGCTAAGGTTGAATGATACTGTAACAGATTGATAAGCAACCAACAGACCTCATATCTCTCACAATACAGTCAAATTTCATAAATACTCGATTGTAATTATAACATCTATAATTATACCATAATGATCATCATGTCAACATTGTTTATGCACAACAGTGTTGCTTTCCATCCGCTTCCATAAATCATATCTGCCTATACATGTGTTTTAACTTGATCTGCTCACACTTACCAAAAATAATGCTCGTTGCCTGTTAACTTCATTAACATAAATACAATCTGACATTGTGTTTTTTTTTTTCTCCATAAAATTAAGCTACTTTTAACAAAAAGGAAATCTTTGCTGATACTTTGATAAATACTGTATGAATCAGGATGCACTCAAATAGTGGGGCAGGCAGGTAAAGCAGGGCACGCTAGTACCAGTATACCGTTCAACCGGTAAGTGGTATAAATTTCAAACATGATTTACATTTTTCATACACTGCAATACCAGTGTGTAGCTACCATAATTGCTACAAATTCCCAACCCGTAAGTAACATCCAGGTAAGTAGCCCAGCACCTTTCTATGCAGCACTATGTGGAGCGTATCAGGGGACCCCTAATAACTGTAGGCTATAGCTTACCCTTCCGACTCCAAGTTTGAACTCTATAACAATAAATAGCCCACACCTAACTCTGAGGCTAACAATTTGGCAAGCTAACAGGGGGATAACATAATGCGGGGAAAACATAGGCACTGAAGGAAAAGACGAGGCTGTTGGGAAGATCAACATTTTCCTCAGACGTAGGTTATTATCTAAGTTATGAAGACAAACTCTACATGATTAAAATTACAACATATTAGCTCAGCGTCCAACAAAATATGGACTTCCATGGCCTTTAAAAAGTTATTATTAACTGCATATGCCTGACGGAAACCCACCATGAAACCACCAGAATCTTAAACCCCTGTGATACAGATTTTTAGTCATACAGCCCCGCATTTTATAGATCGTAATTTATTGGAGACAGGGTTGATCTCATTGAGAATAAAATAGTTATCAAACTGGATGCTTGCAACTGAGCATGTTGTTGGACGTGTTGTGGTGTGAAAAGAGTCCACATAGTATAATTTTATGGGTATGATAACTCACAGGCACTTCATGCGCTGGCCTAGTGCGGTAAATCATTCGGTCCACTTCTCAAAATAAACCAAATGCCATGAATTATTTGCACCCGCTACTTGATCCAAGACTTCAGAGAACTCACAAGTGTGGAAAGGACACGTCAAGTATAGGCCACAGTTACCGAATTTATTTCAGAATGACATCAGGGATGGTGATTTGTAGTTGTGCTCAGCATTAAACCATTACAGCATCAGCTAGTGTCAAGTGTAGTATCCCACCTGTTTCTGTCCAAACACAACTTTATCTGTGGCCATGTGAGGAGTTACCTTCTAACGATATTTAATTGCATTCTACACAAAACATTCCTACAAGCTACAGATACACCATGCATGCTCGTTCGGGCACATAATATAAGACGACAGACCTTTAAGCTGTTATGGGTTCAAATGTATTCTTTAACAATTCCATAAATCTAACTCACCAACCATATATACATTTAATCCAACAAATACAAGAAGCTGAAGACAACGATACAACTAACTATTACCATGGAGAGAAAAAAACTCTTCGCTCAACAGCAAAGTTAAAAAAAACAAAAACAAAAAAACAATCAGGCTGTAGTTGAGGTTTTTGCCATTCAAAATGTTTCTGGTCCCACTTAACAGCATTCCAGAGAACATTCCACCTCATCCACATACCTAATGATAACAAATAGACTATTATTACAGACATATAAAGACACTAATGATCTGTCAAGAAGTAGACAGACATGCAATTAAATATGCTGCCTAGCATTTTACTGCAGGCACAGCAGACGGTGTGGTCGTTGTCCGGGGCTATGCAGTCTCTACAGGGGTGCTGCTGTGTTTCCTCTCAGTGAACCGTGTTAGTGGTTAACCTTTAAATGCCACCGTGGCAACAAGAGCGCTGCAAACCTGACGCTGGTGCTCCAGCTGGTTAACAGGATAATAATGAAGGATGGTTTTTAGGATAGAAAGTAGGGAGTCAAAAAGCCATCAATAAGAAGTACAGTGATATAGATGAGTGGCATGCAGAAAAGTGGCGGCAATGGTAATGTTTTTGTTGCAGATGATGTTTCTTGAGGCTTTGAATGATTCATGAACATACAGGAACAAATAAAGTATGTAAATCAGAAAACAAACGTGATTGTTAGTTTAGCTTTGCAAAGGCAAGTTAATAAATAAGTGCTGAAATAGCCAGGTAACTTTTTAAAACAAACAATTTAAAGCTGCACTTCAGGACAATTTTTCTATTAATAAACTCACCCAGAACAAACGCCCAAATCTTCAGTTTACATCTTAGTCCATTTTTCATCTTTGTTTTTTGTTTTTTTTATTCCAGCCTTTGACTGTAATCTTACCAACCTGCAGCCATCTGTTTTGTCCAGCACCATATGGCAAAAGAAGTTGAACATAGTTAAGAATATGACAGCCAAAGGGCCACATATTTCCCTAATGAGTTGGTTGAGACCAAAAAAGTCCAAACAGAGACACAAATACTTGACTAGCATTCATCAGGTAGACACAAACACATCTCCAAGTAAATGATCATGTTAATTCTTCAATTGTGGATGTGTAAAAAAAAAAAAATCCTTTAACACTTTCATTTTAGGAATTAATGTGATTACTGCCAACCCCCCCCCCCCCCCCCCCCCCCCTCAAAAAAAAAAAAAAATCACCGTTCAAATCCATACACTATATGCTTTGTCTAACCAATGTTCTGGCACACAGTACATGTTTTATATAAATGTAATAATAATAGTCCAAAAGTATGTTAAAATGCATAGTTTTTGGTCAAATAACTGCCCTCCAGAAAACTATGGAAAACCCTGATATGAAGCCACAGCCAGCAGCCACTTAGACAAACGTAGCAGAAGTAGCCTTCTAATTTGACCTATGACCTTTTGATTTCACACTTCAGCTACTGTATTTTAGAGGTACTGAGCTTTAGTGGTACATTGGTTAAGCAGATTTGTTTTGATTTTTTTTTTGGACAAAGCCAGGCTAGCTGTGTCATGTTTATCACACAGAAGATTGCAACTGGGATAAACAGTGTGACCAGATAAGAAACCTGCACACTTTTGTAGATCCTAATCAGGGAATAAAACTAACATGAGGGACTGAATTCTTGTAAACCTTATTCAAAAACAGTGGTGGAGCTTCGCACATACGTAATATGTTTAGCATTTAACAAGGAACACAAGCTTCCCCCATAACCGAGTTATTTTTGGTGCCATTAAACTCTGCAAGAAACCAAACAACCAAGCTTCTCCTTTGAGTAGCTTCACATGTCACTCTTATACTGTGTGATGTAAACTACACTCAGAAGCACGCAGTGACAATAGCTACAATGAATGAGAATTTGTCAGTGTCAGCGACCAGCTCTGATTTTCTAGCTTTAGGGCCGAACTACACTTTGCCCTGCGCTGTACAACCAGACGAACTGTGATGTGACCTTTGTTGAATTGCCTTCTTCATAACAGTACCCTATAAAAAGCATTGGGGGGGGGATGCAGAAACTCAATAGCCACAGTACTTTTTGACAGGACCGGCCTTTGTTAGGGTGAGAAAAGTTTACGATCCCTGAGGATGGAGCCTCTTTGTGACATAGTCGCTCCCTCTGTACGTGACAGACACACCGGGCCAAAAGGCCAACGGAGACAGAGATGGCTGAGAAAGAAAGCCGAGAGCTGGAATGAGGCAGAGCGATGACAGATTGGGAAATGAGGACATAGGAGAGATAGACAAGAACTGGATTCTTTAAATCTGTGCACTCTCTGTAGCACGGCAGAAAATACATACAGTATGAAGGATGCACCCGCACATGCCCGTTGGCACTGTTTTTTTTTTTCCATGTTTGACTCCCATGCCAAGAGACCCTGTCATGCCCTCAACCCATGAGCACCCACATCTATAATTAGCTTAACGACACACCTACTTACCACCCACGTAACATGAACAAATGATCCGGCATAATTGCACATTGGACGTGTTTAAACAAAGCACTCCGTGTTGAAATTTCTGCTTTTCTCATGAGGCAGAGTATTTCTGTAATCACGGGGAGGCAAAAGTTACCAAGTGAAAGAGCCTGCCTCTCAGATACAAATACTAGGAGAGGGAAGATGGGAGGGGGAGGGGGGGGGGGGTCGTTGTGGCATGAAATGTTATTATAATGAGATGAGAAAAACACAAAAGACAGTGGTGATGAGAAATTAAGTGGCGAGGGAAAGAAATAAATGAAACTGAAAGTTAGATATGAGCGTGGGTGGATGAGGTGATACCAGTGATTCGCTGATAACGACGTTAACAGAAATTTCCCCATTTCTCATAAGACGGTAAGAAACGGGAATTCCCCATTAAAAACAAAACCAATACACATGTAGCACATCAAAATCAGCTACCTGAGTTACACATGCTTTTGTGAGCAGGGGTCAGGGGACATCAGCGACGAATGTTTTTCCTCATACACCCTCAGAACATCACAGTAGAACTCGAGAGTCTGACCCTGGCCGAAGAATTCACCGTGCACAACCCTGCAATTGTCACAGAAAACCCACCTGGTTGCACGTCTGACCTGATGCGCCTTTTTAGATTTTGGACGGTGAAGGGGTCCGCCCTTCGGAAATGCGAATGTCACTCAGAACACCTCTCCACGCTCATTGCTCCAATGCTATAGACTTCCGGAAGCATTTCAAGGGTCCTCAGGGGTTGTTTGTGCCCGAAATATTCGCTAACCAAACAAATGCGACCTACACCGCTGCTAAGAATAGTCCTTAAAAAAAAAAATTCCATATTCAGCCTTGTTTGAGAAGAATGATGTGACCTCTCCTCTAAGATTCATGAGTGCCCCAGACAGTGCCGTTAAATTTTGAATGAGGTGACCTAACCTTAATGATTCTGGTCTTTGCATGGATAACACCAGCCTTATTTATATTTAGCTTTTAAGTTCACAGCTGTGGCGTTGCTTTCGGTTCTGTCAAATCATTGTCCTTTGCCTTTCTAGCTGTAAACACGGCTTCCACGACACCACTGACAAAATCCAGTGAGACAACGCAAAGCCTCAGATTCACATAATGGCGATAAAATCTTTCACCCTCCCACAGTTAAAAGACCAATATGAAGTAAACTACTGTGCACTTACATTGTAAGCAGATTGAGAGTGAAATGCCACAGAGAGTTAAGATAATGACATGTAAGCCGGGATCATTATATTCAGGAAGTTGTAACACACTACATCTGCCCCCGGTCACATCATCAGCCTCTCTGAGCTCTCGGTTACTGACATCTGTTATTAATGCTGAGCAAGCATATGGGAAACTTTGATGAAACTGAAAGATTTGGAGTCATTCAAAATAAAACCGCCAACATCTCTAATTGGCTTTTAAGATGGTTAAATCCCCTGACAGAAGTCACGCTGACGTATCGGAAAAACTTCCACGGTGCCACAGTTGACTGTAAGCAAATTCCAAGTTCGCATGCTTAACTTGGACACCGTTTATATCCATTCTGCTACAATCTGATTGTGCAACCGTATTTGTCATTGGGGGTTCTCGTGCCCAGAGCCAATGATAACACACAGCTAACGTATTACATACAAGGACTATTGGATGAAAATTCCGTGAGAGTAAATGGCAAAAGCCACTTCTGGCAGCGGCGGCCTCCTCCTCTTGATACTGGCCCCGTCCACTGCAGTTGCTTGACGACAATCTCTCATCTTGATCAGCATTTGTCAAAAGATGCAAACACAAGCCTGTGTGTATGTGAGAGTTCAAGGGTTGAGTGCAGCACAGCACTCAAGAGCTAAACAGGCTCCAGACAATGAGAGGGGTCAAGTCGTGGCCGCGCGGTGTCCGGCCTGTTGAAATAACAGCCTCGGATGCTGTAAATATTGACTCTGCTAAGCAAGTGTTTACTCTCGAAGCTTCACGGAGAGTCTGCAAGGCAAACCATTTTTGATTTGAGCCAATTTCACCGATTTTTTTTTTTTTGTAATGGAGTGTAGCGTTATAAAACTCCATTTCCAACAAAACTTGAATTGCACCATACAGAACATAGACTATGTAAAAGTGGAAGTAGATTCCGGGTCGATGTCGAGATGCCTTAAACTGCAATACCACAGAGACAGTAGAGGTTCGCTGCAAAAAAGCCTCCACCTCCAAAGACTCCCATTCAACGAGTCTCATAAAACACTTAGTTATTTCAGTTTTGCTACTTAAAGTCGCTCCGTCTTATTCGTTTTCTGGCGGTCCATCTGAAAATAATCTCGTCATTAATTCAAAAATAAACTTTACAAAAGCGTGTCTGTTTGATTGACAGGCCTGTGGTGCAGTCAGGTTACAGCTATCGGTGGGCGGGACGTAGTATTGCCGGGTTTCCAATTAGCTCGAGTCAAATTCCCTGCTCGTTCCCCCCCTCAGCTCGCCCAAATATGGTCACTACCGGCTCCAAACCACTCTGAACTAGCAAGATGGTGGCCAAAAGCCGAACTCAAGGCTTCATAACTTCTGTTCACAAATCAATGGGTGACGTTACTGCTGGTTGACGCTTGATACAGAGGTCATTTTGGACCCCTACATTGTAAATTAACCCACTTCACAATAGATGTTCATTGGCCTGCCAAAACCCCAATATAGCACAATTACCCTCATGTCTGCTTCCTGTTCAGATATTGTCAAGTTGTGCATAAGACAATATAAAACTCAAGGCAAATTTTTTTTCCAGCTTTTAAGGTGGAGCAACTATTTGTTTCACTGCTGGATCAGAGATTTTGACAAGTCACTAAATGAATACCCTCATGTTCTACCGTCTCTCTCTTTTCAAAGATTAAATACTTCTGGTCTGATAAACGCACACACATGAATGCCTCTGCACTCTGCTGTGTCAACTACGACCGAAAACGCTCTTCACTATCGCTGGTTTAAACTGAAAGTGAGGTGCCATGAGGAGAAAGTGAAAACACGCAGGGAACATTGTTATTCGCCTGTCAACTTGAACAAATACATACCTATTCATATGATGTGGAGTTTCAAGACAAAAACAACATCTCACAGAAGTGATTCATGACATTGTTTGATGGTTAATTGCATTAGCACATTCGCACAAAGGCGGTTCTTAAGCCATTGTGCTGTTGCAGAACTGATTTATTGTCTCGTTTAATGGTGATTCTACATGTATATTTAAATTAGAATAACCTATTTGTTTATGCCTGAAGTCCCCTTGAGCACATGTAAGCTAAGCAATGACTAAGCAAAGCACTTAAAAAGGTTTCGCTATGTGTGATATAAAGGTTCGACTGTTCAACTTTCAAGTCTTCAGACTCAAAGTTGCCAGTTATTTTCTGCATCTAAAAATCACACAGATGTTCCCTTAAGGCCTAAGGCGGTGTACTGGAACTCATGCGTGGCCAAACTGGTTTGAAAAGTGTCAAATAAAGCGTTCGAATATTTCATTTACCGAAGTCGAAATCATGTTTCCCGTTCGATTGGGGCCCCCCGACCCTCGTGAAAGAAACACACGAGTAGGTCAAAGCCTAGTATTTGGCAGGACCCTGTGTGAAACTAGTCAATACAATTCAATTCAGGTTTATATAAAGTGTAAAATCTCCACGCAACACGGTCCGAAAACACTTTACAATCACAAAACAGCACATAGCAAGGAAACAAAATAACAAAAAAACCTCATGAAAGACATCAATGTTTTAAAAAGAGTAGTAACCTGGGCCTACAGCAGCGTGAATAGGGGATGGTTCAGGGTCTACAGCTTTATAAGCTTTATCAAAAAGGTAAGTTTTAAGTTTTATCTTAAAGCTAAAGAGGGTGTCTGCCCCCTGAAACCCAAACTAAAGGACGCTTAATTTGAAACTGAAGTCGCGGCATTCGGCCGACCAGTTTTGTAACTCTGACCTCTTACTCACTCGCTGATTCGCTGTGTAGTTCAGGGCCTGCAGTTACAGTCTCATCCAAAAATATTGTATTTATGTCATTTACCTAATTTATGACCGCCCCGTCTTCAATGCAGGCCTTAATGGTCACGCTAGTTTCTGTCCCGTTATCTGTGTGTTTCACGAAGGGCTGAGCTCAATGTCCTTGATAAATAATATCTATGTTCGTGCAAATTTTGAACACATCAACTAAAAATAATAGACTTTTTACAACATTGTTGAGAAGAAAAGGGAGTTTTGTGCTGTTTTGTGCTCCAGGTGCTAAATTTCGCACCATCTTTGCGTCACACTCCATAACGGTTTTGTCCTGAGTAAAACATCAACGTAATGGAGACTTGCGTTCGAATGCCAGAAAGCAACTACATTAACAGACAGATGTAGCCGGCAATTCAAACACCTCATGCGAGCTGCTTAGATCTAAATTCCTCTTTTTTTTTCCCCAGTGGAGGTCATAGATAGAAATGGATGGCCGAAATAAATCACATTGAAATTTCATTAATATAAAGGACTGATTTGCTTTGTCAAGGAGACAGTGTGGTGGGTTGATGAACGAGGACAAAGACTTCATAAATATCATGGGAGAGACGCACAGGGGCTGGGACAAACGCCCAGGATCCACTTAGAGAAACAGAAAGATTTATCCTCCAGAAAGGGAGAGGAGAAGAGAAAAGCCATTTACAGCATGTGAGAGAGCAGACGAGAGGAGAGGAAGTGAAAGGTTCTCTTGTAAGAAGAATGAATTATAGAGGACCGAGATATGGTATCAAATATTGTATGATATGATGTCATCCCCTCTCTTAAAACCATTTTTACCCCATTTTAAACAGGCTTTATGAAGTACTCGGGAGCACTAAATTCTAAGTGCAGCAGCCTGGGTGACCTCATCGGCTCATTCATGCTGCAGGTAAAATACCTGCGTTAGCTGCATATCAATGCAGATAAAAATATCTCTGCAGCAAATCAGAACTTTATGTTCTTGTGGAAACAGTTATTATTATATATTACCTATTTTGGGATTATCATGCTCTGATACACCCGGATACATTCCTTGTACGTGAAAACTTACTAAGCAATGAATTTGATTCTGGTTCTAAAAGTGCTGAAGAATGTTACATCTCTTTAAGGGTTAAAATTGAAAAGGACATTGCTTAATACATATTTCATTAAGCTTGCAAGTTTACTGCTGGCCTTGTGCAGTAGCTAAATAAATACTAAAAAGAGTGATACATTTCTAATTGCCTCTACGGGTGTAAAAAAAACAGGAGAGTGGGGAAATGTCAGTCCTTCGAATTTCCTTGCACATTACTGATTGCAGGTCTAATCAGGAAATATAAGTAAAGCCAACTGTGTGAGCGTTTGGGGTGCAATCACCATTAAAAAGTTCTCTTTTCAAGTATCTCCAGAAACCCCATACCCGACAATATACGGTTACCCCATTTATAACTGGCATTATAATGCAATCTGTAATCAGATTACCTCTGTGGATCAAGGGGAATGCATGTTAATTTGGTGTAAGTGTACGTGGCCACATTCTGAAGAGGAAACAAGTTGCAGATAGCAATAATTTTAACTCAGCAATGGAGTCCATGGAGCCGCATTTCCATTTAAACGAGTCACATCATGTTTCTTGAGAAGTTGGCCGGCCAATTGGCATATACAGAGAAGATCAAATAATGACTACAATCACGATAATGCATTTAAACACCAGCTGTAAATGAAACAACCCAGAGATCAGATACAACTAACCAGGTAACATTTCCAGCAACAGATCACATGTTAATACCACGTGTGCCTTTGACTGTAGGCACACCATTCAGTACACTGGAAAGTACACAGCAGGAATCACGGCTCATATTCAAATACTCGGCACGCTTTGAACACAGTATAAACAACTATCAGTTACTTAAAGTGTGTTTAACATCCATCACTAAGGCACCACAAAGAACAAACACATTGCCATTTTATCAACTGGAAGGCACACCGACTGTGAAAGACAAGAGTGGGGCTAGTGTTTATGGTTCACTCTGAATCTTTTTTTTTTTTTTTTTTTTTTTTCATATTAACTTTATAATGACTGATAAGTGCCCTAAGTTTTAGTGTGAGCTTTCTGGTCTTGCTATAAAGATGTAGAGCTACAGTCAGTATAGTAAGATACTGATTGAAATAATCAATAAATAGAAACAATGCAATGCCTTGTAAAACCAGTTGGTCTGTCTGTAAAGCTCCTCAGGTGCTGTGACGATAACTTAATAATGACGCAATTTGGATGGTTGAAGTTGGAACACAGTGAACACATGTGCAGTTACTGTACTACTTTTTAACATTAGCCTGGTTTATAATTGGTTACATGTTGCCGGTGCCAATACATGCGTCATATATTCGTGTCCCTGTGAGAAAAATGTATACAGTGTTGTAGCATCTAAATCCTTCAACCTGCAATACTTTTCACACTTGTAATCTAATGTGTATTATACAACAAGTAGTTCCAACCCAGTGATCTGATACACTGACTGAACGTTTGGAACGTGCTCAAATCACCATAAAGCTTCACACCCTGCTCATCACGAGAAATACCACTCCGCCTTCTCAAAGGGAATATATAATTGGAATTGAATTTCATATAATATGCAATGTAATTTTGTTTTTACTTGTTGTAGGCCTGATAAATGTGACCCATTTGGCGAAATCAAGTCTTTTTTGGGGTCCCGTTCCGTACACCACTGATAGTCACGCACTTAAAATGCTACCGGTGGCTAGCTTGCCCGGTTTGGTTTTAACACATGACACAGTGCTAATATAAAAACACCAGAGTCCATCAATACCTTTTTTCAGATGATATTTTAGATCGAGCGAGCTAAGCAGTTTTGTGTTTTACATAACAGTCTACTGACACAGCTGATTGTGTTCCAGTTCTTAGTCGTACCCCATGTATTGCCACGGAAACAAAGATCGCACGAACAAAAAGCTTTATATTTTGAGAGCGAATGGATACATTTAGATTAGATATTTGATTAACTTTTTTTTTATTGGTAACTTCTCGTGTAATCGCAATATTACACGAGAGGGTGTGCTTTAACGTCATTATTGGCATGACAGTAATGCGGTCAGCACACCCTCTCGTGTAATATTGCTTAAAGTTACACTCTTTATGCCGGCTTTCATTCCTAACCTAAATCACCAGAAACCCCACTGCTCTTGTTCACAATAAGAGGCTTCAGCACCTCGCAGTAAATTAGCCACTCGCTAACGTTCAGGGAGCGCGACCTCTTAATGAAGCGTTTCATTTTCTCATGACTCGGTCCTCTTATTTTCCCCCTCTTGTGCAAGTCAGGGCAGGATGAGAAGAGAAAGACAGCACAAAAAAAAAAAAAAAAAAGACTTTCAGGGTGCAAATGGGTTTCACATTTACATTTTCAAACCGAGTCATAGCTCATTAGACAGTTTTTTTCCCCTCCGAGGTGAAACGGAGAGCGTTAAAGTAACACCGAGGTGTCTCGTGGCCAAATGGATGTGTGGGTTGGAAGACTTTTCCAGAACTCCGATTCTGTGATTCAGTGTGGGAATGTTGGATACCTTTTTATTGCTCGTCTAGAAAAATAATCTAGCTGCTTAATAGCTTGTGATGCTTTTGGTGTTCTTTTTCCTGTTTTTCTCTCCTCATCCACAAATCCTTTTATACCTCTGACTTCACCTTTCCTGGAAAGTCGCAGCCTCCACCCTCTCCTTATGTCACTATTCTCTCTCTTTGCTTGATACTGGGAGGGGTTCCCACACCTGACCTCACATGGCTTCATTTTTAGGCACATTAGTGCGCCCTTTCCTTCGCCGCCCACTTGGCCTTAATTCCCCTTAGCTCTTGGCACTGTGTCTCTTTGTCTGTCCAAAAGTGGTTTAAAGAACTGGAACAGCCTCCCCAGCAGGTTAGAACACATTACTCATACTAACGAATAGCTGGGCTGATGTGGAGCTCAGATATGGATAATTTTGGAACCTAAACCTGAGCCATATAGCACCATCCAATCACACAGTCTGATTGTGTCATTATTGTGGCTCTTCTGCTTTAACATAATTCCATGATCTCTAAAAGATCAGATTAGATAGAGGACTGAGAGAAGACAACACTTGTAATTGCAGATGAGTAACAAAAAAACAAGGGTAAAAGTAAGAGGGCTGTGAGAGTGATTTGAAAGAGTTCAGTGTGTTGGCAGTTTCTATGTTTTCCCCTCTGACAGAACACAATAATTTTGAAGAAAACTGCTTCTGCCTTCCAACTGCAATTTTTGTGTGCGCGCTGGAATCAATCCACGAACACATTGCCACCACAGATATCATGAAACAACATTTTGATTGGGCCATCAAAACATCCCACATGTGGCTGTGTGTAATCAAACAAACATGGCATTTTTTTTTTTTTGTATTCAGCCTGAGCTGAATTTACGAGCATGGGATAAAATCCACTAATTTCGCTCGGGCCCCGGGGGGGACATGTTCATTGCGCCTCTACGAGCGTGGCTCCGGCTTGATGACTGTTTGAGCAACTCCAGCTCTGCTTGAGTGATAATCCTCACCATGCAGTGGTGCTGTGAGTTGTTACGAGCCACAAATTTTGATTGGGTTTCATTGCTTTGTCAGTTGAAGCCGATCCTGACCTGCTTTGTGGCTTGCAGCGCTAACAAACACGACTGCACGACCGGCTGCCAGAGAGAAAAGGCCAGTTCAGAGTGTGTGGTCAACAGAGGAAAAAGACAATGAGGTAAAGTAGTTTGGAGTGAAATAACAGTGTGTGCTGTGTTTTATCTTGTTGGGATACTGCATATGGTTTCTTCATTGGGGTGAGTCCCATTTAAAATGTTTTCCGAGAGTTTCGCTTTTTTTTGTTTGTACTATGGAAAGAGGCACAGGACACTGCCAAACCATGAATGCAGTGGAGCATGCGGTGATAAGACACACATTCTTGTTTTCATGCTCTTCTACTGACTGATAGTTGATGTCAGTCATTGAAGCAACAAATTCAGAATGTGCTAACAAAAGCAGAAAAGGAGCCAGCTGAAGTAAACGATGCAGGATGCACTTAAAATGTTGCTCAATTGGCTTTGCAGATGCTTTATGAGGTGGAAAATGTGCATATTCACACTGGCTACATCAAATACGGCTTGGATAATAAAACACTGGCCCTCTAAGGCCAGAGATATTCTTCCTTTAAACTATGCGTTCATGTCATAGACTGCGTATAAAAGTGGACGTGGCTTCTGGCCCTGAAAAATGAGGCCGATGCGGAGTGCCTTAAGCTGCGACGCCACACCGTTTAGTGCCAGCTAAAAGTCGCTCCTGTATCCTGCGTCTGTTTGGAGCGTATACTCGTGTACGTCCGCAGAAATTAACGGAACATGTACGCAAGATGCACTACACACATGACTGGGAAGGGCGGCGTAGGTAGATGTGACAGTATCACAGACCTACACAACTAAATGGAAACAAGCCCGATGCAGCTCCATCCATTGACAGTTACCGTCCAGATTCCGTATTTTCATGGCGTGTTTTGTCCCCAGGTGGTCTAGGGATTAGCACAGCAGGGATTGTCGCCATATCTATTGTTTGCATCAGGCAAATCAGGATGCTCTAATGGTATCATTTGTTTCTCTGGTGCACCCTCTGCTGAAGTCCTCCAGTAACACGCGGAGTACAGAGGCAAGTATATGAGCAATGACGGTCACGACGCAAACGGTTGTAAACACGAACGGATGGTTCAAAAGCAAGTATGTCTCCAACCCTAGTAGAAAAAAACGGCCACCGGCACATACTGACCAAACTCTGACTGGAACATAACAGAAAGTCCCAGCCAAGTGGCAATGCTTGAAATCCAGTATCTACAAATCAGATGTGTCAGAACTCAGGAAAAAAAAAAACACCCTTATTAGCAAACACCTTACATCCAACCTCCCTCTATGAGTCGACATCACTTATTTGCACGGGGAAAGCCCCATCAGCGTGGAGCGGCGGGGCCCGCAGCCATCTGCCTGTGATTACGGCTTGGGAACAACACTACAACAATGGCCGCTTGGGCATGGCAAAAAAGTAGGGGAGAGCCCAGCAATGATCGCACACAACAATTACTGGGGAACCAAATCCCCCAAGTCGGCCGTTTGTAGGAGTGAAACCCAGAGTTTTGGCAAGCCGGTGGCTGAGGCGTCCAACACGCAGCTGAAGCCAATGAGCACACTCTCCATCAGATCAGCTCCACGTGTGGTGTCGTGCTGGGGCCCTAATCAAAGCCATGTACGTATGGGGGAGATTTGTTTGTGTGGCAAACAGAATGGACAACTGTGGGGTGACACATTGTCATTTTTCCATGACCTGAATAACTTCCAGGAGATTTAGAAAACTAGCAGTATGGCTCTGATGTCACTTCCTGTTGGTCAGGTGATCTATCTTTAAAAATACAAGATCAAATTTGTGAAATACTATACAGGTATCTAGGAATTGCTCATTACTTTTTCAACTTCCATCCATCCATCCATCCATTAGCTACACCCACTTTATCCTGAACAGGGTTACGGGGGGGGGGCTGTAGCCTATCCCAGCTCACTTTGGGCGAAGGCAGGGTTCACCTGGACAGATCACCAGCCTATCACAAGGCCAACACGTTGAGACAGACGGAAACAAAGACCATTCACGCTCTCATTCACACCGAAGGGCAATTTGTAGAACCACCAATTAAACTTGAGGTGCATGTTTTTGGATGGTGGGAAGAAGCCGGAGCACCCGGAGAGAACCCACGCAGGCACGCGGAGAACATGCAAACTCCACATAGAAAGGCCCAGGCCCGGATTCGAACCCAGAACCTTTTTCACTGTGAGGCATACTTTTTCAACTTGTACAAGCTAAGTAATTGTCTATACATTTGTAATCCAATAAATCCATTAATTAGAGTGTTAGCATGCTAACATAAAATGATAATATTAGAACAGAAAGTTGCTCATGGAGCTTCTGAGGATTCTGTTGTTTCTTTTTCTGCGGATTGTCCCTGACTTTATGTGGCTCTCCACACATAAATGGAATAAAATAATTTAATCTCGCGGCTCCACAAGACTTTCTAAATGTTTTGTTTTTAACAAATGGATCAAATTATCATTATGCAGTTTATTACACAATGTGGACACAACGCCAAACTCGTGCAGAAGTGACACCCGAGGCTATTCAGAGCGTTAAAGAATGTCAACAAGCAGTCAGGAAGTAAAAAGCAACAAATGCTGCTTGTAGATGATAGAAAACAATTGTCATATTGTCAGTGACTAAACTGGCAACCAAAGCATATGCTATGAGGTTTAATATTGCTCCCATCTTCATAGGGCCTCCTACTGCGCAGTATTTCTGCACTTGTCTGTGCATTTTAAATTCATTAATTACGGCTGACTGTGCAAATGGTGAATGGGAATTTTCCAGCCGTGCACAGACATTTGTTCCAGCTGAGTTTGTACTTTAATTAATGGCAATTTAACCACAGCTGTAAATCTTGTTTTTGTTGATTTTCACTGATTGAAGTTCTCACCTTGCTGCAGTGATGTAAAAAGTGAAACAACAGGGTGTGTCAGTACACCGTGACATCACTGCTTGATGAGGTAGAGATAAAAAATTTGAAGCAGAGAGGAGTGGGAAACACTGCTTTTCAGCCACTCCTACTAACTGTACAGGATTTTATTTTATTTTTTAATATTTGAGTGAAATTAAGGAAAAAAGCGGTCTGGAAAATGAGGCCGATGTGGAAGTGCCTTAAGCCGCAATACCAACCCGTGCCACAAGAGGTTGGCTCCAAAAAGCCTCCAGCTCCATAGACTCCCATCCAACTTCTCATAAACTTTTAAGTCAATACATTTTTTCAGTTATTTCACTTTTGCTAGCTGAAGTTGTTCCTTCTTATTAGCTTTCCAGCGGTCCGTCTGAAAATAAATAGAAAATAAGTTCCAAACATCTGGGTTTTTGCGGGCGTGTCTGTTTGATTGACAGGTCTGTGGTGCAGCCAGGCTACGGCTATCGGTGGGCGGGATGCAGTATCATGGGGCCACCAATCAGACTGAGTCAGATCTACCGCTCGCTCCGCCCCAGCTCGTCCAAATATGGTCACTTCCTGCTCCAAACCGCTCCGTACCAGGAAGATGGCGCCGGCTGATATTGAAATTCGAGGCCTCACGACGGCCGTTCACAAACCAACGGGTGACGTCACTGCTGGTTGCAGCTTGATTATGAATAAAGTGTTCTTCATCACAGCTTCTGACAGGTAAATAGCAAAGATTTCATTATAATCATAACAACACTATTAAATAGGAGTCCCAGAGGCCACCTGGGTAGAACAGAGCTTGAGGCTAAAATAATATAAAATACTGTTCACTATTAAGTTTCAGAACAAAATGTAATTAATCTTCATTACTTTTATTAGGATAATGCATTCACCTCAGTTGTGGGCCTGGAGGGCGTTACGAGGACAGTATGTCAATGTGCATGCATGTTACAGCATCTGTCTCGGTTTGGGAATGTTGATGTTTGCGTGCACGTGTGTAATAAGCCGGTGTCCCTTTCAGCGTCAATGAATGAATAGAAGCTGCTCACTCAGTAACACATAGCTTAAAATCATTGCTGGATACATTCCACGGAACCCATTAAAACTCACTTGTGTAAGAGTGGATTGGCATAAAACAAATCTTATTTGAGCCACTAGACGGGATTAAATGCCCCGATGCTTTGGTATGTCTGTAAGCAGACACACACCCCAGTACAGCTAAAGAGGGACTTCCCCACAAATCCTGAAAGCACAGCGTTCTCATACTTTAAATAATTGTGTACACATCACGCTGTCATGGGAAAAGACAGAAACGCTATCAGCCAAATGTCCGCGTCCTGCATGTTTATCGAGGCAAAAATATATGCAAAATAAATAAATCTGAGATATAGTATATATAAACCCAGAAGTAAACAGTCTGACGGCTTTCCATATTTCAACTGCCAGGATGTAAAAAGCCTCTCTGGTTTAATAGCTTACATGAAAAAGGGTTGTGCCAAATAGGTCTGCTCTGGAATTTATTTAATGAGCACTGAAGGAGATATGACTTCGGCAATATTTTGACACCTGTTTCAATATGTGATTTCACCCTCAGAGGGAAAATTAAGTTATATGACTGATCATCTTCAGATTATAACTACAATATTTATGAGACTTCCACCAAGCCAGTGATGACATGTGCATCTGTGGCTAATTGCAGATGACCATATGGCCATTTTGAAACATTAAAAATTATGGCTCACAGGGGGCTTTGAAGGAAGAAAATGAAATACTCTTTGACGTTTGGTGCAGAATTTCTCAAAGTGGCTAATAAAAAAAAACCACAATATTCTGTGTGTACAGTTGCTTCAGAAAGTATTCAGACTTCTTTACTTTTTGCAAACTTCATTGTATTGCAGATTCAATTTTAAATGGACAAATTATTTCCATCAATCTACACTCAATAATCCATTGTGACAAAGTGATTTTTTTTTTTTTTTTGCATCTGTATTAAAAAAAAGAAAGAAAGAAATATTTTAGGGTTTTGCATATTTCAGTATTGTGTAGCCACTTTGGCAGCAGTTACAGTTTTGAAATTTCTGGGAAAGTCTGTACAGGCTTTGGATTTGGGCATTTTATCCCATTCTTCCTGGCAGATCGTCCAAAGATTCGTCAGAATGAATGGAAAGCATCTGTGAACTGCCATCTTCAGGTCTCTCCGCAGATGTTCTGTGGTATTTAATGTTGAGCTTTGACTGGACAGTCAGACTTGTGCCGAAGCCACTCCAGCGTTGTCTTGGATGTTTGCTTTAGTTGATTGTGGTGCTGAAAGGTGGACCGTCGCCCCAGTCTCAGGTTAAGGCAGGTTTTCCTCTTCAAGTACCTCCCTGTGCTTGGATGCATTCATCCTTCCCTCTGTTCTGACTAGTTTTCCTGCTTCTACTGCTGACAGCAGCTGCCATAGCCAGACGATGAGCAGTGCTTGACATGGTGCTCAGAGTTACAGAAAAAGAGTTACATTTTTGTCTCATCAGACCAGAAAATATTTTTCCTTGTGATCGTAGAGTCCTTTAAATGCAACGTGGCGAACTCCAAACAGGTAGCCATGTGCCTTTTAATAAAGTGGCGTGCTAGCCATAAAGGCCTGGTTGATGGCGAGCTGCTGAGATGTTCATCCTTTAGGCAGGTTCTCCCATCTCTGCAAAGGACTTCTGTCTGTTGGGTTCTTGGTCACCTCCTTGACTAAGGACTTTCTTTCTTGGGTTCTCATATTCACTGGACGACCATTTTTAGGAAGAGTCAAGTTTCAAACTTTCGCAATTTCTGAGAAATAGTTTTATAGCCTTTCCCTGATTTGTGTGTTACCACAATTTCATATCAGAGGTCTACAGGGAGTTCCTTTGACTTTGTGGCTTGTTTTTTTGCTGTGATCAAATGGAACTCGTGAGCTCATGGTTACAACATGGGAAGTGGTGTGCACCGTATGATCGATATTCAAGTAATCTACAATACATCAACATCCAACGAAAAATTAACTTCCATGCTGTCTGACATTTCCATAAACGTTAGCAAACACGTCACAATTTGTGAACTCGAGGCTTACAGAGAATTTTGAGGGGCCGCCCGTATGGACTCTTCTTGTGTACACGGTAAATACCACCCCATTTGAACGTAGAATATGTGCTGACATGCAGTCAATTTTAGGACCTAAAATACACAGGTAATATACACTATGTCCAATCAATTCCATTTGACCCAGGTGGACTCCTGTCAATTTCTAGACACATGATTAAACCAAACAGGGTACACTCAACTCTGCAATACTTTTGTAAAAGACAGATTTTAGGTTTAGATTTTTTTTTTTTTTAATTTACCAACGTTTCAAAAACATGTTTTCCCTTTCTCATTGTGGGTTATTTAGTGCAGATTGATGGAAAAAAAGGTCCATTTTATTCATTTAAAATTAAATCATCAAAGTAAAGTGTGCAAACAGTGAAAAGGTCTTAACACTCTAAAGGGACTGTACACACAGGATATCATCTTTGATTGAGAGCTACAGAGTATGTGGATGTGATCGATCTCCCCATCTAAAATTACATTTTTCCCCTAGCGTTGTTCCTTGTTGATGGTTGTCTTTAGGGATAGTTTTACAATGTTTGACATTTTCCTAATCCTTGCGAAATGCTCCACGTCTGAGGAGCTGTGGGTACTTACCTGAGCCGGACTCTCTCTGACACACACCTTGGCAGTGCAGAACAAGAGTCTATTCTCTTTCACTGCAGACCATGAAGTAAATACATGAGCAGTGTAACAGAAACGCTTCAGATGATGAATTGCTGCAAGTTCATTGGTTCGACTCTGACTTCATGTCTGAGTGAGTGACATTTCCTAAGAGCTAAGCTTTTCAACTTGTGCTGGGCTTTGCAATAGCCACCCACAAATGCCACTTGAAACCCAAGCCAACAGTTTCTAATAAACAATGAGTCAGGCACACAAAAAGCCCACAATCCTCACCTTACTTGTGTGTCTGTGAATTGAAACGTTTTGCTATTGATGTGTCCAACACATTGTTGTGTTGTAGTTATCAGCCATTAAAGTCAGGTAAAGGTACAGCTACACTTCTTTGGCAAAACAAAGTGAGCATCATCACAAATTTATGATCCATTGCTCAAGTGCTGACCAGTTTTCATTGTCTTGGCTAACTGTAGCCTAAAACCCCACAAAATACTGCAGTTATCAGACGATATGCTGTTGGAAGGCGTTGATAGTAATACTAGGCGAGGATGCTGAGTAAGCTATTACCTAATGTTTGCTTTTCATGTTGGAGCAGGTAGAAATGTGACGTGTCATGGTCCCTTTCATGACTCCTGCCTCTCTCCTTGTTTTCTGTTTCCCTTTTTCCGGAATTGGGTTTTGTTTTGTAACTCTCATGTCTGCCGTTCCAGTTACACTTGTGTGTTTCCCCCTTGTGAAATTTGCTGAGTTCAAATGGAACTCGTGAGCTCGTGGGTACAACATCGAAAGGGCACCGTATGCTTAGCTTTCAAGTGGATAAATCGTAAAAACACTGTCTCCAGATAACGAGAACATGGCCGGCATCTAGAAGCCACAGAGGCTAACGATTTAGCAAGCTAGTTAATAGAGGAAATGCAAAGGCACAAATGGAAAAGATGAGTCCATTGGGAAGATCAACATTTTCCTCAGACTTTAAGTTACAAAGACAAACTCTACATGACTAAAATTACAATATATTATCTTAGCATTCAACAAAAAAATGTACTTCTATCACCTCCGTCATTTCCGTGAACGTGAGCAACCAGGTCACAACTCGTGAACTCGAGGCTTATTGAACATTTTTAGTTCGGACGTCATGAATACCACAATATGGTTAATATGGACTCTTCTCGTGTGCATGGTAAATACGACTCCATTTGAATGCTGGATTAATCTAAACTCATTATTGTTCTCTGTATGGGTATAACACAATAACAAAATATAGTCCCTCTTCTAATGAATTTGATGATTTTTAGGAAAATTATATCATGATAACCAAAAAAGTACTGATAAAAAAAATCCTTTCACATGCTTTAACTTTCCATCATACTAATTTGTATGAGCAAAACACGACAAAATAAACTAATTCAAAGTCTTAATAGAAACTGTAGCAGGTCTACAGCTGCTTCTCAAATCAGACATGACTCCTTTCATATAGCTTGAATTTAATGTACTTGAGGAATTATGCAGACCTGGTGTTGAAGTACATATATTGCTTGGCTAAATATTTAAAGACGTTGCTCCATGACTCCTATACATTATTCTGTATGATTGATTATGAGTGGTTCAAACCATCGTACGGTCAAATTAAGAAATTAGTGCTGATGCTCCAAGTGCAGTAAAAACTTGAACAGCATGAGTTGAATGCTATAAATGTGCACATGGCTGCACAAACAGGTGTGAGATTGTTGGAAAGGGGTCAGAGGTCACGTCAGCCGTGAACCACGGAATTTTGATCCAGTTTTAAAAATGGGAAATTATGCACACGAGCTAACTTATTACTTCAGTTAAGTAAATTCAAATGTCAGTTGGAATTGCAGGTTGTTTTCAGGGTAATACGTGGTTCTTCATACACACAATCAACTGAACATACTTTGAATGCCAGCACATACTTGACCATTGTTGTTGGCCAGGTGTATCCCGTCATGGTCGCACTCCACACTGCCAGGGTCACGTGTTGGGTCGCAAAACACTCGAGATGTTTTCAGGAACTTGGGTTTGCATGTTTAATGTGTGGTGTTCCGAACCTGCATTATATTGTAGAGGTCGTAAAATCCCTGCATACTTCAGCCTTGAAGGCGCTCCTACTTGAGACAGACTGGCGTAACACCAATGAAGAACTACAACGGAACTTGGACTTGACTTACTTGAAATTTGAATGCTTGAGGAGTCCAGTTGAGTTGAGCAAAAGAGGCTTAACTTGACGACCCATAAATATTTAAAAGAAAATGCTTGACTCAATGTAGATTTGTGTTTTGAAGGTCTATGACCAGGATATGCACATCATCTCTTCAACTGACCTGATGTGTGCTTTGAGTTGCAGCTACTAGCAACAGAATAAAACATCTTTTAACATAAAGTATCAAAGGCTATGTTCAAACTGCCAGACCAAATCCAAATTTTGTCATATCTAGATTGATTTTTGAAAGCCTGAACAGCAAAACAAACACATGAAATGTGATTTTTGAAATCCAGGATCCTTTGCAATCCAGATTCAAACCACGTCCGGAGGTGGTTTGAATTGCGATTCCAATCAGATTTTTTTACAGATAAGATCGGATTTCTAGCATCACTTGGAACGCGACATGATGATGATCATCATTTTCAGAGCGAGTGACCAGAGTGCTACGGCTAGCACAGCTACCATAAAGTGTATTCGCGCTGTAGTGGACAATGATAAAAACACTCCATGCAAAGAAGCCGAAAAAAAACTGTCCGCCGCTTCCGTGTTGGAAAGCTCAGTTGCGTAACCAGCGTAGCAGCGCACATATCCTTACGATAGCAACACATGCAGATAGGTACGTGATGTTTGGACTCACCAAATCTGTTAACTTGCAAATAACAGTGCAGACAGTCTGTGTTATAGATATGATTCGGAAAAAAAAAATCAGAATTGCCTGCAGTCTGAACGTAGTATATCAATAGATTCCTCTTTTTGCCACCGTGCACTTGTGATTATCATACTGAGCATTGACGGATGGGGAAAAAAGTTGCCTTTTGACTCGCAAGTTATGTCTCAAAGCCCTCATATTTGGACTTGTCCTCTCAGAACATGACTCACATGACTTTAAAATGGCTCTCATTGACCATTCACTTCAGTGTTCTAAAATTCTGCTCGAGCTTTACGCCCCTTTGTTTCACACACAAACTGCTTTTCCTCGTGACAGGTTCGACAGAAGAAGCTGAGACACGACTGGATGGATGAGGTATATGCTGTCAGGCCATTTGGCTCCAGCTGCTGAATGTTAAAAGGGACAAAACAAGCTCAAACTGCGCAGCTGCACTCGCGGCCTCGACGGCAAATCTCTGCAGACTCCCACGTAGAACAGTAGTGAAACTCAATCCCAAGTGTAAGGGAGCCCAGTCTGTGTGCGTACACGTACTGTATTTGTGTGCATGCCTACATGTTCAGACAGCTCCAATCCAAAGTGCCATAGTTCATGTCAGCAAAGCGGCGAGGTGTTTATGGCAGTAATGGAACACAGTGGCTCGTGTTTGCAGTGAGGACAAAGGCGGCAGCATACATGTTTCATACAATCACGTTTATAACCTTACCTGTGGTGTGTACGTGTGTGATCATAACTCAACCGTTTATTTTTTCTCTTCAGTCATTTGCTACGTGGCAGCTAATAAATCAATTAACAGTATTTCTTTTTTTCATTTAATGTGGTACCAAATTGTTTTCAATGTTTTCAAGCTCTGCAGTGTTGAAACTGTAGAAGTCTCCCGCTGCTCTACCTATTACCTAGTAGACAGAAGCATATTTCACTGGTCCACTGAGTGCAGTCTAACACAGACTGACAGATATTCAACCTCTTATAAAGTATGACATCATTGCAGAATGAATAATAAATAGGTGAGATGGAGACAGACACACCAGTGCAGCAATATGTTGGAGCTGAAGAGTGGATGTAGTCACATATTCTTCTATTCACAGCTATCAGACCGTGTATGAATTATCAGACCGTGTATGAATTATATCAATACTTCACATCTCTTCTCCAATGAGCCTATAAATTTAAAAAGTCAGAAAAACATGAGAATAAATACAAATAAAAAAGAACAAAGCCCAAATGTGACCATGAGCTGTAAATGTGATAAAATGCTTTTAAATGAAATTTTGAGCAATTTTCTTAATGAAAACAATATTATGGATCAATCTAATTTAAATGAACGTACCATATTTGTTTACTTCACTGATTACCACTTTTTTTTTAATAAAATTTTGAAAATACGGATTATTTTTATGTCTATCAAGGACGTTTTTGCCCCTTCTAGATCTTTTTTTTTTTTTTTGGCCTGTAACATGTCACTAATCTTGTTTCCAATTGCAGGAGCCAGCTGTTTTCATCAGAAAGGCTCTGACAAAACCAACTCTACATTACGTATCCAACATCAAACAACAGAGACAATGTCAGTTAGTGTCAGAGGAGGCAAAAACGTTCGTGACAGGAGGTCAAAAACGGGTCAGAAGAAATAACCAGGCAAAAATCTAAAACTGGGATAAAATGCTGGAAAGCTGGCAGATAGACAGTTTGGATGAGGGCAAGTGGAAGTGGACTGGTATACCATATACTATGGTACACTATATAATGTGGAGCTAATTAGGGAACCGGTGAGCAAGTGCGTGTGGGGAATCAGGTGATCAGAAAAACTGGGAAAGTCTGAGGTGAAAGGGCATTTGAGAGTGTTTGGATCGAATATTGACAGGACAGTTAGTGGAGATGGCAGACTGTGGCAGATTAGAAAGAAGGTTGGTGAACATAGTGGAGAATTTAACAGCTAAAGAGCCTATCATTTCCCTCGGCAGCTGGAGGAGACCCAAACAGAGCTAAAAGGTGAGTGAATTATCACTGTATGAAAAGTAGACGGTGGTTACAATTTGTTCAATTCAAATTCAAAAATCAATTAATGCAGTTTTAAATATCTTCTTACAGACCCTTGAGACAGATATGTTAAAAAAAAAAGAAGTGTACCCATTTAAAATTGTCTTTCTTACAGGAAGGGAAGATTTGCAAAAGATGTTGTGTGCAGAGGATAAACAAAAACAGCAAGACCCTATTACATAATCAGCTTTTATAGTCTGAGTGCCACTCATGTCACAGTTTATTTGTGTTTGAGCAATTTCAATTTCTCAAAGCACTGAATGCTCTTATAATAATGGTGCACTTAAAGGTGGGGGAGGGGGTAATCTGCAATTTAACCAACTTGTAGTTCAATCTGTCTAAAATCCTTTTCACATGGAAAGATTGTTTTTATCATGTCAAATCTTTTGCTCTGATGACCCTTTATGTGAAAGTGCTATTTTTATTCGTGCACCTTAGTGCACCCATTCAACAACTACCCTGTTTTATAAAATGCCTGATTAAATATATATTTATGTACGGTATTTGTTTTGGTAAACTGCAACTGAAGGGAACACAGAAACAATGCTGCTTGTCATTTTCAGAGTAATCTAAAGAAGGATTTTCCCCTCATTCAGTGAAAAGGGTTATTACACGCAAATGGCATGATCATAGTTCTTCAGCACAAGCCCGGTGTTGTGTGGTGCAGCAAGGAGGTTCTGGAAAGGAGAACCAAAGTAGTGGAGGTATGTGCAGGGAGAAGAATGGCACTATTGTCTGAGGCTGGTTGCAGAGTGCAGAATCTTGTTAACCTTTGGAATCTGGCTTCGTATCATGGCTGGCAGGAACACAAGGGTTGGCACCTGCCTTTGATACGCCTGGACAAGGAGGAACGTGGGTAACCTCGTGTCTCGTGCAATTATCTACAAACACACAGACTTACAGTAGGTTAGACAAAAAAAAAAAAAAAAATCTGTTTTGTAATATGCAAGCTTGCAAACATCCAAAGCAACAGGATTTCTACTCAGGCAGACGTTCATGATATCTTTGTAACATGTATGCAAGCAGCATTTTTGAACATGTTCAAACAAATTAGTCCCTCCAGGAGTTTTTTTTTTTGTGTGTTTGTTGCCATCAAAAATGTTTGATTTTGCACAGATTTTAATGTAATCCACCAATTCTTCAAAAGCCTAATCAACCATTTGCAGTATAATATCAGTGTTGATGTCACTCACCAGCTAGTGTGTGTATCTTTACATCTTTCATATTCTGAGTGTGTGCAGAAGGCTTTTTAGTGAGCCCTCCACTAGGACCAAGGTTTTGTCTGTCTGTATGCCGTCATATATATTTTCTCGTCTGGAGTAGGATTTCATGGTCTGCTGAGTTAAAAGCAGTGCGAGAGCCCCGGGGTGTCTGTTTTGTCTGTCAGACACAAGTGTTGAGGGCTAGCTCATTTTATCATTGACTGACCTGAGACAACCCTCCGCTGTTGTAATTGCTTACCAGCCTAAAAATGGGACCAATTTTCTACACCGCGTGTTGCTCCCTTGTACCCTCACTTTTGTTGCTTTCGTCTTGATATCGTGCCAGTTCCCCTTAAAAAACTTCCTTTGGCCTCGTGCCATACTCCCTCAACGTGCCCCGAAGTGACCCCTGGCACAGTACCGGGTTCATCCCAGAACTGCAGGTGTTCCCACTGGTCGCGGTCATGTCCTCAAACCCCGTCCGCCCCCTAAATGGGCACTTGCCAGAGGATTCACACGCCCGGGGGGTCTGCATCAGAATGGTTGCACTTGGGCCAGGAATTGGACTCTGGGAGGGGAGAGCTTTATCTGGAGGCCAAAGGCACAACACTGTCGCATTGTGGCCATCATGTGATAACAATGACACAGCAGAACCAATCGACATCAGTAGGAGCTTAGGCACAGCTGCAGCGACCAAGCCCACAATGACACAGCATGGCTCTCCTGAAGGGAACATGATGTTTCTCTCTCAGAGGCTTTTCCTGAACGTGTACCAGAACTTTTATGCAGATGTCCTTAAATATTTAATCGTTCACATAATTAAGGACCAAAGGGAAGCTTTTCAAGGTCAGACATTTCCCTTTTTACAACTTAAAAAGAAATTCCTACAAATCATGTCTTCTATTTGTTTTGGGAAAATATGTATCTTATATATATACATATATCAGGAGAGGAGACATTTTCTTGTTTTTCAGACTGTACTTTTTTATTTTAAATAAAATAATGAATACTACATTAAAGTGTCAAGTTGCCACTTTAATTTGGGTACGTTTACATCAATTCCCAAATTACAAACGTTCAAAAGTAACTAAATGTTTCCTGGGCAACTGTGCAGACTTTACATTGGTGTAAAATATGAATTAGTAAAGCTAATTCTTGACCTTGATACTGCAGTTTCACATTAAAAAGCAATCTTACTACCTTGAGTTGACGAGTTGAATAAATCTGAGGCACTCATGAAGGCCGAGGCCAAGGCCAAGGCCGACCACGGCAGTTGTAATTCATTGACGATACCCGGTATCGAGCATATAGAAAACTCAGTGAAGGGCGGCGACAGATTAAAACGACTAATATTTTTGGATCTATACAAACATGGGTTTGAATGGAGAACTTGATCTGTCTCCTTTTCTGTAACTGTTTCGTTGTGTACTGTTTCTTTTTGGACATCTGGGTCATTTTAAATGATATTTGCCATTTAGTGGTTGAATCTAATGAAAATTGTTAAGAGACTTTAAGATTTTTGAAGAATATCTGTATTTGGCTTTCTATTCCTGACATTATGTAAGATTTTGTTTCCCATCATCTGACTTTACCTGCTTCCATGTATAGGGGTGACTGCTAATTGGTTCATAGTAATCCTGTGACTACTCACCACCAGATATAACAAACAGATCAAAGGCAACTTCAGAGTCTCTTACTTTTGGTTCATTAATTAAGACAGAATCATAGACACGAACTGAAACAACAAAGTGTAGTAAGCTGAGTGGAGTGACTGATCACAAAGCTCATCAGGCTGAATTGCTGCCTGTCAGCACTGTGATCCAGCTGTACATTAGTCTGCTCTCAAAGGACAAAGTTTCTGATACACAAAACAGGATTTCGCCTGTACTGTACCATCAGGCAGGAGGATTTTCCAACAATCTGAAAATGTCAAAACATTTCGAGCCTGTCGAGCCAACAAAAACATGAGGAGCAACTCATTGTCGAAGATGTTACAGAGCGATGCTTGAAAGTTCAGTGAGTGTCTGTCAGTCCCGCTGAAAGACGACTCCCCAAACTGACACTAATTAGAAAACATCATGGAAAGACTAAGCTGATGCTAAAGACGGAGAAGGAGGTTGCTGCATCACCTGACTACCGTCCTATGTCAGTTAATTTCCTTCAAAATAGTCGGAGGGGCTTCACACAGTGTTTTACCCACTGTGACATGTCAAAACATCTGCCATAAAATGACCATTTGATTAATAAATAAATAAATTAAAAAAAATCCCCAAAGTAAGATGGGGACCTCCCCATGTTCATGATCAGTGGATGTTTTCCTTTTAGGATGATACGTATCTTTAAATTGTCACTCGTATTTTATTTTTGTATGTTTAAGTGAGGAGGACGCTGTTAAGGAATTATCAAATTTCTATTTCTATGAAATAAAAGGGAAGATGCAGAAGTGTTACAGCAAATTACAACTCTGAAATTGCCTGGAGACAAGAAGTAAAAAGCAAATAACATTCTGTAAAGAGACAAATATTGAGTGCCGTAATAGCAATGAGAAAAATGGTGCAATCGACTGGTGTGTGTGTCCATTTGTGTAAGCAGTGCATTTATGCATATCACAATTTAAATGCAAAATGTATTGTAGTTTCCAAGACTTCAACAGGATTCCGAAAAACAGCTGGACAACACCTCCTTCTGCAAATGCTGATGTGCCAGCTAGACAAAAAATAAAAACAATAAAAATCGAGCCCAGCACACAACCACAACACCCTCAGTGATGTGGCCGACTGACAGAAGCAGCTTGGACCCTCGTGCACCATTGATCATCATTACTTCTCTGTTTTTCTTCCAGGTCTCCTGCACGGAATTGCAACCACAAACGAGGCCATGCATGGCGTGAATTTCAAAAAGAAAAGAATTCTGTTGTAGTTGAGTGGCTTGAGTGATCTGTTCAAACTGATCAGCGAAGGTGGTTCAAATTTGGGTGTAATCTTGTCACAAACATTTCCAGTGACATTTCCACCTTCACCTTCAGTGTCACATTGGAAGTGTACAACACGAAAACCTTCACAGCAGAGACTGACTTTTTCTTCTTAGACTTTTAGTCCCAAGTATGAGGGGCAATCAAAAAGGTTTGACACTGTTCCTGGTCTGAACGGAGAGCAGCACAGCGATGTACATGGAGCAGGGGAAAGCTATAACCTTATTGAACAGGTATTCCAAGTTACATCACTTGAACAACATCAGCACCTAAGTAACATTTGTTTTTGTGATCAGTGGCTCGTGCAGTTTTAACATGTACCTCAGACTTCAGCAGAGAACGCACGTCAAATTTTGTGTCACAGAAGTTGCAGGGAGTCAAATCTAGCGTGTAAAGGTTGGTGGCAGGAAAATTAGGAGTTTTCAACACTCTGTGAGCAAGTATGTCGTCATGTTGGGGAAACCTTGTTGCCATGTTGCCACAGTTCAGGTCAATTGAAAGTTTTGCATTTGTTATTTCAGATTATCGCAGTAGAACTTTGTGTTGACAGTCTGACTCCGGGGGACAAATTCACAGGTGCAAAACCCTACAAATGTCAAAGAAAACCCATCTGGTTCCTCCTGACTTGAAGCACTTTCTTTGGTCTTGGACAGTGACATAAGTCCATGGTGAAATCGCAAAATGTGTCGATGTTGATCAAGAGATACTTACTCTACTTAATGAGCTATTGCTTTTCCCTGCTGTCAGTCTTTGTGATCACCCCCTGTATGCACCAATCTCCAAAATCTCTAAATCCTACACTTCCCATAGTGCAACTCAACCCTTCCTCACTGGTTAATGCCACATATCTCCTATGAGTACGTAACTCAGGTTTTGATATAATCGTGATAACATCACCAGTACCTTACTCTTCTATTCGAAATGTTCTTCTGAAATTTTTTGAATGGAGGTACTGTAAGTGTGAAAGTCCAAAGACACCACAAAGTATCTTTTCTTTATAGGAAGTTAAACAGGAGGGATTCATTTACAGATGATGCCATTCGTATTATTCTATGAGAAGGTAATTTCTTTGTTAAAATTACACATTTAAATTGTTTATCCTGATTTCAACTGCATAAATAATGAGAAAACAGTGTGTTATATGACATGAACTAGGTTATAAATATCATTATTACACGTGCAAACTTTGAAAATTTGTTGTGTTAAGCTGAAAAAAAATAGAACTACCTCGAGCTTTGGTGGTGACAGTGAAAAGACATGAGGACCATGTATGAAAAAAAAACTTGTTTTGAGTGTGCTATCTACTCAGTGCAAATTCAAGTGGAGATCTGGACAGCATCGAACAGCCAACAAAATGACCCCAACCACTTTCAAGACAGTGATGCAAGCCAGAGCTTTTCCCACCATCACATCACAGAGTTAAAGCACAGAGCTGACCTCCCAAGAACAACAACTTTGAGCTCTGTAGGAGGGAAATACAAAGCTGTTGCATTTATTTACTTCATATGATTTATATATATGATTTCACTTTCGTGGTCCCACACAAAGATGCACAAACACAGCAAATGTGAAGAATCTTAATCCCAGATGTGATTAACTGAAATATTACAATGGTTATGGTGGTAATGTGGAGCTGCAGTGTTGCCGCAGAGCATCACAATTAGCCGCCTCAGAGCTGAGGATACGTTTTTCCTTGGCTCACTTTAACTATACCAGTTTTCCGTAACCAGAAAACATCTCATGTAACTAGAGTATATATTATCGGATATTACTGGATAACACTTACTGCTCAGTGAATGCTTGCAATCAATAGGGAGAGGCATTTTAATGGGCAAAAACGCCATTCGATGTTAACTGGGAGCTATTTGACCAATCTTTGAAGATGATATGCTAGCTTTACACTGCACCTCATAATTTTATTTTTTTCCACACGGAATGTTTTGACATCTGTAGTTGTCTTTGCGTGTTTTTTTGCTGTTTGTACGATAGCATCTGATCTCACAGTGCCACACGATTTACCGGGATAGTAACATGCTCTTCTTCTTTTCTTAGGTTGGGATATAGCTTATAGGTGCATCACCGCCACCTTGTGGTGGTAGTTATGTATGACTACCAAGCAAGGGAGAATAATTTTTGAAGACCAAAAGATAGCTGCATTAAATATTTCATTTTTCCACATCTCCTAGCTGGCTCAGAAGGCTGTTATCAATGACAAAGATGAGACCGTACCAGCAACAGCCATACCTGACCATCATTGCCATGGTCTTAGATGGCCATATGGTAATAAAGATATTATAATGATATTATAATATTTGAAAAAAAACTTTCATTGTTTACAACACATCAGTAGCACTTACAAATTTCACATCTTTGTAGCTTATAATATGCTAGTAGTTTTGGAGAGCTGCATTTGTTTGGTACAGACCTAGGTTTTGGTTAGTGAACAACTTCTTTGACACGTAAACAAACCATAGACACCAGCATCCACATGCCGTAGGACCGGCTTGCAGGTTTCCCTTTCGTTTCTTCTTAAATTACAGTACTGTTTTTGCAATTAGGCTCCCATACCAACCTAAAACCTAACAACAATAGCACTTTTATTTTGAAGGTCAGAGCTGCATAGTCTTACTGATGCTGCAGAACCTGGACAATGTGTCATTGGCTCTTCCTACTTGCAATTCTTCATTTCTTTCTATAAATAACTCCTCTAGGTCACAAGTGAGGAGCCTAAAATAACAGCCAGGATTCTGCTTTGCAGGTGATGACACTTGTGGCTTCCAGTATGCCTCAAATTAGACTTCAGAGGGGAAAACCAGAAAAAAGGCAGTTTATTTTATAAAAATTCTCAGGTTGGCTACGATTGTCCTGTTTGGTAAATGGATGAAAGAGGATCTGAATGGTAGTTTCAGGGTGTTTAAAGAAACACTCAAACAAAGTCTACTTCAATGGTGTCATTATTGGCAGGCGCAGAAGCAGCAGTGAATGGAGGACATTGGATGAAAGGATTTCTGTGGTTTATCTGTTCATCACATTCTGCTAAATGTGTCACATGCTCTCATGTTGATCTGGAAAAATCGTTGACTCACTCTCCTGTATTGTTAATGTACCTTGCTGTGCTGTTGCTTAATATAGAAAGATGATCGTGAGGAATTCTGCATTTCAGCTATGGTTTCCATTGCATGAACACATTTGCACTTTTCCTTTTGGACAAAGACTACTAGATTTTCTTCTCTCTATGTCACATAAGATATTCAAAATACAATACAAGGCCCAAGCAACCCAGTAGTGCACTGTGTCATCAGAAAAACAATAACCAGAGGAAGACCTCTGATCAAATGTACAGGAATACACTCACAATACATTTGAACTCAAACACAGTGTACATTTCTTCATTGGCAAATCGAAACCTTTGGTCTACAAGCTCGCACCCAGGAGGTGTGCTGAATACCTGACCTAGCAAGCCAGAGACGCAGCATGTAAACAGTACGACAAGGTCCTGCACTCCCAGACAAAGACTGTTGTTCCAGTGCCGACAGGTTCTTGGCTCACTCACTTTGAATGACTGATTGGATTCCAGTCAGAACTCTTTTTTTTCTGGCACGGCTCGCAGAAAAACAGAACAATATTGGTTGCTGTCAATATGTCGAGGTATTCCATTACGTTACGAGAGCGTGGATCAGATGTAAATATGAGCAGAGTTATTTGACTTCGCTCAAAAAAAGAAAAGAAAAAAATGGCAATGTTTGTTTGCTAAAGTCAAATCTGATGCATGCGGCTCAGTGTCGAGGACATAAACTACGTAAAACACTGATCGAATCGGCTGTCAGCTGCCTCCATTGTGTGGAAATGTTTCATTAGCTAGGTTGCCACTATGTTGTAACCAAGACTGGATTACAAACTGGTGAGACTGCCCCGGGGATCCAGACCCTCAGGGACCCCATACGCACACATTATTACCTGATATTTTAAGGGACTTGTAGTGATAGTATTTGGGTAGGAACTTATGCATGGATGTTGGGAAGATATAGGGAGGCAGACCCCCAGGGGAAACACAGACCCTGCGTTTTGGATCACATACTATTTATTTTTACTTTTAGTACGTACTGCAGCTACCCTTAAAAAGTATGCACTATTGCATGTAGTATGTATGCTACTGGCACATACTACTTCATCGTAAAAATGCATCTTGAACTTTGACCCTCCTGTTCATAGCTGTCGCGATCTGTAGCACAAAGTTTTTAGTTAAAAGAAAAACAATCCCACGTGGAACGAGTACATTTCCTTTAAATGCCTCTTTTTCTTCCCCTTTCTTCTTTTTGTGGGCGGATGTAGCAGGACATCCTGGTATCTTTTGGCATACTACGTTTAACATACTATGCATTGGGACATACTAAATCTTTTTCTGGCACACTACATAGTATGGCAGTTTGGATATTGGAACGAAGGGAGAAAGTTCAATAAGGGGTGGCTGAAAGGTTATACTTGTATGAAAGAGGTTAACAGATGCTGAGTAGAAATCAACTTTGATGTTACAATATTGTGCTCACATCCGTAAATAAAGTCCAAGTCAAATCAATTCTGGCAATATTATATGATTTATGTACTGCAAGTATTCAAAGAATGCAAATTTTATAAGGGATTAGAAATTACACAAATTCAGCTGCACATGATGCACAAAACAATGGATTTCAGCAGACCGGGAGAAATATCTAGAAATTCCAGGGCTCTTTGAACCTAAAGTATGACAATAAATACAGTTTGGCATCATGAACATGAATTCACTGTTGAATAAAACCTCAGCAACGTATAAATCTGTCAAAATTACAAAAACTTGAAAACCGTCCATGTTGACAAATTATGTCACGTGTTTAGACCATCACACCATAACAAGATTAATTTTCATTGAGTCGGGTGTAGTCAACCACTTCATAACAACTCCATTTTCAATATCGATATGATCGACCGGACAAAAGAACATGAAGGCGATTTAGAAAAAGCTCGTCATACAAAGGTAAACTCTGACGTCAACACATTGTTCCCAAGGATTTAAATTCTTTGGTCCACAAGTGCAAACGTAATGGTGATGAGCCCGGAGTGGGGGAACAGGTGCACCGCAGCACCTGTTGTGTTCTAACTTAACAAAACATTTGTATGACCCTGAATTCCAGTTTTTGGTTATTTACAAGGTCATTTGTTTGCTGGCTAACAGCAGTTGTGGTCCTGTCTTAACCACCTGCACGGCTACCAAACTCCACCCTTTTTGATGCCTTTGTAAAACATGTTATATTAGCAACATAAATAATACAATTATCAATGGCTGAAGTCCTTTAAGCTGCTTCAGCGTCAGGATCCAAGAGACAAAATGTGCGCTGTGGAAAAGACCCATTGTTTTTATGCAAATATACTCAATAGGAAGCCGAGGAGGAACTACTCATGAAATAAAATACATTCATGAAACCACACAATGTTATATATAGAAATGATACCAACACAATAATCTTTTAGATCTATAATTCAAGAGATATCTCAAAGAAGGCTAGTGAGAGGATCTTTGTTTTTGCATGGCTTCATTCATAAGAGCTGATTTTATTATAAAGATATGGTACACTGATATGTGGTATGGTATATTTACCATCCACCTTTTTAGTTCAGTGTCTGGATACTGACACTCCAATTTATGCAGTATATTGAGCCCCAGCATTCCCACAGTCTATGGCATGCAGCTACTCTACTTTCTGCTAATCCCACAAAGGGATTTAAGAGATACAAAACTCACAGGTGTACAGCTTTACACTTCTCAGTGCTGACGCAAAATGTCAATGAATAATAAGTGTTTACCGCTTGCTATTGAGTGCACTGCAGGATGCATATTATACTGGGCGAACGAGGGAACAATGCAGTAGTTTCGGACACAGCTGACAGGTGTCCGTGTGTTTGTGTGTGTTTAAATATTCAATGCACGTGTACAGGCACATGATGAGAATAAAAAGCTAGAGGTACTGCCATGTGGCTGTGCTGTGTGCCTTTGGAAGCTTGTCAAATTACAGTTTATATCCATATCTGTCCAGATTTACATAAAATATGTAGTGAAGGCTTTCAAGGAATGTATGTGCTCATACGGTTGCGGAATAAAGCTGAATCTGACAGAACACAAAGCCATGCTAGCATACAATACTTCAAGTATGGATGCTGCTGCAAAGAAGCTGCAAATAATAACACATGGATATCTTTGACCACCAAAATCTAATCAGTTCTTCCTTAAATCCAAATGAAATTTTGTGCCAGATTTGAAGAAATTCCCTCAAGACGTTCCCAAGACATCACATTCAGAATGGGATGGACAGTAGGGACATATATGAGGTCGCAGTGTCCTTGACCTTTGACCACCAAAATCTAATTAGCTCAGTTCCTTGGGACAGAGTGGAAATTGGTTCCAGATGTAAAGAAATTCCCTCAAGTCATTTCTGAGATATTGCGTTCACGAGAATGGGGTGGACGGATGGGACAGACATAAGGTCACTGTGACCTTAACTTTTGACCACCAAAGAGTGGGCTGGACATATGCAGCAGACATGAGGTCACAGTGTCCTTCACAAAATCTAATCAGTTCATTTTTGAGACCAAGTGAAAATTCATTCCAGATGAAAAGAAAGTCCCGCAAGTCACACCTGAGATATCGTGTTCACGAGAATGGGTTGGACGGACGGGACAGATATGCAGTCATGGTGACCTTGACCTTCAACCTATGAATACCAAACAATGGGGTGCAGAGATGGGACAGACATGACCCATGAGCCTATGACCACCAGACTCCAACCAGTTCACCCTAGGGAGAAAGTAAATACTTTCTGACAATGCACGAGATGCTTTCATGTTCATCTCAAGTTCAAAATCAAAGTCTCATCCAAGGTAATATTATATCTCGTATCATTACGTCATATTTACATATATATTTGCATATATATATTTGCATATATATTTTTATATATTTACATATACATATATTTACATATACATATATTTACATATATATGTATTTACATATATATATATATAAAACAAATTTGTTGTTGCTATGATACCTTTTGTGTTTTGAGAAAAGGATGAGTAACAATGGCATAACTGAAATCCACGGTGCTATGAGTTATGGCCGGTACAGTCAGGTTGAGCATGTTGCCTAGAAAACAAGCCTCAGGGAGTTTATGACGATCGTCAGTTCACCAGTATTTATTGTAAAATAAACATCTCCACCTGACAAGTGATAAATCATTCAAAACGATCACCCTGCTTGTATTATATTTGCTGGATTGTGGTTCGCCGTTACCTTTTCTTCTTGCAATCAAAACATAAATGAGCCCCGTCAGTTTATGTTTGTTTCCAAAGGTGCAGTAAAGTTAACATTGCAGCTCCAAACACTCTAATGTACGTGGTCAAATCAAATAGACAGTGACCTTCGTTTCCCACCTGTCTCTCTTAAACATTCTCAGCTGTAAAATGCTACGAAATCGCCTCTCCAAGAACATCAGGATACAGTTTGAAGCCGTAAAAATGAAATGGATAAAATATAATCATTCATTGTGGCTGTTTACAACTTCCTTCCTCATCCCACCCTAACATTTCTTAAACCAGTCATCATCTTTTCATACCATTTTTAATGTCACAAACGTGCGAATCCGAGCATGGAAACTTACAAAGGATTAAACAAAAAGATCATTCAGATATTACCCGTAGGGTATATTCAACCTGTTCCCTCTCTGCAGGCTACATGGTGTGATATATAAGGGACATTAATATGTCACCACGAAACGTTTTACAGTCCGATAAGAGCGGAAAAAGGCCAAAAATGGGAAGCTACCCCTATACATCTGTCCCTTTTAAAAACATTTCACAGAAAGAAAAGGATCATCGTACCTCCATGAACTTCACCTGCCACCTATCATTTGTCTCCTCAACTTGACATTTATGGTTCCATCCCGACGTTTATGGCCCATTCACATTCACTTTGAAAGTATAGACAAGACACTGAAAGCACCCATCTGGCTTTGATTTCTCTGCTTCCTGGCACTCTTTGTCCAAACTCTAGACACCGATCCCTCACGGGGCAACCGTATTGTACAATACCGTACGTAAATAAAAACACATAAGGTAGATGGAGGCCATTGCTTTAAGGGGCTTCTAGTTCTAGAAAATGGTGATTTACTGTAAATGGCCATCAATACTCCTTGTTATATCAGAAATAATAAAAAAAATTGTACGTGCAACACAAGAAAAATTATAATTCCTTCAATTACAATAGGGCTTTCGCACCATCAGTGCTCGGGCCCTAATAAGTCAAACGACAAATTTACTGAGAGATTGAAAGACAGAAACAAGGAACAGCCCATTCTGGGTAAACAGAGAGGCCAAGCTATTTTTATTAGTCAGCTCAATCTCTATGGAGACTCGGGGTGGGGATGGAACCTCCTTTATCGAAACCTGGCAAGCCCTGATCAGAAACCTGTGGGGATTTCTCCATCTAAAAGACAGAGCTCCCAGAATGACATCAGGCATCTCTGAAGCATGAGGTCATCAGCAGAGGGAAAAATGTCCCATTGATTTCATTCCTCGCAGAGACGTTATTGGGTGGGAATCAAAGGTCACCATGTCCTTTCTTATGTTGCAGAGACAGACATTAAAATTGCCCCCCGCATGTATTGCGCTGCACACGTGCTTCAGACGTGTATGGCTGAGAAAATTCCCATCGCTGTAAGATACTCGAAACTGAAGGCAGGCCGTAGAAGAACAATAGTACAGCTGAGTGACGCCAAGACCGCCTCCCATTACTGGTGGGTCTGAAACCTCATCACCAGGCATGACAAAGTGCCTAAAAAGGAGAAAAACAAACATGTTTCAGCACAAAGAGATGGCAACAGCAGGCCAGGAAGATTATGAGTCAAAAGTTTACTTAAAGAATATGTGGGAATGATTGATGAGAAAGCTGTCAGACATGGGGCCCCGGGATCATGGCCCTTCTGCATCAAGCTCAAAAAGCTGTCTGACATCCAGCGCAAGCTGTCTCTCAAACTTCACCACACAGGAATTTTCATCCCCTTTTTATGTTATTAAAAGTTATTCCACTGTGGTCTGAATGTTGAAGAAAAATGTGAAGCGTTTGCACCTAAGGTTAAGCACAGGGTCGAGCCGTGAGTGGGGAGGTAGAGGTGAACTTTTCTGCACTGTACAATACTTTTCATCAAGTTCTTGTGTGTGTATATATAAAAATGTTTTCTATGCTTGAGCACAGTTTTTACTTTAGTAGAGCTTTAATGTCAACAGTCAGAGAATCAAAAGAACAAAATAAAGCTGCTTTGTATCAATGCTAAGAAAAAAAAAAGGCATTATTGTAATAATTCTTGTAAATGTCTCAAAACAAATGTAGTTGTATAAAAACTTTTTACATGAGGAACTACATGCATACAAAAATGTCATACGGCCTTTTTAAAATCTGTTTGAGTAGTGCAAAAAACAAGCTGTGGGGTCCAGCTGGGGATCTCTGTGGCATCTCTTTAAATGCAATCGAATTCAGGCACAACTGTAAAACAGTATTTACAGGAAATAGAAACACACGCATATAACATAGGCTATATTATGGATATGAAATTGCAAACTTGCCATTTGTTGTGAGACTTTTGTGTCAGAGAATTAGTTTGCTCATGAATCCCATAAAGACTCCAAAAAGTCATCACACAGACTGGTAGGAAGACCTTTGGGCAGAGATAGCTGTTTCCCAGATCCCAGTCTTCGTGCTAAGCTAAGCTAACTAGTGGCTGGTTGAAGGCTAACGCCTACTGTACAGGCACAAGAACGGTACGAGTCTTTTCATCTAACTGTTTGCCAGATAGTGAATACGCAAATTTCTTGAAATATCACACTATTTTCTCTATATAAAGGACCATCCTTTTTTTTGTATTTAGGGGGATAAAATGGCACAAAAATTAAGTATAATATTCATTATGTTTCCATTTGTGTAAAATCAGTTGAAACCAAGAATTGTTGTGTTTTCATAACCTTAGAACAAGCTTTTTAATATCTACATAGGGAGTGAGTCTTCTCAGGACCATGTTGCACTGCCATGTCTCTACAGTGGGCCAGAAGGGACAAACCAAACACAGCCTCGAGGACCTTTAACATTTTTGCGAGTTTCAGTAGATTCTGTCACAGGTTTGGAGGGGGAGGTTGTGGAGAGGGGTATTGATAGTTAGATGCCACTAAATCCTACACACTCCTCTTCCAACATTGTATATAGTGTTCCCTTAATAAGGAAGTGTCAAACTATTCCTTTAACAAAATTTCAAATCAAAAAATGAGCCCTTTCCTGTATTCTCTTCAAGCGGACACAAAAAAGTACCCCAGCCTGTCAGTTTTCCTGTCACTTGAGGCTCCAAAGACATTTATGTTGGTTATTCTCTAGCAGCAGCATGCCTGGAAATGAATGTTTACCAGCTCTCATTGCAGCTCCACAGGCATTCCCTCGTGTCCCGTTACCTTCCCATGTCAGAAGAATGCTAACATGCTCGTACGGCTTTATTTGACATGCAGGGAATACCGGGGATGCCAGCCTGAGCATGAGCCGGGTCCCCACGTGGAATGTTTTCCTCGGTGTCATTTTCTCATTCCTTCCAGTGTCTTTGAGAGCAGGAGTTTAGTGGAGCTCAAGTACACTGAAATAGTATTGGGATCAGTCCTACACAGCATACAGTATGATACCTTTGGCCCAAATCCAACTGACCCCACTGCAGTAAAACCTTGACCGAGCTATTTTTTTTTTTTTTTTTTTTTTCGGAGAATTGTATTAGACGCACACCAAGGAGCTGCAGAGTGAGCGATTCAAGTTACTGATTTGCAGAAAGGTGTCCACGTGGAGGCCATTCCTTTTTTTTTTTTTTTTTAAAGCTAACAGCTAATGTAGCTGGGAGTTACCACAAGATAATCAACAATTTGTAAGCCGACAAAGCCACATGAACGCAAATGCTCACACCCTCAAGATGCGCGTTGTTTGTGCAGACTTCACCGATAAACACCAACAAGGATTTCTAAGCTGGCTCATGTAGGAGGAAGATACAGAGACTCACCGGGGCTGTTGCAGCCCAGACTGTTTCAAGTCCTTTCACTGCGAGGGAGCAGTCCACATTTGGTGATTCATTTCTAAACCTACAACACATTGAACATAGTCAGCGGTTCAAACTGACGGAATTACGTCCAACAAGTTTAAGAGTAATGCCAAATTGCCGATTAGTAAACAAAACTTTGAAGTCATTAAAACCTTTGTTCATCGCCGACATTCCGCAAGAACATTTCTTAAAATATAAAAAATTATAAATGGAGTTTGGCATACTTACCAAGCAGCACTGTTGGGCTGTGCTTCAGTTCAGTAAGTGGGACTACTCCGGTCAGACTACCACTGTCTACGACTACTGGCCTACCGGTCAAGCAATTCATGATTGGTGAACATATCTTTTGAGCGAATCTTTTCGATGCACATTCGAGTCTTGTGATTCGAGACCCTGAAAAGAACTTCTTTGCACATCACTACTGACGGTTGCATCGTTTGCCTGTTCACTTTGTTGCACCATCGAAATTCGTGAAGCCGGTGAGTCTAAATTTGTAAAAGCATTCGCCATGTTAAGGCAACAGAATGAGGTTTCTTTGGGTATGTGGGTGCTCAGTCTGTTTGTGTATTGTTTTTAAACTCTGTTTAAAGGATAACACGGCATTATTCAATACACCGTTTCTACTTCCACCAAATGCAATTCAGCTACTGCCTGACACAGCTTTTATCTTGGAAGTCACCGAGCTCCGCTATTGTCTAAGAAAACTGTTGACCGCAGTGGTCAGTATTACTCAACATGACAGTGAACACTGCCATTTTTCTTTGTCCTGAAACAACATAATTAAGGCGCAGCAACTCTTTTTTAGTCTGTAAAAAAAAAGAAGTAGATCCATTTTAGGGCAACTTAAGTGTAAACAAGGCAAAGAGCATCGTTGGGAATTTCCATATTTCACCAATGTACCAGGTGGACTTGCACACGGACAACGGCGGACATTTGTAGCAGTTCTGTACATTCTGGAGGGCGTTTGGAGGTTGTGATCCACACATGCGCAGTTGAAATGGTGTCTGCATGAAGACCAATTGCAAAGCTCTTGGCAATTTTCCTCCACGAATCGTTGCACCTGCGATTGTCTTTATTTTGTTTTGAAGATGAGTAGTAGAAATGTGGTTAGCGACAGACTTCCCCCCACAACCTCTCTAAAATATTAAGCGTTCATTTTTGGTTTTCGAGTACACGCGCAGTTCATACACCTTTCGTGTGGTGATTGTATGGTCACAACCAATTGGAGGCCCGTGGATGTTTGCAGAGAACTTACAAAAACTACCCTGGCTCCGCCCGCCTATCGCTCACTGCTTCAAGTGGTTTCGCTGTGATTATAGTTTGAAAACTCTGTTCTCAGCCACTCAGTGTGATAAAGCATTTTTTTTTCTGAAGATAGCTGAAGCGTTGGTAGAGATTTTGCGCAGTTGGAGGTTAATGTTAATTCGTAAAGGCTGCTCCAATAGTTCCACCCAGTGGGATGCAACGACTGGAAATGATTCCCTGTGAAGGGCGGCCAGACTTATACTTTCATGCGGTGAATTTGGGTCTAATAACACAAGGCTATATGAGAACACCTCCTGATAACGAAAATGACATCACGCAGACCCTAGTGGACCTCGCCAACGAGAAAACATTACACCGCCATCGTTGTGATTAATACAACCATAAAGCTAAAAGTGACTGCCACATTAGCCAGTGGTTTTGTTGAAGCAAATAATCAGCAGCTAAGAAAGGGACGAAAAGCAAGAAATGTTGCTATTTTGTGAGTTTTGGCTGAGAACTGATGACATATTTTCTTTTTATTATATGCACACTTTTTTCAGGGCTTTAGCTTTGTTAATTTATGACCTATTCAAAGTTGTAAATAGCAAACAACAGACTTTAGAATCAAGACTTGTAAAGTTTGTAAGTTAAAACTTTAGAAAGCTGGGAATCTAGGGTAAACTATTTGCTTTCTGGCCTGTAAAGGAGAACTTTAATAGCTTACATTTTAATATCAACCAACCAGCTATCCAGGGCGGTGCAGGGACATTAACTGTAATCAAAACTAACACACAAACCATATCAGTGAATGGTTACATGTCGACTGCCAAAATAAACTTTTATCCATGTTATATGTCAATTACCGCCAATAATTACCAGAGTTGATCACGCTATGCGGTGTTGAAAATATCAAATGCAGAGGGAGATACAAAAAAATGGATGTAGGACTTTCTCAGTGATCTCAGCATTATTGCGAAAGCACTCGTCACCTGTATTTTAAGCAAGATCATGTCCTTGACACAGCATGGAGCTTCGATTACGTGTGACTACATGGACCACTGTTTGAGCTGCACACCAACACTTGGTGACGATTACTGCCAGTGATTGATGGACCTCTCATGCAATAACTGCACATGTTTAAGACAACTTTAAGAGAAGCTGAGAGAGAGCAGCTAAAGTTTGGGCACAACTTTGATTTCAGCCTGAGATCAAAAGACGTGTCTAGAAACATCTTGATGCATCTATCAAATCTTGATATTTCAAATTGTAATGCTTCCCTATCATGTGAAATCAACACCCAATCTGCAGCTTGGCTTTGAACCACATCCAGCACGATGATGTCACCCCCCCATCCCCTTTC